>NC_060121.1:298056581-298362127 GCF_021461395.2 Schistocerca americana | reverse complement strand
GGAACTGTAAATTGCAGCGACTCTTCCTTTTTTTCCTTTTCTGAAACTTGTTTCTCTATTCAAACCACATCAAGTTCATTAACACTAATTTTTGATCATTGTCTTTAAAATCCCTACTTTCCAAACTAGCTACAGATTCTTTATTTATTAGTAAAATACTTTCGTATTCTCTTTACTTGTATTCTCTCTTACAGTGACACGTTCGACGTTATTTCCTTCTTTCGTTTACTACGCACCTATCAAATGAGCCACTTAATAGGGATTTAGTTTTAACATACCCGCCTTCACAGAGGTTTATTGGTTCTTCAAGGTTACAATGAAAGACATGCAGCTAACAACGAATGACTCATACCCCAAAAAGAACTACACAGAAGTGTAATAAAATTCAATTTTTTAAAAAAAAGAAAAGAAATCACTAAGCGACCACCGCCTCTATACGCCTTAAACTTAATCAATATTGTCACAAAGCTGGACCTCTTCGCGTTGGCTTTTAACTACAATGACTCTTTCCCAAATAAATCCCAACGGTCAATCGTTGAATATTTACTTCAACTAGTTTCAAATTCTGTTAAGCTGTCATCATAACGGTTCCAAATCAAATTATCAACTCCTACATAGCAAATGCTTTCATCACCAAATGAATCTGTCTTACAATTCAGATAATTAAGAACAAATTTGATGCTCGGTATCATTAACCTTGGCTTTATTATACCAAATCGTAAACATTGCAAGTAACCTAGAACCCCACACAGTCTCTCACCACGACTCGAATACCAAACAACACCTTTGTCCTCATGAGAGCGTCAATCATTAACCAATTCTAAACCAGGACCAACTAGACCCTTACCGAGATTTACTTTAATGAACCTCAACAGTACGCTACTTGAAGCCGTGATAATTTCCCATTTTTCTTAGACAAACGCTTATCTATATCTACCGACAGTACACCAGTTCCTTCTTGTATAAGCTTAATGAAATCAGCTACTCAATAGCTTTAAACTAACGATAAACAACTTCTGCGACAGTCGGCTTTACGGCTAGTTAAGTCACTAACCCATACCCTCGAAGTCAGTGATCAAGCTACATTACGACGACAAAAAATCGGAATTCCCGCCAAAATGAATATCCAATTTTTCTCCCTGGCAAACCTACATCGAATTAGCCTACCTAAGTATTCTATATCACAGATGACACCTTACTCACAGTAAAAGAAGCTCCTATTCGTACAGTAGTTAAGAGCTGACTACTACGAAACATATATAACACCATTTGGAACAAATCAGACTAGTTAATAAACAGCGATAACCACATTTTTAACAATCAACGTATTTTTGCTCGTGGCTGTCTCGTCGTCGTATAGCGGCCACCGAATTGCCCCTCAGCACGTTTCCCGTACGGTAGCGCGGCTTGTGATAATGTTTGGCCTCGCTCACTGTCGCGACGTAATCTCTCACAACGTATTCTTTCTACAACAACATAAATACAACAAACATATAACATCTTCACACTGATAATTACCATTCACTTAGTGTTTTGTCACACTATAATGAGTTGAAGCGAAACAAATCGGTAATGCATTTCCCATTTCAAACTGGCATATTATATGCTCTACCGCCTTTTTTCATCAGAAATAAAGAAGTTATGCTACATTTGACGAGATTATTAATTTATTTTGGTAAAGTGATCGTGAATTAGAGTGGTCAACTTCTCGCTGGCGTAGACAGGGTGGGCAGGTGTCGAACCCGAGGCCTGGCCGCTTTGCTGCCCCCTTCCGTCCCTGAACCACGCCTCTTCGATTTGTTTCGAACAGAAAGCAGGTTAAACAAAACATCCTTATTCGTACAAGCATAAATGTTCAAATGTGTGTGAAATCTTATGGGACTTAACTGCTAATGTCATCAGTCCCTAAGCTTACACACTACTTAACCTAAATTGTCCTAAGGACAAACACACACATCCATGCCCGAGGGAGGACCTGAACCTCCGCCGGGACCCGCTGCACAGTCCATGACTGCAGCGCCTGAGACCGCTCGGCTAATCACGCGCTGCAAGCATTAACAGAACATGAAGGCCGTTCTTCCGGCGGAACCAACAATAGACACGACACTCAAGTCTACTAGCGACAAGACGTCCGCGGACAATGTCCACAATGAAATAGAGCACCGACTGCGTTACCCCACCTTCTGCCGGAAGCACAGACACCCGCCCCCCTCCTCCCCACACACACACACACACACACACACACACACATATATATATATACAGGCTGATTATAATTGAAGTTATACTTTCAAACCACTCTACAAATAACACCATTGGTCAGAATGACGCCAAATTGAGACGGAATTTATCGGAGAAGCGGGAAAACGTATGTCAGCAGAAAAATAAATGGTTACAAAATGTAGCAATAGATGGCGCTTTGAGCATCATAAGTTAATAGCGGTCGACTACAAATGACAAATGAATCATACAACAATGCCTAAGGTGTACGTTTGACATTGAACAAACTGTACTATTCAGTGTGCATAGGTGTACAGGTGTGATACTGTTAGTTGCGTAAGCCCAACCACTACTTCAAGATCATATCACATCGGATGGAAAAAATCTGTTTTTAATTGTTCTGATACCAAAAACTACATAAAAAGCATCAATCAAAATCAAATCGGATTATTAAACATGTTTAATATACTGTCCACCGTTTTCTGCAAGCTGAAATTGAGAAACAGTATGTTCCACAACTGACCGAAGTGTTTTCAGGGTCACGTTCAGAATTTGTTGCACAATGCGTGCCTTCAATGCAGCTATGTCTGCAATCGGAATACTGAACGCAACATCTTCCCGATAGCCACACAGCCAGAAGTCACACGGATTAAGGATAAGTGATCGGGACGCCCAGGCCGTAGGGAAATGGCGGCTGATAATTCTAGCGTTTCCGAAATGGCGTTTCAGCAGTTCATATCACGTAATTCACGTACCCTATCCCACAGAAAATCGTGATTAAACTACACACATCAAAAAATGTTTTCCGCCACCCCAGTTCCCAGAACTCCTGGAGATAGACGTTGACTGTGGATACTGTATCAGAGACACATTCCCTTTGACTGTTCGGAGATGTCACTAAACCCGCCCAAAGATGTAAATAACCATGCATGACCAGAGCCTATTAGACGGAGGGGGTCCAACAGGCGATCAGTTCCATTCATTCCACCAGGAAGGAGGTACACGGCCCGTGTTTCTGTAGTTCAACCATGCCTAGACGGTCATTACCGCGGTTCGATCGTGTCCACATTGTTACTTTGTGCCAGGATGGGCTCTCAACAAGGGAGGTGTCCAGGTGTCTCTGAGTGAACCAAATCGATGTTGTTCGGACATGGAGGACATACAGAGAGACAGAAACCGTGGTTGACATGCCTCGCTCAGGTCGCCGAAGGGCTACTACTGCAGTGGATGACAGCTACCTACGGATTATAGCTCGGAGAAACCCTGACAGCAACGTCACCATGTTGAATAATACTTTTCGTGCAGCCACAGGAAGTCGTCTTACGACTCAACTTGTGTGCAACAGGCTGCATGATGTGCAACTTCACTCCCGACGTCCATGGCGAGGTCCATCTTTGCAACCACGACATCATGCAGCACGGTACAGCGCGCCCAACAACACGCCGAATGGACCACTCAGGATTGGCATCACGTCCTCTTCACCTATGAGTGTTGCATTTGCCTTCAACCAGACAATCGTCGGAGACGTGTTTGGAGGCAACCTAGTCAGGCTGAACGCCTGAGACAGACACACTGTCTAGCGAGTGCAGCAAGGTGGAGGTTCCTGATGTTTTGGGGTGGCATTGTGTGGGGCCAACGTACGCCGCTGGTGGCCATGGAAGGCGCCATAACGGCGTTAGGATACGTGAATCTCTTCACGGCGGAGGTTCGAGTCCTCCCTCGGGAATGGGTGTGTGTGTTTGTCCTTAAGATAATTTAGGTTAAATACCCGTGGTCTAGGGGTAGCGTCTTTGATTCATAATCAAAACGTCTTCGGTCCCGGGTTCGATCCCCGCCACTGCCTAAATTTTGATAACTAATGAGCATTGGCGGCCGAAGACTTCCGGCATAAGAAGTCAGCCTCATTCTGCCAACGGCCTTGTCAAAGAGGGCGGAGGAGCGGATAGAGGTTCAGGGCACTCTCTTATCCTAGGGGTGGGAAATTGCCCCTAAAGGCGGAAGAATCAGCAATGATCAACGACATGAGGATGCAGAAGGCAATGGAAACCACTGCATTAAAGACACGTAACGTGTATCCACAGGACATGTGGCCTGTAATTGAAGAAGTGTCATGATGATCTCTCCATTGGCAAAAGATTCCGGAATAGTCCCACATTCGGATCTCCGGG
Organism: Schistocerca americana; assembly: GCF_021461395.2. Taxonomy (NCBI): domain Eukaryota; kingdom Metazoa; phylum Arthropoda; class Insecta; order Orthoptera; family Acrididae; genus Schistocerca; species Schistocerca americana. The sequence continues at coordinate 298,357,739 of NC_060121.1, read as the reverse complement.
AGGGGACTACCAAGGGGGAGGTTACCATGAGAAAAAGATTGAATAATCTACGAAAGGATAACGTTCTACGAGTCGGGGCGTGGAATGTCAGAAGCTTGAACGTGGTAGGGAAACTAGAAAATCTGAAAAGGGAAATGCAAAGGCTCAATCTAGATATAGTAGGGGTCAGTGAAGTGAAGTGAAGTGGAAGGAAGACAAGGATTTCTGGTCAGATGAGTATCGGGTAATATCAACAGCAGCAGAAAATGGTATAACAGGTGTAGGATTCGTTATGAATAGGAAGGTATGGCAGAGGGTGTGCTACTGTGAACAGTTCAGTGACCGGGTTGTTCTAATCAGAATCGACAGCAGACAAACACCGACAACGATAGTTAAGGTGTACATGCCGACGTCGCAAGCTGAAGATGAACAGATAGAGAAAGTGTATGAGGATATTGAAAGGGTAATGCAGTATGTAAAGGGGGACGAAAATCTAATAGTCATGGGCGACTGGAATGCAGTTGTAGGGGAAGGAGTAGAAGAAAAGGTTACAGGAGAATATGGGCTTGGGACAAGGAATGAAAGAGGAGAAAGACTAATTGAGTTCTGTAACAAGTTTCAGCTAGTAATAGCGAATACCCTGTTCAAGAATCACAAGAGGAGGAGGTATACTTGGAAAAGGCCGGGAGATACGGGAAGATTTTAATTAGATTGCATCATGGTCAGACAGAGATTCCGAAATCAGATACTGGATTGTAAGGCGTACCCAGGAGCAGATATAGACTCAGATCACAATATAGTAGTGATGAAGAGTAGGCTGAGGTTCAACACATTAGTCAGGAAGAAACAATACGCAAAGAAGTGGGATACGGAAGTACTAAGGAATGGCGAGATACGTTTGAAGTTCTCTAACGCTATAGATACAGCAATAAGGTATAGCGCAGTAGGCAGTACAGTTGAAGAGGAATGGACATCTCTAAAAAGGGCCATCACAAAAGTTGGGAAGGAAAACATAGGTACAAAGAACGTAGCTGCGAAGAAACCATGGGTAACAGAAGAAATACTTCAGTTGATTGATGAAAGGAGGAAGTATAAACATGTTCCGGGAAAATCAGGAATACAAAAATGCAATTCGCTGCGGAATGAAATAAATAGGAAGTGCAGGGAAGCTAAGACGAAATGGCTGCAGGAAAAATGTGAAGACATCGAAAAAGATATGATTGTCGGAAGGACAGACTCAGCATACAGGAAAGTCAAAACAACCTTTGGTGAAATTAAAAGCAACGGTGGTAACATTAAGAGTGCAACGGGAATTCCACTGTTAAATGCAGAGGAGAGAGCAGATAGGTGGAAAGAATACATTGAAAGCCTCTATGAGGGTGAAGATTTGTCTGATGTGATGGAAGAAGAAACAGGAGTCGATTTAGAAGAGATAGGTGATCCAGTATTAGAATCGGAATTTAAAAGAGCTTTGGAGGACTTACGGTCAAATAAGGCAGAAGAGATAGATAACATTCCATCAAAATTTCTAAAATAATTGGGGGAAGTGGCAACAAAACGACTAATCACGTTGGTGTGTAGAATATATGAGTCTGGCGATATACCATCTGACTTTCGGAAAAACATCATCCACACAATTCCGAAGACGGCAAGAGCTGACAAGTGCGAGAATTATCGCACAATCAGCTTAACAGCTCATGCATCGAAGCTGCTTACAAGAATAATATACAGAAGAATGGAAAAGAAAATTGAGAATGCGCTAGGTGACGATCAGTTTGGCTTTAGGAAAAGTAAAGGGACGAGAGAGGCAATTCTGACGTTACGGCTAATAATGGAAGCAAGGCTAAAGAAAAATCAAGACACTTTCTAGGATTTGTCGACCTGGAAAAAGCGTTCGACAATATATAATGGTGCAAGCTGTTCGAGATTCTGAAAAAAGTAGGGGTAAGCTATAGGGAGAGACGGGTCATATACAATATGTACAACAACCAAGAGGGAATAATAAGAGTGGATGATCAAGAACGAAGTGCTCGTATTAAGAAGGGTGTAAGACAAGGCTGTAGCCTTTCGCCCCTACTCTTCAATCTGTACATCGAGGAAGCAATGATGGAAATAAAAGAAAGGTTCAGGAGTGGAATTAAAATACAAGGTGAAAGGATATCAATGATACGATTCGCTGATGACATTGCTATCCTGAGTGAAAGTGAAGAAGAATTAAATGATCTGCTGAACGGAATGAACAGTCTAATGAGTACACAGTATGGTTTGAGAGTAAATCGGAGAAAGACGAAGGTAATGAGAAGGAGTAGAAATGAGAACAGCGAGAAACTTAACATCAGGATTGATGGTCAGAAAGTCAATGAAGCTAAGGAATTTTGCTACCTAGGCAGTAAAATAACCAATGACGGACGGAGCAAGGAGGACATCAAAAGCAGTCTCGCTATGGCAAAAAAGGCATTTCTGGCCAAGAGAAGTCTACTAATATCAAATACCGGCCTTAATTTGAGGAAGAAATTTCTGAGGATGTACGTCTGGAATACAGCATTGTATGGTAGTAAATGAAATGTCGTGTGGCTAGGGCCTCCCGTCGGGGAGACCGTTCGCCTGGTGCAAGTCTTTCGATTTGACGCCACTTCGGTGACCTGCGCGTCGATGGGGATGAAATGATGATGATTAGGACAACACAACACCCAGTCCCTGAACGGAGAAAATCTCCGACCCAGCCGGGAATCGAACCCGGGCCCTTTGGATTGACAGTCTGTCACGCTGACCACGCAGCTACCGGGGGCGGACTGTATGGTAGTGAAACATGGACTGTGGGAAAACCCGAACAGAAGAGAATCGAAGCATTTGAGATGTGGTGCTATACACGAATGTTGAAAATTAGGTGGACTGATAAGGTAAGGAATGAGGAGGTTCTACGCAGAATCGGAGAGGAAAGGAATATGTGGAAAACACTGATAAGGTGAAGGGACAGGATGATAGGACATCTGCTAAGACATAAAGGAATGACTTCCATGGTACTAGAGGGAGCTGTAGAGGGCAAAAACTGTAGAGGAAGACAGAGATTGGCATACGTCAAGCAAATAATTGAGGACGTTGGTTGCAAGTGCTACTCTGAGATGAAGAGGTTAGCACGCTCGGGATTAACCGAGCGGTCTGAGGCGCTGCAGTCATGGACTGTGCGGCTGGTCCTGGCGGAGGTTCGTGTCCTCCCTCGGGCATGGGTGTGTGTGTTTGTTTTTAGGATAATTTAGGTTAAGTAGTGCGTAAGCTTAGGGACTGATGACCTTAACAGTTAAGTTCCATAAGATTTAAAAAAAAAAAAAAAAAAAATTCCATCCTCTGACCGGTAGTGCAACTACACTCCTGGAAATTGAAATAAGAACACCGTGAATTCATTGTCCCAGGAAGGGGAAACTTTATTGACACATTCCTGGGGTCAGATACATCACATGATCACACTGACAGAACCACAGGCACATAGACACAGGCAACAGAGCATGCACAATGTCGGCACTAGTACAGTGTATATCCACCTTTCGCAGCAATGCAGGCTGCTATTCTCCCATGGAGACGATCGTAGAGATGCTGGATGTAGTCCCTTGGAACGGCTTGCCATGCCATTTCCACCTGGCGCCTCAGATGGACCAGCGTTCGTGCTGGACGTGCAGACCGCGTGAGACGACACTTCATCCAGTCCCAAACATGCTCAAAGGGGGACAGATCCGGAGATCTTGCTGGCCAGGGTAGTTGACGTACACCTTCTAGAGCACGTTGGGTGGCACGGGATACATGCGGACGTGCATTGTCCTGTTGGAACAGCACGTTCCCTTGCCGGTCTAGGAATGGTAGAACGATGGGTTCGATGACGGTTTGGATGTACCGTGCACTTTTCAGTGTCCCCTTGACGATCACCAGTGGTGTACGGCCAGTGTAGGAGATCGCTCCCCACACCATGATGCCGGGTGTTGGCCCTGTGTGCCTCGGTCGTATGCAGTCCTGATTGTGGCGCTCACCTGCACGGCGCCAAACACGCATACGACCATCATTGGCACCAAGGCAGAAGCGACTCTCATCGCTGAAGACGACACGTCTCCATTCGTCCCTCCATTCACGCCTGTCGCGACACCACTGGAGGCGGGCTGCACGATGTTGGGGCGTGAGCGGAAGACGGCCTAACGGTGTGCGGGACCGTAGCCCAGCTTCATGGAGACGGTTGCGAATGGTCCTCGCCGATACCCCAGGAGCAACAGTGCCCCTAATTTGCTGGGAAGTGGCGGTGCGGTCCCCTACGGCACTGCGTAGGATCCTACGGTCTTGGCGTGCATCCGTGCGTCGCTGCGGTCCGGTCCCAGGTCGACGGGCACGTGCACCTTCCGCCGACCACTGGCGACAACATCGATGTACTGTGGAGACCTCACGCCCCACGTGTTTAGTAATTCGGCGGTACGTCCACCCGGCCTCCCGCATGCCCACTATACGCCCTCGCTCAAAGTCCGTCAACTGCACATACGGTTCACGTCCACGCTGTCGCGGCATGCTACCAGTGTTAAAGACTGCGATGGAGCTCCGTATGCCACGGCAAACTGGCTGACACTGACGGCGGCGGTGCACAAATGCTGCGCAGCTAGCGCCATTCGACGGCCAACAGCACGGTTCCTGGTGTGTCCGCTGTGCCGTGCGTGTGATCATTGCTTGTACAGCCCTCTCGCAGTGTCCGGAGCAAGTATGGTGGGTCTGACACGCCGGTGTCAATGTGTTCTTTTTTCCATTTCCAGGAGTGTATATCGGCAGCCTACTGACGAGCGATTCGTCTTCATGGACTACAATTCGTGCCCCTATCGTGCACATCTTGTGAATGACTTCCTTCTGGATAACGACAAAGCTCGACTAGAGTGGGCATCATGTTCTCCAGACATGAACCCTATCGACCACGCCTGGGATAGGTTGAAAAGAGTTGTTTATGGACGTGACCCACCAACCACTCTGAGGGATCTACGCCGAATCGCCCTTAAGGAGTGGTACAATCTGGACCAACAGTGCCTTGCTGAACTTGTGGATAGTATGCCACGACGAATACAGGCATGCATCAATACAAGAGGAATTGCTACTGGGTATTAGAGGCACCGGTTTGAACAGCAATCTGGACCACCACCTATGAAAGTCTCTCTGTATGGTGGTACAACATGCAATGTGTGGTTTTCACGAGTAATAAAAAGAGAGGAATTGATGTTTATGTTGATCTCTATTCCAATTTTCTGTACAGTTTCCGGAACTCTCGGAACCGAGGTGATGGGAAACGTTTTTTGATGTGTGTACTACCACGCGATATTGTTTCATTTTCTGCCAATATTATTAGGTGGTTATTTTGTTTCGAGTAATGGTCATGTGCCTTTAGGGGGAAGGTGCACGCCTAATGTGACGTCAGCGTCGTGCTGTCAGTCCCAGGAATATGAACAGATTCCGTGGAGGTGAAGCTGCGGCCTGCTTTGGCTTTTGTGAGTAGAGTGGCACCTGACCCAACTGAGGTCAGGGAGCGTCGTGCCACCACTGCCGTCCACAAAGAACGGTTGAGTTCGATACAGTTGCCTTTTCTGCTCGAATGTCAAAGGTCAAGACGCTGCAGTGCAGCCTGACCAACATTGGAAAACCAACACCTTCTGTTCCAAACTTTTTGTCATTCAATGGAATTGAGTTGCCCCATCACCATGGTTGGCATGAAGAATCTGACTAATGCTATAGCCCGATATCAGCCTTCTGTTAATATGCGTTTTAATGCAGAGAGCAGAAAGTTTTTGAATTTCGCTCATTATCCTCCATGTTTCAGGACAGTCTGCAACTGTGTCATTCAAGACAAAACTGCACCAGTAACTTCTTTTTTGATGCTTAGCACAACGCGTTCCGAAAACTTATTCTCATTTTCAAGCGTATTTGTGTATTTGTTTACATAAATATGGTTCGTGATGTTTGCATGTGTGACTTTCTGCCTCTCTTGCGTCTTTTTGCGGTTGTTGTGCCGCCTCCCTTATACATATCATCAAATACATGCAGTTCATCACTTACGTGTATGTGATATTTGTCTCGGATAGTTTAATTCTGATTTTTGACAGTCGTTAGAGTAGATAATTATACACTGAAGCGCCAAAGAAACTGGAATAGGCATGCGTATTCAAATACAGAGATACTGTATGTAAGCAGGCGGAATACGGCGATGCGGTCGGAAACGCCTATATAAGACAACAAGTGTCTGGCACAGTTGTTAGATCGGTTACTGCTGCTACAGTGGCAGGTTATCAAGATTTAAGTGGGTTTGAACGTGGTGTTATAATCGGTGCACGAGCGATAGGACACAGCGTCTCCGAGGTAGCGATGGAATGGGGATTTTCCCGTGCGACCATTTCGCGAGTGTACCGTGAATATCAGGAATCCGGTAAAACATCAAACCTCCGACATCGCTGCCGCCCGAAAAAGATCCTGCAAGACTGGCGCCGTCGACCACTGAAGAAAATCTTTCAACGCGACAGAAGTGCAACCCTTCAGTAAATTGCTGCAGAATTCAACGAATCATCATTGATACGGGCTTTTGGAGCCGAAGGCCCAGTCGTGTACCCTTGATGACTGTACGACGCAACGCTTTACGCCTCGTCTGGGCCCGTCAGCACCGACATTCGACTGTTGACGTCTGGAAACATGTTGCGTGATCGAACGAGTCTCGTTTCAAATTGTATCGAGCGGATGGACATGTAGGGGTATCAAGACAACCTCATGAATCCATGGACTCTGCATTTCAGCAGGGGACTATTCAAGCTGGTGGTGGCTCTGTAATGGAGTAGGGTGTGTGCAGTTGGAGAGATATGGGACCCCTGATAAGTATAGGTACGACTCTGACAGGTGACATGCACGTAAGCATCCTGTCTAATCACCTGCATCCATTCGTGTCCGCTGAGCATTCCGACGGACTTGGGCAATTCCAGCAGGACAATGCGACATCCCGCTTCTGCTACAGAGTGGCGGCAGGAGCACACTTCTGAGTTTCGACACTTTCGATGGCCATCCATCTCCGCAGACATGAACATTATTGAGCATATGTGAGATGCCTTGTAACTTGATGTTCAGAAGAAATCTCCACCACCTCCTACTCTTACGGATTTATGGACAGCCTTGCAGGATTCATGGAGTCAGTTACCTACTTCAGATATTAGCTGAGTCCATGTCACGCCGTGTTGCGGCACTTCTTCGTGCTCGCGGGGACCTACACGATATTAGGCAGGCGTACAAGTTTCTTTGGTTCTTAAGTGTATGTTAATGTCTGTTTTAACTTTGATTTCAAGATGTAAATTGTCCTACAACTTTTCTATTGTTAGATGATCCAGTAATAATAAATATAACCTGGTGCACACCCAAGCTTGTTGTTCTCACTGTGACGGCGTCATCGTCGTGCACAGTGGCCAAACTCAACGATCACTCTCTCATTGCGCGATGAAGTAATGAGAACTGCGTTTGCTAGTCTCGTATGATTATAAATCTCCTTATTCGCTATGGAAAGCTGTGGCGACTTCCTTGAGAATCATAAATTTGCTTTCTGCTTTTTGGCTATTTGACTAGCAACACGTTAGTTTTCAGTCATAATAAGCACCAACATTGCGCACAAACCACCAACATTAACAAACGTTCATGTCGACCCTCATCCAGGATCTTACTTTTGGTTTCCTTTCACATCCCGCAGTTAGGACTGCACACCGAGACATATCTTGGGCGCAAAATGTTGTTGCAAACATTTTCGTCCCATTTTGTAGCTTGTGCGTTAATTTGCAGCTGCAGCGTATGTTGGCGTGGCACATGCGAACTATGTGCCGTTTCTGACTTGTTTCCTACATATGTAGCTGCATTTTGGGAGATTTTATTTACATTGCGTGTGAAATTTTTTAATTTTTTCATTATGTGTGAAGATACTTTTGTACTCTGTGTCATCCACTCTTGTTAAGTCTGTGAGAGCGATAGTTCGCTGTTTAGCAGATTTTGTTTTAATTCCTTTTATGCGTGCATAGAGCCAGTCGAGCGCTATCTAGAGAGGCAAGGAGAGTTTTTGACCAGGAATATTCAATGGAATCTTAGAAAGTTGTGCTCGAATTTCCTGAGGGGGAGGCCTCAGGAACAATCGTGTTGCTGGAAACCCAGAAAACCACGTCAACAACCGAGCAAAGTGAAACTCGAGCGACTTGTGAAACAGAGCAATTCAAATTTCGCAATCATGCGAGGTATTCCATGCTGAGTCAAACAAATGCTAAAGCAAGCAGCATCATATACGAAACAAGCGCAAGCTGACAGCAAAGCACATGCGTAAGACCATAAGGGGCAGGAAACAAGCAGAAATTGACAGCCAATAAAGAGATAGCAAAGCAAAAATAGATAGGAAATAACGCAGAAGAGAGAGACAGGAAAGCAGATGCAGACAGGGAAGAACCTTGAGATTGTGTGCCCACCGGCGGCTACGAGCTCCATATGTTCGGCACAGTATTGTACAAAATGCAAAACTCTGCATTAATTTGTATTTCTTGATAGAGTTATCGCTGGTGTACAGGAACTCGGGTACAATATCTTGCTTAACGTTTTGAACTTTGTTTCTTGCAACTTTACACACTGTTCAACGATATACAATACTAAACATAGTGGAGCGTGTACGTGCCACTGGACACACGCCGTCAGACGTGAACCTCTGGTGCATTAGCCGGCACCCTCACAGCAGTCAGTGTGTTAATCTGGAGTTCATTTCCAAGTCTTTTACTCTTGTAATTTACATGTGATCCTGACTGATAAAGAGAATTCTTGCATGCCTTTCCTTTATATTAAGAATTATTAATTTTCAGGAATTTATGTGTACTATTATAATTTACAATTGTATTTCCTAAAACAAATGTGTGTTTCTTAAAAAATGGGACTGACAAATGTCTGAATTTTACTTTGGTCAATCGTTAATTTTTTTATTTTGGTCAACACCTAATTGTTAATTATTGTTGTCTAGCAATTTCTGCTTGTTATTCTAAGTAAACTTTTTGTTATGTATAAGTTAAACAGCACGCGTGCTCATTTCCCAAAGTAGTGCTCCCTACCTTTTCAATCAACACTGCTTTGAAGCGTACGACATGGTGAGTATTTTAGTATGCAGTCCATCATCAAAGTTAAAATTTACCTCAAGATATCAAGTTGGTGCATAAATTGATATCGTTTTTCTGTAGAACGCTGTGTAGTATCATAGCTTATTCATATTTCCGTAGCCGGCGCCTCGATGAAAATTCCTGTAAGCGCCGCGAGTGGCACTTTGAACGTCGCTGCCAATAGGATGACATGACTAATGAAGACCTCCAGGCCGCCGACCACTGACGACTGCCAAGACGGTGTTATAAGTGGCAGACACCTGTCATGTTATATTTCTGTTTATCTGGAGCGCCAGAATACTGCAGTGTCCAGCTGTGTTCATTATTTACGGACATATACATTAAGTTATAAGTTTTCCAGTAATTCATATGAACAGTCGGCCTCAAAACTCTTTTGACTGACATTTCATCTTTATTGTGATGTGGAAATTACAGTGAACTCCTAACTCTCTGAAGCTATTATTGTATTAGTAATGGATCCCCGAGATTTTATGCCCCACAAAATACACACAGTAGTTGCAAAGCTCATGTATCACCTGCTGAGAGGGACTGTGGCAGTTTCATAATTACTGTAATAAACAAAATGATCTACTAGAACACAAATCCAGAATAGCAGCAGCACTCTGCAAGCAGAGGAAGGACATGACAACACACACACACACACACACACACACACACACACACAGAGAGAGAGAGAGAGAGAGAGAGAGAGAGAGAGAGAGAGAGCTATGCAGCCACTGTAAAGGCATAACAACTCTGCAAGAAGCACCAACCGCTTCCTCGTAAGTCTACCAACACTGATGTAGTACATCACTGACGCCAGATTAGAGAGAGACAAGGCAAAGCTGTAAAAGAACAAACTGTGAAGGAGAGACAGTATCATGCGTAGTACGTGCAACATGTTCACCTGTGTCTGAACATTAGTATAAATTATTTCCGAGAATTTCGCAAAAAAAGGCTATATTATGTTATACATATAATTATTAAAAATGTATGCCACCATGCGTTTTTCATTTTCAATGACGTAAACCCAATGAATGTATCATCGAACCAGTAAATAAAATTTTTTTACTGAATAAATGTTCATCAAATGCCTGTTGTTGCAAACATGCAACATACCCAGTTATACCTGACAAGTGCTACATATTTTAGTTTTGACCCTGTATACTCTGTAACACTTCATTACTGAATACAAAATATGATTTTTGATTTTTTTTCCTTTCAAGTGGAAATTTTAATACCACAGCACACCAGGCCATTAACTTTTGTCTTGGAGAACGGACAATGTCGACTCAAAAGTAATCTCACTGTTCAACCAAGGTTTTTGGGAGGTTTCCATTGATTATTAGATGAACACTGCAACTGGATGTCCCCTGCCAAATATTGTCTATTGGGATTCTCTCTCCCCTATTCGCAGTCTATTGCGTTATTAGGCTGAAAACAACCACAACTCTTAAGGAGCCCACTCCACTTCTTGGGATGGAGAATGGTGAGGGAGATGGGGACAGAGAGAGAGAGAGAGAGAGAGAGAGAGAGAGAGAGAGAGAGAGAGAGAGAGAGAGAGGGGGGGGGCAGGGAGGGGGAGACACAGACAGAGAGAGACATTTGTATTCCGTGAACAAGAGTCAAAAGTCGGTTGCATTTGTGTGTTCTTAAGCACACACCAGCTACGATCTGTCGGTAACGGTGCCATTTTCTGCAACAACGCTAATGTCCACGTTTCACCATACATTGCATATGTAATGAAATGACAATCAGAACAACTCTCTTTGAGATGCAACCGTATATACTCATGTTCATTACACGTAGCTACATCAGCCAATAATCTATAGTCATTATGTACAATCGTGACTAGACAAACAAGTGGTTGAAATGCAGGGGTAGGAACATTTGGGAACACTGCGAGAAACGCATGCTTGAACAAAAATGGAGATGCTAGCCATGCCCGCAGGTTGCGCTGTTGTATTTGACCACGACTCGCACCTTTGCAATGTCCTCAATACGTTGCAATGTCCTCAATACGTTGCAAGTGTCAGTCATGGTTATAACGGTGTTCTGTATAGCTGTGAGTGGATTACGTCGCAGCTAAGTGAATTCGAACATGGGTGCATACATGGTGAGTGTTTGCACAGGCGAGATGGCCGAAGTGTTTGGTGTTTAAGTGGACGCCGTATCGGACATTTATACCACATACAGGAAATGAGGAGAAACGTGATCCGCCAAGTAGAAACCGGACGAAAGTAAATGTTGTGTGAGCGTGATAGATGGTCATCGAAGAGGATTGTGACGAAAAATTAGAAGACGACAGCTGCAGAAGTCGCTGTAGAACTGAACTCGCAAACCCTATCAGCATAAAAAAAAAAAACGAAGGGAGCTCCATAAGTTCGGAACTGTAGGGCGAGCTACAATTCCAAAACCACTCATCAGTTCAAAATGGTTCAAATGGCTCTGAGCACTATGGGACTTAACTGCTGTGGTCATAAGTCCCCTAGAACTTAGAACTACTTAAACCTAACTAACCTAAGGACATCACACACATCCATGCCCGAGGCAGGATTCGAACCTGCGACCGTAGCGGTCGTGCGGCTCCAGACTGTAGCGCCTTTAACGCTCGGCCACTCCGGCCGGCCCACTCATCAGTGATGTAAACGCGCGTAAGAGGATAACGTGGTGCCGAAGCCGTAAAACTTAGACTATGGAACAATGGAAAAAAATCGTTTGGTCGAATGAGTCTTGTTTCACATTTTTATCAATTTATGGCCGAGTTCACGTCCGTAGAATGAAACACTGGGATGATTCGGTCACGATTTGGGCAGCCACATCGTGGTACTTCATGAGCCCCGTGGTTACCCTGCACGGTCCCATTAGTACCAAAGGTTATGTGACTTTTTTGGGTGTTCGGTTTAACAGGATATCCTCCTCTAGCATTACTTTTCTTCAACATCAGTTGACGATACCAGACTCTTTTTCGAATTTTTGACAGGTCAGTATTATCTCAGTTGCTTTTCTGAACACTTTCATATAATTAATACACAGTATGCTATATTTCAAGCTAAAATTTATGAAAATGAATTACTTTATAACATGTTTTAGTCTCGATGTTATTACCAATAAGTACTAGTTCTGGAAGTACAGTTAAAATTACTTTTTACAAACATTTGAAATTACGAAGTATTGGCACACTTACTATGTTTCTTTCTAGGTTCATTCATGAAATAATAATCGAAAGTAGTATCGTAACAGAAACTAGTACAAATTCATTTGTTGAGAAAAATTGTAAGCCCTTTGGAATAAGGTTTTTTTCTGCAGAGAGTGAGAGTCGTAAGCATGTCTCTGATGTGATCGGACGTATTTTTGTATTTTGTGTGAACAATGTAATTTCGGCTTTGTTAATGTAAAAAAATCAAAGAACTGTATGATATCCTAAAACGTGAGAAAATTGATTTGTTTTTGTTGTGGTCTTCGGTCCTGAGACTGGTCTGACGCAGCTCTCCATGCTACTCTATCCTATGCAAGCTTCTTCATCTCCCAGTACCTACTGCAACCTACATCCTTCTGAATCTGCTTAGTGTATTCATCTCTTGGTCGCCCTCTATGATTTTTACCCTCCACGCTGCCCTCCAATACTAAATTGGTGATCCCTCGATGTCTCAGAACATGTCCTACCAACCGATCCCTTCTTCTAGTCAAGTTGTGCCACAAACTTCTCTTCTCCCCAATCCTATTCAATACCTCCTCATTAGTTACGTGATCTACCCACCTTATCTTCAGCATTCTTCTGTAGCACCACATTTCGAAAGCTTCTATTATCTTCTTGTCCAAACTAGTTATCGTCCATGTTTCACTTCCATACATGGCTACACTCCATACAAATACTTTCAGAAACGACTTCCTGACACTTAAATCAATACTCGATGGTAACAAATTTCTCTTCTTAAGAAACGCTTTCTTTGCCATTGCCAGTCTACATTTTATATCCTCTCTACTTCGACCATTATCAGTTATTTTGCTCCCCAAATAGCAAAACTCCTTTACTACTTCACATAACAACCAAAGTTCTGCAACGACAATCTTCAGATTTATTTAGACCAGTCCAACCGTGACGACCTAAAATGTGACATTTTCAGCTTCGAGAAACAGACCTTTAGACGAGAAGAACTGGAGCCAGCTCTACGAGTACATGACAAGCTAAGTAAACTTGAAAGTTTATTGTAATCTTCGCTCCTCTCAACTCTTCATAAAAGACTAATGAGGCAAATAGATGGAATTAGTAAGGAGGGGGGAGATTACATTAGGTCTATACCATTGTACAATGTTTGTTCTCCAATGCTGACGTTATGTTCCAAGATGACAGGCCCCCTGCTCACAAAACTCGCAACGTCCAGGAAAAGTTTTGCGAGCACGAGGATGAATTTGTCTCATCTTCCCTGGCCACCACAGTCACCAGATCTCAATATTATTAAGCCTTTGTGGCCTACTGTGGAGAAAGGGTGCGTGATCGCTGTCCACCTCCATCATCATCATCTGAAGTTGCCACTATTTTGCAGGATGAATGGTATAAGACAGCCTTGGAAAACCATACGCAACCTGGACTTATCTATTCCGTGGCAACTGGAAGCTGCTAGCGGCCTTCCAAGACCATATTAGGCATGTTAATGTATATCTGGCGTTTCCATATTTTCGTCCACCCCGATTATCCACATTTAGTAATTTTAATCATATTTAGCGTTCAAGAAGAATAGGATGAAGGGAAATTGTAGGGCCTTTGCTCAAAGTCTGCAGGGAAGCAAGACAGTTTGAAAGTTAAAGCCCACTTCTCACACACTCAGCCATGCAACACCGTAAAATGCAAAGCCACTAGCTGCAGAGCGCGCTTACACCTGGAGCTGTTTGCGGGAAGCTGCCTTAGGGTGCTGCATACATTAGCAGCAAAGTAGTGTATGAAATATTACATAGCACCGCGGAGGCACTAGAGATGCAGGAGCGCAATACGAGAGGAAGAAAGATAAATTACCCGAGGGACTTTTTGGGGCAGCGTTTTGTTTTTATAAACGTCGCCTACGTGCTTTTCTTTGATGGATGACTGCTGCAATCAGACGCCCAATTTGTTTTTTTAATGGGATGATCTAGCTCTTGTCTTGTGTCACGTACTAGCCATAGATTACTGTTGAGCTGAACTTTTTGTGGTGTCACCGCCAGACACCACACTTGCTAGGTGGTAGCTTAAATCGGCCGCGGTCCATTTAGTACATGTCGGACCCGCGTGTCGCCCCTGTGTGATCGCAGACCTAGCGCCACGACAAGGCAGGTCTCAATATACGAGAGAGCACTCGCCCCAGTTGTACGGACGACATTGCTAGCGACAATACGGACGAAGCCTTCCTCTCATTTGCCGAGAGACAGTTAGAATAGCCTTCTGCTAAGTCCATGGCTACGACCTAGCAAGGCGCCATTAGCCTTACCTAGTTTGAGAGTTATCGTATAAATGTCTCAAGAAGAACGCTGTATTCATCAAAGAATAAAAGTTAAGTATAAAGCAGCTACGTACTTTTCTTGCTACCATTCAATAGTTATCCTGTTCCAGACTTGACGCCAGTCGGCGTGTGTGTACGCGTGCCTTTCTTTCGGCTCCCTTCCCAGTGTGGCGTAGCAAGCTTGTTACGCCACAACAGATTGGCGACGAAGGAAAAGTGTTCTTTCTGATTGCTTACATTTACTTGTGTCATGGCTTCGCCAGATGTACTGTCCGAATTTTATCGCTTGCAGAATCAGCAGACGCAGGCGTTATTGGATGCCCTTGGACAGCTCGTCCAGGGTCAACGTGCCATTCACACCGATGCGGCAGCCGCCGCTTCACCGCTACCGCAGCCACAACATGCAGTTGCACCGCCGTTTCGCAGTTTTAATGCGGCGCACGAATCGTGGCCAGAATGGTCCCGACAGTTCGGCTTTCACCTAGCCGCCTACAGAATTCAAGGTAATGAGCGGCAGCCGTTTTTGCTTTCTTGTGTCGGTGTGTCCACCTACCGTGTGATAGTGAAATTGTTTCCCCGATGCGACGTAGCAACTCTGTCCTACGATGAAATTTTGTCTGCTTTAGATGCCTATTTCAAAGAAACAGTTAATGTGGTTGCAAAACGGTATACGTTTTTTCGTACGAAACGTATGGCCGGTCAAACTAATAGGGAGTGGGTAGCAACATTGCAAGGACTTACTAGGGACTGTGCCTTTGAATGTGACTGTGGCCTTTCTTATTCAGATACAATGGTACGTGATGCAATTGCACAGAACGTTTCTGATGTTCGCATATGGGAGCAAATTTTGAAACTAGTAAATCCCTCCCTTCAACAAGTGATAGACATATTGGATAGACAAGACACACTTGACTGTGCTCAGGAATCTTTTGAAACTTCGCCAGCTGTGTGTAACATTAACCGGCCCGCCGGGCGCGCTCGCGCTACGCGGCCCGGTCAACTGCCCTCGCGCACGTCCGCACAGCTGCCGCCGCGCTCTAAGCCACGTGTGCCACGCCAGCACACAAATGCAGTGAAATCATGCCCGCGGTGTGCTACTCGACATTCGCGTGAACATTGCCCGTCACGGCAAGCTATTTGCTTTTTCTGCAATAGGAAAGGACATGTTCAAAGTGTTTGCCAGAAAAAGCTCAGATCAGACAATCACAATCATTCCAGGCCCTTTGCTTTGCGCCGGAATCGAACCAAGGACACTCAGGATCGTGGACCTTCGCCCATGGACATTCATGTAGTTAATTCCGCTTCGTCCAGTGCCACTTTCTCTAACAGTGATTGTGTTCGTCCCACAAAAACTGTGCGTCGACGTCGCCGGAAATCACGTCCATTAGCAAGTGATTCTGTACCAGTGTCTGTTCAAATTGCACAAACCAGTCGCTCTTGTCGTCAGCAGGACAATAAATTTTTTGTAGATTTGGACTTTAATGGCAAGGTCATACCATTCCAGCTCGATACCGGAGCTGCAGTTTCATTGCTCAATCACGACACGTACAAACAACTGGGCGCACCTCCGTTGCGTGCCGCAAATGTTAAGTTACATAGTTATTCAGGACAGAATATACCTGTGTTAGGACAGTGCAGCCTTCTTGCTACATACAAGGGACAAACAAAACTTGTGTCATTTTATGTTCTTCGTTCTTCTTCTGCAGTGAACTTGTTTGGTTTAGATTTATTTCAGTTGTTTAACATGTCTATTGTACATCAGGTCCTATCAGTGAATCAGACTGTGCCTTCGGACAGTGTTTCTCGCCTATGTGACGAATTTGCAGACATTTTTGCACCGGACCTTGGTTGCGCTAAGACTTATAAGCACATTTGGAACTGAAAGTCAACGCGCAACCGAAATTTTTCAGAGCGCGCAATGTTCCCCGCGCATTGCGTGATGAGGTCGCAAGAACTTTAAACGATTTCGCATCACAAGGTGTGAGTGACTGTGCGCAATGCCTATTCTCTTTCAGCTCCGCTTCATCGCTTACGCCGTACAGGTGTTCCGTTCGTCTGGACGACGGAATGCGAACGCGCCTTTCGCCAGTTGAAATCGGCGTTGCTTTCTAATACTTGCCTCACGCCTTTCGATCCCCCGGAAACCCCTTTTGTTGATGGTAGATGCATCGGATTTTGGGATCGGTGCTATGCTTGCGCACAAAGTTGGATCGCATGATCGCCCTATTGCCTTTGCGTCCAAATTGCTCTCGTCTGCGCAAAGAAATTATTCCCAGATAGAGAAAGAAGCTTTGGCTCTCGTCTTTGGTGTTACAAAGTTCCATGATTTCTTGTACGGTCGTCACTTTACCATCATCACAGACCACAAACCTTTGACGTCGCTTTTTCATCCGAACAAGCCTGTACCTCCGCATACAGCGCAGAAATTCATTCACTGGTCTATTTTCCTCTCGCAGTACCGCTACGATATCTTGTATTGGTCCACTGCTAAGCACGGCCACGCTGATGCGTTGTCCCGTTTGCCTGTTGCTGAGGATAAAGCATTCGATTCTTCTGAACTTGCTTGCATGTTCATTGATTCGGAAACCGATGAAGTGGTCGAATCGTTTCCGATTGATTTTCGTCGTGTAGCTACAGCCACAGCTGCTGACCCGGTCCTTGCTACCGTTTTGCGTTTTGTTGCTACGCAATGGCCTTTGTCAAAGTCTCGGATTGCGGATCCGTTGGTTCGCCGATTTTTTGCTCACAAGGAGAGACTTTTTGTTCGACGTGGTGTTTTGTTGTTGCGTTCTGATAATGATCAGTCCAGAGTCGTGGTCCCACGTTCGTTACAGTCCTCTGTTTTACGGCTTCTCCACCAAGGACATTGGGGTATAGTGCCAACGAAACAACTTGCTCGTCAGCACTGTACTTGGTTCGGAATCGATGCTGCAATTACGAATATGTGTTCTTCTTGCATGGCGTGTGCCGAACAACAATCCGCACCGCCGCGGAAAGTCTTTGCATGGCCAAAAGCCACTTCCCCTTGGCAACGCTTGCACATTAATTTTGCTGGTCCATTCTGGAACGCTCGATGGTTGGTTCTGGTCGATGCCTTCAGTAATTTTCCTTTTGTTGTCCGGATGTCTTCCACGATGTCCTCCGCCACCATCCAAGCGTTGTCTGCTATTTTTTGCATTGAAGGTCTTCCGCAGACTATTGTTTCCGACAATGGCCCACAATTCATGTCCGCAGAATTTCAGTCATTCTGCCAGGCCAATGGTATTCAACATCTGACATCCGCGCCGTTTTCGCCTCAGTCAAACGGTGCCGCTGAACGATTGGTCCGGACTTTCAAGTCACAGATGTTGAAATTGAAAGAGTCGCATTCTCGGAAGGACGCATTGTTGCTCTTTTTGTCTTCGTATCGCTCTCAGCCCCGAGATGGTCGCTCGCCGGCTGAGTTGCTCCACGGTCGTCCTCATCGAACCTTGATGTCTTTGCTGCATCCGCCGCATCAGGTTCCTATGCAGCGGCAGACTCCTGCTTTTGCTCCAGGCGACGTTGTATTTTATCGCAACTATCGCGGTTCACGGCGTTGGCTCGCAGGGCGCATTTTTCGCTGCCTCGGCCGCGCGATGTATTTGGTTTTGGGGGCCTCTGGTGAGGTGCGTCGGCATCTCAATCAGCTGCGCCTCTGTCGTCGCACGGGTTCTGCCGCTCCCCGTCTGCTTTCAGCGACGGTGCCGTCCGGTCAGCGCCCTGGGGACCCATCTACTGGCTCGCCTCATCCCCAGGTGTTACCGACGATGCCTTCCATTTTGCCCCATGGCGACGCGCCGCCGCAGCCGCCGCCGCCTGTTCTCCCGCCGGCGCTGCCCGCATTCGACGCTTCGCTGCAGCCGCCAAGCGCCTCCCTGGGTCACGCGCCGCCGATCGCTTCCCGTGACCAGCCGTCCTCCGCCATGGACCTCTTGCCCGCTCCGGACCACATGACGTCATCGCGCGTCGGGTACCCCGACGCAATGGAGGTCGACCCTTCGGCCCCTCCTGTCTCATTACGGGCGCATACACCGCATGTTGACGTGCACCCTGGACTAAGTTTTCAGGCGTTTCCTAGCTCCCCTCGGACCGAATGGCCGGGTGCGGGTGGCACAGCCTCGCCTGTTGTTAGGCTCCCCACCTCATCGCATACGTCAACATGGGGTCCTCCCCACGGCGGGCGGAAGCCTTATCACACGACCGTTCGCCGATTTGCGGGGGAGGAATGTGGTGTCACCGCCAGACACCACACTTGCTAGGTGGTAGCTTAAATCGGCCGCGGTCCATTTAGTACATGTCGGACCCGCGTGTCGCCACTGTGTGATCGCAGACCTAGCGCCACCACAAGGCAGGTCTCGATATACGAGAGAGCACTCGCCCCAGTTGTACGGACGACATTGCTAGCGACAATACGGACGAAGCCTTCCTCTCATTTGCCGAGAGACAGTTAGAATAGCCTTCTGCTAAGTCCATGGCTACGACCTAGCAAGGCGCCATTAGCCTTACCTAGTTTGAGAGTTATCGTATAAATGTCTCAAGAAGAACGCTGTATTCATCAAAGAATAAAAGTTAAGTATAAAGCAGCTACGTACTTTTCTTGCTACCATTCAATAGTTATCCTGTTCCAGACTTGACGCCAGTCGGCGTGTGTGTACGCGTGCCTTTCTTTCGGCTCCCTTCCCAGTGTGGCGTGGCAAGCTTGTTACGCCACAACACTTCTATCTGGAGAAAACAAACAGACGCTTACTAGTTTCAGGGAGTAGGCTTTTGAAATTATGCTGGGTAAGTAATTTAGTTTTCGCTGACGTGCGTTTATATATAAGAAATATTGCTAGTAAAATTTTTACTGATGAATGCGTCTGAAGTCATGTCTTACACACGTACGTTCCAAAGTAAAATACTGTTTATTTTCGATTGCAATGTAGTCCCCTCTGAAGTTCCTTCTTTAAAATGTACTTATCGAAAAAGGAGAGCTCAGCTGAAATTTTATGAATAATATAATGGCTTTTTCGCAGAGTCATGACGTGGGAGGCTCAACAGACCTATATTTCTCCGCTGAAGGGTCCGACACACGAGCGACGGATCACAGCGATTCGTCGCACGAGTAACCGATCGCTTCGTAGTTAGCACATGTGTGGGTAAATCGCCACGATCGGTCGTTAATCGATGATGGCACGGAAATCCAAGGCAGTCTGAAGGCTCGCATGCTAATCGTGCTGGCAAAATGGCTGCCTGGCTCGCTAGCAGCGGCCTGTGGCAATATGGCTGCGAATAGTTTCTCTAGTTGTTAAGCATGTTTGTTCAGTCTTGTTTGGTTTAGCTTTGCCCTCTCTGAGTAATAACTTCGTATGTTACAGTTTATAGTTCAAAATGATTCAAATGGCTATGAGCACTACGGGACTTAACTGCTGAGGTCATCAGTCCCCTAGAACTACTTAAACGTAAATAACCTAAGGACATCACACACATCCATGTCCGAGGCAGGATTCGAACCTGCGACCATAGCGGTCGCGCGGTTACAGACTGTAGCACCTAGAACCGCTCGGCCACTCCGACCGGCACAGTTTATAGTTATTCAGGGACCACGAATAACTGTAAGAAGCGGCGAAGTACAGGCCGCAGTTCTACTTAAATTAAAAAAAATAATACAAAATACACACTCCATTTTGAAGCTGGTGCTGTAGAAGCAGAATTGATGGGAAGTTAATAGTAACAGTAATGAGATACTGGGAACATCGGATGATTTTGATTTATTTATGAAAAAATCACAAGCATTACTAAAACTTTTAACTCCTAAACACAATGACGTACCGTAATATTACAGTAAGTGAACATTTTAATTTAAAGTCTCAGAGCAAATTTATTATACAGTTGTACTTTAGTCTCTTGCCATTTCATATAATCTAACCCTCCCTCGTACAATTTATAACAAGAGATGTGATAATCAGTAGCGCTGCTATAGACAGATAGAGATGGAAAAACAAATTATGTAATTATTCGAATTTAATCTAAGGGTCTATTGAAAAAGGAATTGAGGTCTAATAAACGAAAAATGAATTGTGTCAGCAGACTGGAAAGATGCTTACAACCAATTTCGTGCCGGTGAAAAATATTATATATTCCGTAAAGTAGCCTCCAGTTCCCAAGAAGAGCTTTTTTTTTTTTAAAAAAAAAAAGAAAAGAAAGTGTAAAAGTTACAATTCCCGTTTTTAAGTATTCATAGGGATACGGAGATAAACTGCCACTGTTGTTGAACATACAAGTTAATTTTTCATAGCAGAACTTCCAGACGCTGCGGTGTTCGTAATATTGGCCGAAAATGTTTGACAAATCGCTCGTGTGTAGTGGATTCGAGACAAGCGACCGATTGCATGTGACAGCCTATCGCATGCAACGGACCGCTGCGATACGTCGCTCGTGTATGGGGCCGTTAAAGCAATTATTTTCATGCTTAAACCGAAACTATCGGGAGTGAGGGCAATGGTAGACTAGCAATGTACATTATATTCCATAATTTTAAAGAAATGACGTTTCTCTACCTATGTTTTTCATTATAGTAAAAACAACAATAAAAAATCGCTTCCACCCTCACACAAAGAAATCATGAAAATAATCAGATCACTGAAAAACAACACAGCAGCGGACGAACATGGAATCATTACAGAATTACGGAAACTGGACCACAAAAACATAACGCAAAAATTCACAGAATATCGGAAGTCTGGAAAAAAAGAGAAAATCCCAGAAGAATGGAAGAGAACCTTGATAAACCCTCTCCACAAGAAGGAGACAAAACAGATCCGAACAATTACAGAGAAATCTTTCTTCTTCCAATAACTTACCAAATTATTTCTAAAGCTTTGCTGAACCGACTTGAGGCAGCAAGGAGAACCACAGATTGGTGGATATCAGGCAGGATTACGGGAAGGCAGATCCTGTATTGAACAAATGTGGAACTTCCTAACCACACTACACATCATACAATGCCGCAACACTAAAATCGCATATGTGGATTTGAAAGAGACTACGAATCTGTTCACAGACAAGCGCTGTTTAATAGCCTAGAAGAATTAGGAGCCAACAGAAAGGCCAGAGACATCAATCAGGAGACACTGTCAGGAGCCTTGTCAAAAGTGAAATTAATGAGAGAAATCTCAAACTCATTCGAAATTCACACAGGAAACTGACAACGCGAAGACTTATCGCCACTTTTGTTCAACATCGTACTGAAAAAACTCAGAGAATGGGAAAAGCATGTGAAACGTGTCCAAATGGTAAAAGACAAAGGAAAAAGAGTCACTGTGAAACGCTTGGCGCTTCACATGACCTGGCTCTAATACCAAACAATGAAGATGAAGCCGAACTAGCACTTTATGAGCTACATCAAATCTCCCATAAAACCGGCCTCCATATTTCCTAAGACACAATTCAGTATACGGACACCAAATCAACAGGAAAACTCCCACAGAAAAAACAGTATGGAAAAATGTCATAGGTTACTCACTTCAAGTACCTAGGAGAAACGATCCAAACCACAAGACTGAACACAATTTCCAACGCAGGAAGAAGAGACTTCTGCAAAAGGCGTACAAACTCACATGGACTTCCTACAAGAGAAAAGCAATATCTCGTAACGCAAAACTACGACACTACAACATGATTGTTTGCCAGAAGCCCTGTATACTGCAGTAATCACAGCGGCACTGTTCTCTGAGACGGAACTTGGATCAGAATACCTACTAAGGAACTCTACGAAGACAGAGACAGCATCAGAGATAAATTTAGGACACCTATGTAAGGTGCATGAAAACAGACTTATTAAGGAAATTTTTAACATCGTTGATGGACGCAGATTAAAGATCATTCGGATGAAAAAAACACAACAAGAACTGCAACAATTTAAAATTTCAGAAGAAGAAATTGAAGACAGAAAACAGTTCTTTAGTAAAATAAAAAGCAAGGAAGCTGAACAAACCTCAACGGAAGAAACAAGGAAACGGACAAACGAAAGGAAGAAGAAACACAGTGAATCAGTGAAAAGGTTTTGTAAGGAAAGAAAAGAAAAGAAAAAAACGAAATGAAGCTGTGATTGACTCAAGTTGATACGCTCTCCTAAAGGGAAATAACCGATAATAATAATAATAATAGAAATCATCATTACATACAATACAAGTCTCTTACATATCGAACTATGAAATGCGTTCTGTTAATCTAATATGATTTACACTGTACATATTGCTATCATACTCTAGTATAGCAGACATTACCTTGAAATTTCTGCACTCCGAATTCCTACTTTACTATGGTGGATTCTGTAATCTCCTTGCAGTATATGCATACATTTTGAACTGGCCTGAATTCATATTTTGATTGTCATAATGCTACGCTGCTGGGGTTTAAAATTGCAACACTAGGAACGCTAGCAAATGCCTAAATTTTGCTTACTGTGCGTGTACAGTGTAACAGGAATTATACATATTTAATTTTATAGATAATTCCAGGGTATGAAAGATGGCAGAGAGCGGACACGTGTGGCAACAACCACGACAGTAATACGGCTGGGCACTGAGGCGAATCGAGCTTACGATTACGTTAGTCCATCCTACTTCACCCTTATTCCAAATTTCTTTAATAGAGGCAGCTAGCACGTTGTACCATGCCAGTCTCCTGGCAACCTGTGACTAAATGTTTTCAGTGTGTGGGAGATTTGGAGAACAAAATTAGAATTATGTATTAATACCTTCAGCTGCTGACTGTCGTTGAAATATATCAACGGAGACAGTTGAAAATGTGTGCCCCGACCGGGACTCGAACCCGGGATCTCCTGCTTACATGGCAGACGCTTTATCAATCTTTTTTTTCGATGCTGTTCGTTGCATTTGTTCGGTGCGGATGTCCCAGGACACCCGATCAAGTTCAGTGTCAAGCCGTTGACTCAGTTTTTTATTACAGAGGGCAGCTGACCCTCTGACCGATACATCTGAGCCACCGAGGGCACAGAGTACAGTGCGACTGCAGGGACTACTCGCGCACGCCTCAAACGAGACCCACATTCTCACTTTATATGTCCACACACTGGTAGTGTCCCTACCCAACACACTCATTACTCGTGGAAGACATTCTTACCAAGTCCCGTAAGCGTTCGGGTAATGTGTGTGCATCCGCACAGAAGAAGAAGGTCATGGCCGGTATTGCCAGAACTATATACTTATATGGATATGATGTCTGTTCTTTCAGACATGTCCGAAAGAACAGACACCTTATCCATTTAAGTTTATATTTGGAGAACATGCTGACTAGGGCAACAGTCGATCACAATCCGTATCGTGGCAGTTAAGGACTGCACAGGTGACCTGCAGCCTTGCGTTATCTCGTTAAAGACAAAATTACAGAGATCTCGAAATTAAGATACAGCCACTGGCGTTCATAAACCAGAAATGTAAACACCGCTGTCCAAATTACCGCTGTGTGAACCATAGGTGATGGTTTTGTGCGCCTAATGCCATCCCACAGCATCAAGACAGGTGCTGAGCCCTTTTAACGACAACAAATGTGTTCTAGCAACGTGCGTTCTTCTCTGAGCCTCAAGACGTGTGCATGGCCAGAGTTATGCTATAAGTAGGAGCGTAGCTTCTCCGTGTCTGTGCTGCTGCGCACACAACTGTCGACGCGCCTGTGTCTGCTGCTGTGTTATGGGAATCCCCAATAATGCTGACAGCCCAGAGTGTTCCAGACGTCGTCGCACTGTCTGTGATCAACCAGCAGCACGTGTCTTATGCATTCCGGATGAACGTATTTCTGTATGCCAGGTGACCAAAGGGTGTATGAAGATTTTTCAGATACTTATTTTTATGTAGAATTTTTTTCTCTTAAACGCCATAATGCTTAGTTTTACTAACTCATTGTAAATTATGTTTAATACTACGTGCTAAATTCATGCCAATACGTGTCCAACATTTGGTCTGTTCTTCTAGCTAGATAACACACTAAAAGAAAATAGCACATAAGTAAATGTTTGGTTACTTGCCTTGAAGCAAACGAGCTATTTCCTGACTTAACCCTGATTCGTATAGCGTCTGCCGCAGTGGACAGCTGTTAAGTGTGGCTTTCTTGGTGTTTTTGGTGTTTTCAACCAGTCCTGAGGATGCAAGTGGACACAGTCGGCTGCATTGGGCACTCCCTACTGGTGTTGTGCCCTGCAGGCATTTTTAACCTCATGACTTATTGAAAAAGCCAAAGAAGTGAGAATTAAAAGCTGTCCATTGCAGTGAAAATGGCGCCACAGCGTTAACGTACGTGACATAGCTTTAGCATCCTGCACTGAAGAGTGAACAAGATGTCTGTCCTCTCGGGCGCTAGTCGCTTGTGGATTCCATTTTCACGTAAGTCATGGCATCCTGGTCAGTGCGAGCAACGCTATACTGCTATCTCAATAGACCATGACCATGTCGCTGCCGATTTCCGAAGCCAGCTAGTAGGCGATTTTTCTTTTCCCCTCCAGATATGACAGAATTTTCTCACAAAAATCCGACATTCAATTGCATTTTCTGAACAAGAAATGCGCTGTGTAATCTCGCTTACACAAAGAATGTTGGCGGCGTTACGAATACTTACTTCATGCGACTTCGCTGAAATGATAATCGTATGCATATCCAAGTGTAAAGTCTAGACTTCAAGACAGTTGACATATGTCTTATCCGTTTTCATCGTGTTTCAGTTTTAATAGCTAGCATGGTATCGAGGTATTCTACCCGTCAGAATAGCCTTGCGTGTCAAAAACGGCGCTTCCAGGATGCGGAGATGCGCCGGCACCGGATCGAATCTGCCCGGCGGATTGACGACGAGGGTCAGTGTACCGGCCATCCTAAACGAGGTTTTAGGTGGTTTCCAACAGACCATTAAGTGAATACCGGGCTGTTGTCCAAGTCACGCATCAGTTACACGATTCGCAAACATTTAGAAAAGTTGCGCTAACTTTCAGATGACTGATACTGCAAGCAGACACACGTATTCTGTCCTGGGAGGGTGAACGGGGTGGTGATACCAAGGGAATTCGGTCACCTGTTGAAACTGTAAATAACCATGCCGGCCCTGCGCCATTGCAGGACTAAGGCACAAAAAAAGGAACAGAAGGTATCACTGTATGCTGATTTAATTTAAACCCATCCTGTTTTGTTCACAATAGCATTGCGTAAAGAACTGTGGAAAATATATGTCAGACTTTTTGTTGTTTTCTGCAGATACCGTCTCCTTTTGTGACGAAACTTGGACCTGTTGTCTGGATATATTTCTCTCTCTCTCTCTCTCTCTCTCTCTCTCTCTCTCTCTCTCTCTCTCTCTCTCTCTCTCTCTCTCGAATGTAACCTTACTAAATGTATCTGCCCCTTGTCACGACTGGCGATAGGCATGATACTTCAGTTGCATCTACTAAAAGTCTCATTACGTTGATTTATTATGTATTATTATGTATTTTGAGATGAAAAAGCTTGCACAGGATAGAGTAGCATGGAGAGCTGCATCAAACCAGTCTCAGGACTGAAGACCACAACAACAACATTATGTATTTTATAAAAATTCCGTGATCGTCGGTAAAGGGACTGATATTTCCAGTCTATGATTACGTGAGAAACGCAGAGCCCGACACTGCTCTGAATGTGGCAGGTGTGTTCTGGGCACTCAAAGCTTTGTGCTGACTAGCGCGAGTTAAGTGGCCTCTGACTGGAGGTTAGGGAACCTACCCGTCCTTTCCACCAAGTCGGGGTTAGCGGCCTGTTGCACAACTCACTTCTTAAGATGGTCGAGGGCAACAGTTTCATGTCTTCACCGGGATTCCACAATTTATGGCGGAAAAGTGCAAATCTTGGAATGTGGTTTGGCCTTGGGAAATTCAGAAGTATTAAACTACGGTCTGATTCGCGCACCGCCGGCTGACCTCAGACGGGAATTTCTACGAAAATCTAGCGAGGAAGATGTGCTCTGACTAGCCAGTATCTGGCGACATTCTGGGGTGGAGATCTGTGAAATGTGGCATCGTCAGCCGGCCGAAGTGGCCGTGCGGTTAAAGGCGCTGCAGTCTGGAACCGCAAGACCGCTACGGTCGCAGGTTCGAATCCTGCCTCGGGCATGGATGTTTGTGATGTCCTTAGGTTAGTTAGGTTTAACTAGTTCTAAGTTCTAGGGGACTAATGACCTCAGCAGTTGTGTCCCATAGTGCTCAGAGCCATTTGAACCATTTTGGCATCGTCACGCTATTGGCGGAAAAGAGTAACATTTTTCCCGATTGGCGTTTGTCCCCAGATTGGCGCGAACTGCTGAGTCGGGAGCTAGAGGAAGAGGAAGGGACAGACTTGGTTGCACGGTGCATGGAGACAGGTCGCTGGTTCGAGGAGTCGTGGCCCTTGAAGGTGTCCGAGTCCTGACGAGCGAGATTCTGATTCTCCACTATGCCCACGGTCCTCTGACTTACCGTCACAGCAGACTGATGAGAGTACACACCAGCCCTGCTCAATAAGTGGGGGTTAAATGTTAGATAGGAAGCGTACCACTGCACAGATCATGCATTAGTTTCGTTTGATGTGCTATTCAATCGACCCATGGAGTTTCTAACTTAACCATTGGCTAGTACTGGAATAATGATTTAATGTGCAGCTACGTGGCCATCATTCTGCTTGGCTGTCTTGTTAGTTGTCGTCAGCAATTAACTGTTTCTTTGTAGAATCTTGATCCCAATACTTTGTCACTGGTTAATATAATAAATAATCAGCTTATGTCTCATTTGCGTTTTATTTGAAGGCGCACATAGATCTCTTCAATTTACTAATTTATTATACTGATTGAAAGGGTAGTTAGGTAATAGGGTTACTGCAGTTTCCCACCTTATGATTCTATGGTAGGGCTTTTCAAGACAGCGATTCCGTTGCGTACCCGCGCGGGGTAGCCGCGCGGTGTTGGGCGCCTTGCCATAGTTCGCGCACGTCTCCCCGACAGAGGTTCGAGTCCTCTCTCTGGCATGGGTCTGTGTGAGTGTGTGTCTTGTCCTCAGCGTAAGTTAGTTTAAGCTAGATTAAGCAGTGTGTAAGCCTAGGTACCGATGACTTCAGCAGTTCGGTCCCATAGGAACTTACCACAAATTTCCATTTTTCCAATTTCCTTTGCGCAATTTACAGTTAACATAGAGTCTTAATGAGAGTGTGATGGAGTCTGGCTAGGTCCATTACTCTGATAGGTTTCACAGTCTCACACACCGTGGGATATTGCAGTGTAGCTGATGACGACCCCATGCTGCCGATAAATCTTGAAGAAATGGTCGAACGAATGTTTTGTAAGCATACCTCTTCTGGATCTGTTATATTTCTTTAGAATTCTTCCTCTGAATTCCTAAAACTAATTTAATGCGGTATCATTCCACTTTAGATCACTCTGAATGATATTTTACTATTTCCAGTAATCTTTCCGTGTACTCGAATAGTAATGAACATTTCCGCTTATCTATGGGGATAAAAAAAAAATTAAAAATTAAAAAAAATATATAGGCTCTGAGCACTATGGACTTAACATCTGAGGTCGTCAGTCCCCTAGAACATAGAACTACTTAAACCTAACTAACCTAAGGACATCACACACAAATCCATGCCCGAGGCAGGATTCGAACCTGCGACCGTAGCGGCCGCGCGGTTCCAGACTGAATATGGGGAACATCTTACATTTTTTAACACTGAAGCTAAACTGTCAAACTCTTCACGAAGCGCTGGCCCTCTGCAGGTCTTTCGACGGTGTTCACCACTACGCAAATTTCGGCCTTCTAATGACGTTGTCATGGGACATCCAGAATGTTTAATAGTCTCAAACAAGGCAAGGCAAATGTAAGACTCAATGAGCTGCAACTGCTTCAGGCGTATGGACTTCGGAGAGAGCGACCATTAGACAAATAGGCGTGTGCATGTTGACAATGCCCTGACGAAGGTGGTAGACTATTTCGAATGGCTAAAATGGGAATAAAAATGATGTGAAATGTGTAGGCGTGTCTCATCTACCACACAAGGAGGCCATTTAATTGCAAAACCCTCCATTTGTGTGAAACAGTTTATTTTTTCAATGTTAACGGATCTTAAGTCAATACAATCGCAGATAGCTTCAGAGACAAAATAGGCGTTAGTGGGCTATAGCAGCAGACGACCGACGCGAGTGACTTTCTAACTGCGCGACATCGACTGTAGCGCCTCTCCTGGGTTCGTGACCATATCTATTGGATCCTAGAGGACAGGAAAACCGTAGCCTGGTCAAATAAGCTCCGATTTAAGTCGGCAAGAACTGATGGCAAGATCTGAGTGTGGCGCAGACCTTACGAAGCCATGGATCCAAGTTGCCTACAACGAACTGTGCATGTCGGTGGTGGCTCCATATTGGTGTGGGGTGTGTTTACATGGAATGGGTCTTCTGGTCCAAATTAACCTATCATATAGATTGGAAATCGTTTTTTAGGTTACTGGGAGACCATTTTCAGCCATCCGTGGACTTCATGTTCCCAAACAACGACAGCATTTCTACAGTTAACACTGCGCCGTGTTACCGGGCCACAATTATTCGCGACGGGTTTGAAGAACATTCTGAGGAATTAAAGTGAATGATTTGGCCACCCAGATCGCACGACGTGAACCCCGTCGAACATTTATGGGACATAACCGAGAGGTCAGTTCGTGCACAAAATACTGCACAGACAACCAACCCTTTCGCAATTATGGACGGCTATAGAGGCAGCATGGCTCATTATTTCTGCAAGAGACTTTCAACTACTTGCTGAGTCCATGCCACGTCAAGTTGCTGCAATACGCTTAGCAAAAGGAGATTCGATACGATATTAGGAGGTATTCCATGACTTTTGCACCTCAATGTATGACCAGCAGACTCATAAGAGTTACACGCGAGGTATTATTTCGCGAAAAGGTAAACGTATGCATGAAGAAGTATGTGCTATCTGATCGAAAGTATACGGACACATTTCACCGGACATTAATATGGGGCGAGTCCAACCTTTCCTTTATGAAGGCTTGAATTCTGCTAGCGACACTTCCAATGAGATGACTGATGTCTAAGGGGGAATGGCGGTCTAATGTTTATCAAAAACCGAAACCAGAGAATGTAGTGATGATAGACTCTAGGGGCTGGAGCCATGTCAACGTTCTAACTCATCCCAAAGTTACACATATCAAAAAATGTTTCGCATCAACTCAATTCCGAGAGTTCCGGAACCCGTACAGAATATTGGAATAGAGATCAACACAAACATCATTTCCCACCTTTTTATTGGTCAAGAAAACCACACATCGCATGTTGTACCAACATACAGCGAGACCTTCAGAGGCGGTGGTCCAGATTGCTGTACACACCGGTATCTCTAATACCCAGTACCACGTCCTCTTGCATTGAGGCACGCCTATATTCGTCGTGGCATACTATCCACAATTTCATCAAGGCACTGTTGGTCCAGATTGTCCCACTCCTCAACGAAGATTCGATGTAGATCCCTCAGAGTGGTTGGTGGGTCACATCGTCCATAAACAGCCCTTTTCAATCCATCCCAGGCATGTTCGATAGGGTTCATGTCTAGAAAACATGTTGGCCACTCTACTCGAGTGATGTTGTTATCCTGAAGGAAGTCATTCACAAGATGTCCACGATGGGGGAGTGAATTGTCGTCCTCGTCAATATGCTGCCGATGTGGTTGCACTATCTTTTTTTTTTTTTTTTTGTTGGGTTTAAGGGCGCTCAACTGCTGAGGTCATTAGCGCCCAGTCATTGTTGTTAGAGCACATGGAATCTGGTAAAACTCAAGGGGATGGGGGGACACCAGAAGGACCTGACAAAGATGCAGATAAAATAAGTGAAAAGGTTAAATGTCTTTGGACAAGCCAGTTAAAGTTATAAAACGCAGAATACGAGCAGCTGCTCGAGCGTCATCAGCTAAAACATCCGGTAAAGTAGATGGCAGGGACAGGACAACACGAAATTGACTAAAACGGGGACACGACAATAAAACATGGCGCACTGTTAATGCCTGACCACAAGGGCACTGCGGGGCTGGGTCACCGGAGAGCAGGTAGCGGTGGCTAAACCGGCAATGCACAATCCGCAACCTGGTCAGAAGGACCTCCTCGCGCCGAGATGGTCGGGAGGATGTTGTCCAAGCAGTTGGGAGCGGTTTTACTGCCCGGAGCTTGTTTCCTTGGAGGGATGACCAAGCATCCCACCACAACGACACAAGCTTCTTACATACATCCCCACGAACGTCAGATGACGGGACACAATGGGAGGCTGGCCGAGGCAGGAGGACTGCAGCCTTGGCTGCAGCATCCACAGCCTCATTCCCAGGCACTCCTACATGTCCGGGAACCCACAGAAAGCCGACAGAACCACCATGATCAGCGAAAGAATGGAGGGACTGCTGTATCCGTTGAATCAAGGGATGGACCGGATAGGGAGCTCCAAGGCTCTGAAGAGCACTGTGTGAGTCAGAGCAGAGTACATACGATGAATGGCGGTGGCGGCGGGCATACTGAACGGCCTGATGGAGAGCAAAAAGCTCGGCCGTAAAGCTGGAACATTGGTCGAGGAGCCGGTATTTAAAGGTGGCGGCCCCGACGACAAAGGCACAGCCGACACCATCGTCAGTTTTGGAGCCATCGGTGTAAATAAAGGTGTGACCGGCAAATCGAGCACGAAGTTCGACAAACCGTGAGCAATACACTGCAGCCGGAGTACCCTCCTTCGGGAGTGAGCTGAGGTCGAGATAAATATGAACCGGAGCCTGGAGCCAAGGTGGTGTCGGGCTCTCACCCTCTCTGAAGGTGGTAGGGAGGGCAAAATCCAATTGTCGAAGCAGGCGACGGAAGCGGACTCCGGGGGGCAGCAGGGCAGACACATACAACCCGTACTGACGGTCGAGAGAATCGGCGAAGAAGGACTTGTAAGAGGGGTGGTCGGGCATAGACAACAGCCGGCAGGCATACCGACACAGCAGTACGTCGCGCCGGTAGGTTAATGGTAACTCGGCAGCTTCAGCATAAAGACTCTCGACAGGACTAGTGTAGAAGGCTCCGGTCGCAAGACGTATCCCCTGATGGTGGATGGAGTTGAGCCGGCGTAAGAGGGATGGCCGAGCGGACGAGTAGACGAAGCTCCCATAATCCAGCTTCGATCGGACTATGGACCGATACAAGCGAAGCAGGACAGTGCGATCCGCTCCCCAAGATGAACCGCTAAGAACTCTGAGGACATTAAGGGGATGTGTACAACGGGCC
Organism: Schistocerca americana; assembly: GCF_021461395.2. Classification (NCBI taxonomy): domain Eukaryota; kingdom Metazoa; phylum Arthropoda; class Insecta; order Orthoptera; family Acrididae; genus Schistocerca; species Schistocerca americana. The sequence goes on along the minus strand of NC_060121.1, from coordinate 298,325,810 downwards.
GCTAAATAAGACATGTGGAGACCAACACAGTTTCCTGTCCAACGTGAGCCCTAGAAACTTAGTTGTTTCCACGAATGGGAGAACAACGGGACCGAGATGTAAGGATGGCGAAAGGAACGCTTTATACCGCCAAAAGTTGATACAAACCGTCTTCTCTTCAGAGAACCGGAAGCCATTTGCCACGCTCCATGAGTAGAGGCTGTCTAGACAACGCTGAAGGCAGCGCTCCAGGAGGCATGTTCTATGGGCACTGCAGTAGATCGCGAAGTCATCGACAAAGAGAGAGCCTGAGACATTAGGTGGAATGCAATCCATAATAGGATTGATCGCTATGGCAAAAAGGGCTACGCTCAAGACGGAGCCCTGAAGCACTCCATTCTCCTGGAGGAAGACGTCGGACAATACAGAACCCACACGTACCCTAAACTTTCGATCTGTTAAAAAGGAATCAATAGAAAGGGGGCAGGCGACCGCGTTGACCCCACCTGTGCATAGTGCAGAGGATACCTCCTCTCCAACAGTTATCATAAGCCTTCTCCAAATCGAATAACTCGGTTACCGTTTGGCGCCTTCGCAAAAAGTTGTTCATGATGAATGTCGACAAGGTCACAAGGTGGTCAACAGCGGAGCGGCGGCGACGAAAGCCGCATTGGACATTAGTAAGTAGCCGTCGAGATTCAAGAATCCAGACTAACAGAGCATTAACCATGCGCTCCATCACCTTACAGACACAGCTTGTAAGAGAAATGGGGCGGTAACTAGAAGGAAGGTGTCTATCCTTCCCGGGTTTGGGTATAGGAACAACAACGGCGTCACGCCAACGCATGGGGAATTGACCTTCGGTCCAGACGCGATTGTAGGTACGAAGAAGGAAGCTTTTGCCCGCCGGAGAAAGGTGTGCCAGCATCTGAACGTGAATGGCATCTGGCCCCGGAGCAGAGGACCGGGACAGAGCAAGCGCACGTTCGAGTTCTCGCATAGTAAAGGGGGCATTATAAGTTTCCAGATTCAGCGAGTGGAAGGAAGGTCGCCGAGCCTCTTCTACCTCTTTCCTGGGAAGGAAGGCAGGATGGTAATGGGCGGAGCTTGAAACCTCCGCGAAAAAGCGGCCAAAGGCGTTGGAGACAGCCACAGGATCAACAAGGACCTCATTACCTGAGGTCAGGCCAGGTACCGAGGAGTGGGCCTTAATGCCCGACAGCCGGCGCAGGCTACCCCAAACGACGGAAGAGGGAGTAAAACTGTTAAAGGAGCTGGTGAAAGAGGCCCAACAAGCTTTTTTGCTGTCTTTGATGACTCTACGGCATTGCGCTCGGAGTCGTTTGTATTCAATACAATTCGCCAACGTAGGATGGCGGCGAAAGGTGCGTAAAGCACGTCGTCGAGCACGGATAGCGTCCCTACAAGCCTCGTTCCACCAGGGGACGGAAACGCGACGTGAAGAAGAAGTAGTACGTGGAATGGAACGTTCGGCAGCATTGATGATAACAGCCGTGAGGTATTCGACCTGACTGTCACAACTGGGAAAATCGTGGTCCGGAAAGGTCGCCAGGGAGGAGTTAAGTCCCCAGTCAGCTTTCAGTATGTTCCAGCTCGAAGGACGTGGGGATGGGGTGTGGTGCAGGAGACGGACGACACAGGGGAAGTGGTCGCTCGAATAGGTGTCAGAAAGGACATACCACTCGAACCGACGGGCAAGAGTGGTAGAACTGATCGAGAGGTCCAAGTGGGAGTAGGTATGAGTAGAGTCCGAGAGGAAAGTCGGGGCGCCGGTATTGAGGCAGACAAGATTGAGATGGTTGAAGACATCCGCCAAGAGTGAGCCTCTTTGACAGGATGCAGGAGAGCCCCAAAGGGGATGATGGGCATTGAAGTCGCCAAACAATAAGAACGGCGGGGGAAGCTGAACGATCAGGTGCAACATGTCAGCCCGACTAACAGCAGATGACGGTGGAGTGTAGATGGTACAAACTGAAAAAGCAAAAGCAGAAAGAGTAATGCGGACAGCTATTGCTTGGAGTGGGGTGGTCAATGTGATGGGATGGTAATAGACATCGTCCCGAACGAGCAACATGACCCCACCATGAGCTGGGATACCGTCCACAGGGGTGAGGTCATACCGCTCTGAGGTATAGTGGGTAAAGGCAATACGGTCAGTCGGGCGCAACTTGGTTTCCTGGAGACCAAGGACGAGTGGACAGTGCAGGTGGAGGAGCAGTTGTAATTCCTCCCGATTAGATCGAATACCTCTTATGTTCCAATGAAACAACGCCATCGCTAGTCAAAAAGTTGGGGGAACGAGACGGGGAAGAGCTGGTCACCTCGACGGCCGCAGAGGGCCAGGTTGCGAGGGAACAACGCTACAACCGACGGGAGGCGGATCCGGTTCCATCGACTCGTCGCCAGCTGTGGCCGCTGTCCCTGGTTGTGTAGGATGGGCCGCATCATTTGCCGACGAAAGGCCGGCGGAGCGCCTGGCAGCAGAGCATCCCGGCGAAACTGAGGACGGCAGGGAGCAGCGACTCACGGATGAAGCGTCAGACGAAACGCGCTGGGGTGGAGAGGGGGATAGAGACTTCTTCTTGGAGGCCTTCTTGGAAGGCCGAGGAGGCACAGGGATGGTGGGCTGGACCCGAAGAAGGTCCTCACACACGGGGTCCATTTTGGAACCTCGGAAGCTGGGGTCCGGAACGTTTCCCCGATGGACGCCTGAGAAGAGGATCGCTTCTCAGGTGGCGTGGGGGGAGGAGGAGGAGGAAGGGTGGCCCCTGGGGCAGAGGGGGTGGGGGCCATGGGGGAGGAGGATTTGGAAGGGAGGGATTTGGGAGGCGGAGGCAGAGCCCCCTCATGGGCGGAGGAGGCGGAGGGGGGACAGGATAGGGGTGAGGATACCGCGGAAGGAGTGGACACAACTGAGGCAAATGAAGTGGTCAATGGCACGGGATGGAGGCGGTCATACTTCTTCCTGGCCTCAGAATAAGAGAGCCGATCCAAAGTTTTGATTTCTTGTATCTTCTTCTCCTTCTGATATGCGGGGCAGTCGGAGGATCTAGGCGAGTGGACGCCAGGACAATTAATGCACCGAGGTGGTGGGGTGCATGTATGTTCCTCACGAAGAGGACGGCCACAATCGCCACAAAGGGGCTCAGCCTCACACCGTGACGACATGTGCCCAAAGCGCAAACACCTAAAACAGCGCATAGGAGGCGGGACGTAAGGTCGCACGTCACACCGGTAGCACATCACCTTTACCTTCTCCGGGAGAACGTCCCCCTCGAAGGCGAGTACGAAGGCCCCGGTGTCGATGCGACGGTCTTTCGGGCCGCGCTGGACTCGCCGGACGAAATGCACGCCTCGGCGCTCCAGGTTGGCCCTGAGCTCCTCATCAGATTGTAGCAGGAGGTCACGATGAAAAATAATCCCCTGCGTCCTATTTAGTACCAGATGTGTGACAATGGATACTGGGATGTCCCCTAGGCGGTCGCACACCTGGAGCGCCGCCGACTGTGTGGCGGAGGTGGTCTTGATAAGTACGGACCCTGAACGCATCTTGCTGAGAGCCTCGATTTCCCCAAAGATGTCCTCAATGTGCTGAACAAAGAACATGGGCTTGGAGGTGGCGAATGTCCCCCCACCGGTTCGAGAACAGACCTAATAGCGGGGGAAGTACTTCGCCCCAAGCCGGCGGGCCTGTCCCTCCTCCCATGGAGTGGCCAAGGGGGAAAGGGCAGGAGAACCAGGACTAGAAACGGTACCTTTTCTTTTGAAAGACTGGGCCGCAGAGCGACCTGATACGTGTTGACGTTTCATCTGCGAAACGTCCGCCCCGATACCACCCACTCCGACCAGGGGCTCTCCCCACGGGCGCCACCCAGCCGCAGCAAGGGCCACCTGGCAGGATGACCATTGCCGGGAGTCCTGATGCCCCAAGGAGACGGGCATCTACTCCTTGGCCGACGTGGGGAAGGTGCAGCTCAGGTATCGGCAGTACGATCCCTGTGTTGTCAGGGGGCTACAACCTAGAGGGTACATGACGACCCCACCACAACGGGCTGGCTACCGTGCTGGATTTCTGGTGCCATGGAAAGTCCATCATGATCGCTGGGGCAGATGGAGATGCACTATGGGCGTAACTTGGACAACCCATCAGGCGTTTAGGCCCAATTTGAGGAATAGTGGGTATGGTTACAACGCCGGTGCAATGCTGAGTGCCAAGGTCTTAGTGCACATAGGACCAGTGGTACACCACGTAAGGTGTCCTTCCCCAAAAGGCTCGTACTTCTGTAGAATTTTAAAAAATGGAGGTCAAACCCCAAGGGGGACCATCACATGGAAGGCCGAAACGGTTGAAACTCCTTTTAGTCGCCTCGTACGACAGGCAGGAATACCTCGGGCCTATTCTTACCCCGGAACCGCAGGGGGGTTGCACTATCGGTAGGTGGATAGCATTCACATATCGTACAACCGTTACGGCTTCTTCCATGACCACAAGCGCCGTACGTGGACCCAACATAATGCCATCTCAAAACAGCAGATAACCTCAACCTTGCTGCACACGCTAGACAGTGTGTCCAAGGCATTCATCCTGACGGGGTTGCCTCCAAACACGTCTCCGACGATTGTCTGGTTGAAGATATATGCGACACTGATCGTTGAAGAGAACATGATGCCAATGCTTAATGGTCCATTTGGCATGTTGTTGGGCCCATCTGTGGCGCACTGCATGGTCTCGTGGTTGCAAAGATGGACCTCGCCATGGACGTCGGGAGTGAAGTTGCGTATCATGCAGCCTGTTGCGCACAGTTTGAGTCGTACGACGACGTCCAGTGACTGCACGAAAAGCATTATTCAACATGGTGGCGTTGGTGTCAGGGTTTCTCCGAGCCATAATCCGCAGGTAGCGGTCAGCCACTGCAGTAGTGGATCTTGGGCGGCCTGAGCGAGGCATGTGATCGACATTTCCTGTCTCTCTGTATCTCCTCCATGTCCGAACAACATCGATTTGGTTCACTCCGAGACGCCTGGACACTTCCCTTGTTGAGAGACTTTTCTGGCACAAAGTAACAATGCGGATGCGATCGAACCGCGGTATTGACCGTCTTTTCTTGGTTGATCTACAGACGACATGAGGCGTGTACCTCCGTCCTGGTTTAATGACTGGAATTGATCGTCTGTCGGACTCCCTCCGTCTAATAATCACTGCTCATGCATGGTTATTTACATCTTTGGGAGTGTTTAAGGACATCTCAGAACAGTCAAAGGGATTGCATCTGTGATACAATATCCACAGTCAAACGTATGTCTTCAAGAGTTCTGGGAACTGGGGTGATGCAAAACTTCCATTTGGTTAAGGTTGGAACGCTGGTCAGGACGGTCCATTTCAGTTATGGCATTGCCTACAAATCGTTGCCTCACGAATGTTGCTTTATGACAGGCTGCATTGTCTTGCTGATGCTGATACAATCATCGTCTCTGAATTGTTCCTCTACTGTAGGAAGTACACAATCCTGTAAAATGTGTTCATATCTTTCCGCATTTGGCGTTTTCTTAAGCTCAAGAAGGGAAGCACAACGTAAGTACGAAAATAACCTCATACCGTGATACCGCCTCCTCCGTATTCCACAGTTACCATTGCAAATGATGACAGGTATTGCCCATATCCTTCCATCAGACTGCCACACGGTGCAGCACGATTCATCACTACAAGTTCTTGGTTTTCCACTGTCTAGTGGTGTCGCTCTTTACACCACCTCAAGCGTCGATTATCATAGACTACAGAAATGTGACCAAGCGAGGTGGTGCAGCGATTATAACAATGAACTCGTATTGGGGAGGACGACGGTCCAAATCTGCATCCGGTCACCCAAATTTAAGTTTTCCATGATTTCCCTACACAGCTCCAGGCGAATGAAGGGGTGCTTCCCCTGAAAGGGCTCGGACGATGCTTGAAATATTCCGAGCTTGTGCTCTGCCTCTAATGATCTCCCTGTCGATTGGACGTTAAACCCCAATCTTCCTTTTTACAGAAATTTGTGGCTAATGAGGAGCTGCTCGGCCATCCTTTTACCTTCTTACGTGTGATCGTCGCGCTGGCTAGACTGCTCACAAACCCAATATGTTTCCGTGGGAAAGTCATTTACGTATGTAGGTGTGTTGCTGGACCGGAAACTAACTTGGAGGGACCACATGCGATACGTTGCCAACCGAATACACGTGTGGCTCAAACACCTTTATCGAATACTTAACAGGGAAAGTACTGAATAGGAGGGTGTCGACATCCATGTAAATGATACTGATTAGACCTCTGATAACGTACACAGCTCCAATCTGGCTTTACGCAGCTGCAACACGCCTTAGCCGCCTAAGCGTCATAGAGAACAAGGTTTACGTATCATAAGCAGTGCTCCACAATACACACGCACCGCGGATCTTCACAATGAATACCGCATCGGAGGTATTCAAAAACTTACCACACGACTGTACAGGAACTCAAGAATCTCGAACCATTCCTTCATCCTGAATCTGGAGAACTACGATCACAACCACATGTGGAAACACGATCGCCCAAAGACACTCCTTACTACTTACGCTTAATGACCAATGGCAAGCCGGCCGCGGTGGTCTAGCGGTTCTGGCGCTGCAGTCCGGAACCGCGGGACTGCTACGGTCGCAGGTTCGAATCCTGCCTCGGGCATGGGCGTGTGTGATGTCCTTAGGTTAGTTAGGTTTAAGTAGTTCTAAGTTCTAGGGGACTTATGACCTAAGATGTTGTGTCCCATAGTGCTCAGAGCCATTTGAACCAGCCAACCAATGGCAAGGGAAATAAACACAAACAACGGAAATATTGGCGAATTTTGAATCTCAGGAAAACTGACTAATTACAAAATGGACGAACACAGCCGCACAACTGGCAACAGCAGAGAAGCCAGTTTCCAATCAAACACAACCTCCACACTGTGCGATCTATTTACGACCAGTTCATATGACAGCCATGGTATGTTACAGGCACGGAGACGTTGCGGGTGGCCCAGGAGACATCGTCGGTGTCTAGCCTGAGCAGTACCTCTTACCGGACGAACCTAAGCTATGAAATTGGTGACGAGCACTGTACTATAACCTTACCTTTGCGTGATCTGTCGTAGCAAGCAAGAAAACACGCTAGTGCTCTTACTACACGTCCAGACTGACGCAAAAGTTTTTTCTCTTGACGCTTTCTTGGCACTTTTTTCCCCTCTGATCTTAAAACTGCTACTCTTCAATCGCTTTCGTCCACTCTACAACACCTCGATGGGCTCCTTTTTGTGGGTAATCCTACCCAAACTCTCGGACATCACAGGCCCGCATCCTGTGAAATCCTCGATTGAAACTAATAAACGTATAGGCGACAGTATAACTTTTGTGATGGTCACCATCCGGTGCAGGAGTGGACCGTAAAAAAAAAAAAAAAAAACTCGTGGTAGCACTTCGGAACTCTCACGTGTGATTCTGACACCCAGTGACTAGTCCAAATTGGATGTCTCTGAGCTCTCCTGACCGAAAAATTCAGCTGTTACTGCTTTTCTACTAACAGAACACCACTCCCTACTGGAGGGCCTTGACACCTACTGGCCAATTCCGCAATTACACAAGAGTGTACGGACACTTCCGATCACATCGTGTATGATGCATTCGAGGCGGATGTTAGCCGTAAGTCAACAAAAGTTGTAGGTCTACGAATACGTGTAGTGATATGATATGCTGAAATGTTGTGTCTTAATGTTAAGAAGAACTGACTTTGGGTCGTCGAAGCCAAAGAAAAGCCTCGAATAGATGATGACGGTGTGATATTCGAACTTTTATTGTGAAATGTACAGCAGCTGTAATGTGACGTGTACGATAATGCTTAGAAGTGTTTGTGTTATATGTTATGAATGCGCTACTTTTTCATTGATACTTTGTAAAACGCAAGTTGAAATGTTAAGTAACTGTTGTACATGCACACATCTGTAAACCTGATATTGTACTGAATAATACAGAAAATAAATAACAATGTACATTAAATATGTTGTATTTCAGAAACCATTCGGAGCAGAGGATATATCCATACGAAGTTTTTTGCTTCAAGCGATCGTTCCAGTCATATCCCTAGATACTGACTATTTCTTCTGTAACACTATGTATTCTGAGTATATGTCGGAATGTCGTATGAGCTGTGCAGACCTGTTCGGTCCTAGCAGCTTATTTCTGAAAACGTTAATGCCTATTGCCATGCGTATTTTATAATGACTCCCAACACTGAAGTAGTACTCTAGATTTTGTAAGAACGATTTTCTTAAAGAGGCAACAAACTTCCCCGGAACCATCTCACTAAATCTAAGTCCTCCACTGATGTTACCTACAATGAATTTCATGTTTTCATCTCTCTTCATAATTCTTTTGTAATACTACCCGCATAGATATTTAAATACCGGGTGATCAAAAAGTCAGTATAAATTTGAAAACTTAATAAACCACTAAATAATGTAGACAGAGAGGCAAACATTGACACACATGCTTGGAATGACATGGGGTTTTATTAGAACAAAAAAATACCCATATTGCTAGACGCGTGAAAGATCTCTTGCGCGCGTCGTTTGGTGATGATCGTGTGCTCAGCCGCCACTTTCTTCATGCTTGGCCTCCCAGGTGCCCAGACCTCAGTCCGTGCGATTATAGGCTTTGGGGTTACCTGGAGTCGCAAGTGTATCGTGATCGACAGACATCTCTAGGGATGCTGAAAGACAACATCCGACGCCAATGCCTCACCATAACTCCGGACATGCTTTATAGTGCTGTTCACAACATTATTCCTCGACTACAGCTATTGTTAAGGAATTATGGTGGACATATTGAGCATTTCCTGTAAAGAACATCATCTTTGCTTTGTCTTACTTTGTTACGCTAATTATTGCTATCCTGATCAGATGAAGCGCCATCTGTCGGACATTTTTTGAACTTTTGTCTTTTTTGGTTCTAATAAAACCCTATGTCATTCCAAGCATGTGGTCAATTTGTACCTCTTTGTCTACATTATTCCGTGATTTACTCAGTTTTCAAATTTATACTGACTTTAGGTAGTCGAAATACAGGGTAAATATTTCTGCATTTGCTTATAATCATCCAAAGGGAAAAAAGCGCATCGTCAGTGAACAACGTGAGTGGTGCTGGCCTTGTTAGATAAGAATTTTCTGTATATTGCCAACATTATATCTGTACGGCTGCACTATGTCACAACGGTATAATCTAATACAGTTTTCTTGAGATTCTAGCTGCTTGATGCGTCTGAGATGCCGACGCAACTTTTTAGTGGCCCCCATTATTCCTCCTAACTAGTTTAAGACATTACTTTGCAGTACGCACGAACAATTGTTCGTTACTGCCATCCAACATGGCAGCTACGATCAGTGACACATGCTCAGAAATGTAAAATTTAAAAAAAGTGCTTTATGATAATGAAGGGTGTAGCATAAAACGGATTGTGACTGGCTACGGAATATTTTTGTAACCATAATACTCCTACACCAATGGATCGATTTCAACCAATATTGGTGCACATAGAACTTACTGTCTGGAAAGAATCACTGTTGGGGTAAGAACCACCTAAATCTTAAAGGGTGGGAGTGGTGTTGAAAAAGAAGCATAGGTCACGCGACGCGCAAATAGGCTGTCTATATTCACCCAGTATTGAAGAACGACAGCACTTAATCACTTGCAACCAACTTAACACATATGTTCAAACCTTTACGAGACTTTATCACGCTAACAACCAACCCCCGCCCCCTCCCACCACACACACACACACACACACACACACACACACACACACACACACACGCAAAATGATGATGATAGATACAAAGTTTATCACCTATCATATTTTCGCTGTTCATGCAGTAAAACTGGCCATCATTAATGTCTTTTAATTTATTACTTCTTTAGTACTAACTCTATTCGCACACACTTCGCAGATAGTACCCATATATACCACTCGATGTACATGCAAAACTATATTATTGCACGACACATAGTTCAGTACGAGGCCCACGAGAAAGACAAACCCGCGGCGCGTCCGTCACGAAGATAGGCCTGAACTCGTTCTTTCGCTTAGCTCAGCAGACAAAATTCGTTTCTGAACCTGTTAACTCGCAGCTGGGCGAGTACCTATTAACGAGAATTGCATCTTCTACCGGAATCTGCTATTATGAGGTCCTACTGACTAACAGTACTGCAACAAAATTTAATTTAAGATCAATACTCGATATAAATGGTATAACGGTTTGATTATAGCATTTAGTCTTTTCTGCTTAACAGTCTTCATTTCATACGAGGAGTGGTGTCTTATGCAACTGATAATCATGCGAAAATGGACTTCCGATCATTGTAGGACTAACAACAGTAAGGCTCCATAATAGCGGATTCCAGCGGAAGAAGCAATTCTCGTTTGTACGTACACACCTAGTTACGAGTTAACAGGTGTAGAAACGTAGTTTTTCTGCTGAGTTGAGCGAGCGAGGCAGCGCAGGCTTTGTGACGTAAGGGCCACGGCCTGCCTTTCTCTTTGACTCGGTTCAGGATATATGACGTCATAAACATTGAGCTGGATGGATACGGAACTGCATGGCGAAATTCGCTGGAGATACAAGTGAAATATGTTTACAAATATGTGTGAAATATGTTAAACACAGGGTGGTTATAACTGATGTTAAACTTTCAAAACGCTGCAGAAATAACATCAGTGGTCTGAATGACGTCAAATTGCAGCGGAATACAGGGTGATTCAAAAAGAATACCACAACTTTAGGAATTTAAAACTCTGCAACGACAAAAGGCAGAGCTAAGCACTATCTGTCGGCGAATTAAGGGAGCTATAAAGTTTCATTTGGTTGTACATTTGTTCGCTTGAGGCGCTGTTGACTAGGCGTCAGCGTCAGTTGATGCTAAGATGGCGACCGCTCAACAGAAAGCTTTTTGTTATTGAGTACGGCAGAAGTGAATCGACGACAGTTGTTCAGCGTGCATTTCGAACAAAGTATGGTGTTAAACCTCCTGATAGGTGGTGTATTAAACGTTGGTATAAACAGTTTACAGAGAATGGGTGTTTGTGCAAAGGGAAAAGTTCTGGACGGCCGAGAACGAGTGATGAAAATGTAGCACGTATCCAGAAAGCATTTGTTCGCAGCCCAGGAAAATCGACTCACAGAGCTAGCAGAGAGCTGCAAATTCCACAATCAACTGTATGGAGAGTCCTACGAAAAAGTTAGTTATGAAACCTGAACGTCAACTACCCGAGGCGACGGATCGGCCGCCAGGCAGCCCGTGACAGAGCACTTCATCACTGGCCTCCAAGAAGCCCTGATCTTACCCCCTGCGATTTTTTCTTATGGGGGTATGTTAAGGATATGGTGTTTCGGCCACCTCTCCCAGCCACCAGTGATGATTTGAAACGAGAAATAACAGCAGCTATCCAAACTGTTACGCCTGATATGCTACAGAGAGTGTGGAACGAGTTGGAGTAATGTTGATATTGCTCGAGTGTCTGGAGGGGGCCATATTGAACATCTCTGAACTTGTTTTTGAGTGAAAAAAATCCTTTTTAAATACTCTTTGCAATGATGTATAACAGAAGGTTATATTATGTTTCTTTCATTAAATACACATTTTTAAAGTTGTGGTATTCTTTTTGAGTCACCCTGTATTATCGGCGAAGGGGGAAAACGTATGGCAGAAGAAACAAAATAGAGTGAAAATTCATCAATAGATGGCACTGTGTGTGTTTAGATACGTAAATGAAAACACCTATCACGCACATGGCCCGCTGAAGTTTGTATAAACACGCCGGGTACACGGCTTGTCCTCCTTTCGCATTTGCGACGTTCGCCATGACTGTCTCAATGTAGGATCGCGCTCTGCTTGTAAAGCTGTATTACAAGAATGATGACAGTCCACAGGTCGCTCTGCAGAAGTTCCGGACACTGAAGTGTTTGAAAAAAGGCGTTGGTCCGACGACTGCCGTGGGTCTGGAGAAAATGGTCCGTAAATTCGAAAAGACGGCTTCTTTTGGTGTGGAACCTGGTTGAGGGAGGAAACGAATCGATTCAACGTCACAGAATTGCAAGAGGAGACGAGTGGTGGTGTGCAAACGTGTAGTGCACAGAGAATTGCCTGAACATTGGACATAACCATGAGCACAGTGCGTAAAATCCTACGCAACATCTTTCTTTGCTATCCATTCAAAATTACCTACGTGCACGAGTTGCTTCTCGTTGACCTACCAGCAAGAGAGAACTATGCTTTAGAATTTCTTGCTCGCATGGAAGTGGACAATGAATGGCCGTGGAAGATTTTGTGGAAAGACGAAGCCCACTTCCACCTGAAAGGATATGTCAATACACAGAATTGTCGAATATGGGCAACGGAAAATTCACTCGAAAATCAGCCAGTACCACTTCATCCTAAGCAGGTCATTCTGTAGCGCGGGTTTACGGCATCATTTATCATAGGGCCATATGTTTTCGAAGAGACAGGTACTTCCGGTCCTGTTACTTGTACCGTCACTGGTAAGCGCTATGAGTGTCTTTTGCGCAACCACGTCATTCCAGCTCTCCAACAGCGTGGATGTGTGGATGGGATCATTTTTATGCAAGATGGCGCATCTCCGAACATTGCAAATCCAGTTAAGCAGCTGCTGAAGCGCCATTTCGGAAATGCTATAATTATCTGCTGCCAGTTCCCTACTGGCTGGCCGTCCCGATCACCTGATATTAATCCGTGTAACTCCTGGCTGTGGGGTTATCTGAAAGATGATGTGTTCTGTATTCCGATTGCAAACTTAGCTGCATTGAAGGCACGCATTGGGCAGCACATTCTGAAAGTGACACCGGAAACACGCCGATCAGTTGTGGAACATGCTGTTCCTCGATTTCACGTGTTGCACAAAACGGTGGACATGTTTTGCGCCAGTCACACGGAAATTAATAACCCGATTTGATTTTGATTGGTGCTTTTTATGCCGAAATTGGGTTCAGGACAATTAAAAACCGACGTGATTGATGCTTTTTTGTGCGGTTTTTGGCCTCAGGACAATTAAAAACCGATTCTTCCCATCCCATGTGATATGACCTTGCCGTGGTGGATGGGCGTACGTAAGTAAGTGTATCACACCTGTACATCCATGCACACTGAGTAATACAGTTTTTTTAACGTCAAACATACATCTTAGGCAGTGTTGTATGATTCATTTGTTATTTGTAGTCGACCACTATTACATTATGATGCTTACAGCGCCATCTATTGCTACAATTTGTAACTATTTACTTTTCTTCCGCCATACGTTTTCCGCCTTCTCCGATAATATTCCGTTGCAATTTGACGTCATTCTGACGAGTGGTGTTATTTCTACAGCAGTTTGAACCTTTCCTTTAAGTATAATCACTCTCTATATGTGACTTGTGTATATGTGGGCAAAGCTACGTTCTGAACACCGGATCGATTTCAACCAAACTTTGAACACGTATTACAATCTGGACAGAAATACTATAGGGGTAATAACTAGCGGCCTATTCTTGAAACAGGAGTGTTATCGTGGAGACAAGTTAAGAGCACGAGATGGACAAACAGAGCGAGAGGGGAAATGGACAGACATGGAAGAGGATGATTATATACATATATGAGAAAGAGAGAGAGAGAGAGAGAGAGAGAGGGGGGGGGGGGAAGAAGGTGAGGACAGAGAGAAGGGAGAGGAGGAGATGGATAGAGAAAGGAAAGAGGACTTCATGGACAGAAAGAGGGGGCGGAAGGAGGAGAGGAACTAATAGCAGACTGAGATTTAAAAAAAATAAAAAAAAACGCAGGGAAAGCATGGTACTCAGATAGTAATTAAATAAACAGGCGCTGCTAGTTTCGACAGAGTTTTAAAATTTGAAATTGTGCCGTACGCGCAACAGTTGACAGTGGCTGCTTTACTAAGACAGTCGTTGGAAACAGTAAACTTTACACCTATACTAGTCAACTTGTCTTCATTGGTAGACTGATGTGAGCGCAAACTCTGTCTCCTTGTTCTAAGAACACTGCTCACAAGTAGTGTGGCACAGCCAAAGCAAGGTAGGTGAGGACAGAACCTGTATTGCAGAGTATTGTTCTTGAAGCTGAAAGACAAACGTTGGTTAGAAACCGTACGTTACGGCACCTCTGCAGCTTCTAGAAGGAGAAAAGTTCAGATTGGATCTCTAGACTTTTCCAGTTCGGAAGCGTTGGAGCAGTAAACTGTAAGAGAACACTGCTCTCGATGTGGCTTATCCGGCGTAGTGCGCTGACCAGACACGTGCCCGTGTGCGCCTTGTCTAGCTCCTTACCGTCTTCATCCCTTTGTGTAGGCATGCGCGTTCTGTTACCTCTCAAAGGGGAAGTATAGAGTTAACAACGATGTTTCAAGGGATTCTGATGAACTGTCTAACTTTTAGTGGATTATTATGTCTATTACGAAAAAAAAGGTATCTAGGACGATGAACGAAACATGTGGCTATGATACTCTGAAGTATATAAGTATACAAAACGTTTAATAATCGTTATGAACGAACGTATGCTAGTAAAGTATAATTTCGTGGTTGGAACATGCAGTAACATAAGGTATAGCAATAAAAATACTTAGAAGTAGATGCTACAGGTGTTTTGAGTTAATGAGAAGTAAAGTACTCACTACCCCACCGAGTATTTTGCGTCTTAAATATTTCATTCGAAATGTGATAGACAACGCGAACTAAACTACTCAGAATTCGTAAGCGTTCACGGTTGTACATTGTCAAGAATTTACTTCAAACTTTGCACACTTTTAACAGCCCATCAGGAAAAAAATAATATGCAAGTAGTAAGGCCTACTACTCAGGAGGTTTTGAGAAAATCACGAGAGAAGTTTTACGCGTCAGTAATGTACTGGTTGTTGCAACTCTGAGCACGACCTGGCGGTGGTCATATGGTTAGTGTTCAAGCTCCGTAATCCGTGATCACTGGTTCGAGTTCCACTCATTCTTTTTTATATTTTTTTCAGCACAAGTCATATTATTTTATACATAATACATTTGAAAATAATATGATGAAAAGAGGCGTACATTTGTATGAACTTTTTTGCATTTCCAATGTTATTTGGCTGTTTACTAATTTTTATTGTTATAACAAATATTATGCAACGTTTTTTCTATAGGCAATTTAAAGAATTTATCAAGTGCCTTGAAATTTGTTCATATATGAATGACAACGAACGAGAAATTGCTTCTCGTGAAGATGCTATTAAAATGCATTCACTCAGACGCCGCTAATTTTTGGCACCCAGAGTCACGAAAATGTTGAGTTAGGCATGGTTTGCATCCTAAGTGTCGCAAGAAAGAGAAATTTATTCAAAATGTCAACGAGATTTGTTTCTCATTAGAAACTCTGAAGATTACTTGTGTATGCGGGGAAAATTGCATTCGTTTGGTGTAGTAGATGCCGTTTTAATTTATGTTTTCCGTTTCTGTATGAAAAATATCGTCCCGCAACTTACAGTGTCGAAATCACATCCGACGATTAATCGTACATTACCCTCATTTTCTGGTGGATTGTAACTCACTATGTAATGGAATAAGGTTATTTACACCTTTTTGTTTGACTTACGCTGCTGAAGCTTGGCCCTCGTCTTTGAAACTTATGTCTGCAAATCGATGCGTCCAGATAAAAGCAGTTCTCGATACCCTACCCTATTGCACGTATAATGAATTTCGGAGATCACGACAGGTCTATATTTTCAGGAAAACTTCATTTACTTGTCGACAGTTATAAATATCTGTTTTCATAATAAAAATTAGCAAATAACCAAGTAACATTGGAAATTCAATAAAAGTTTATGCACATATACGTGACTCTTCATCATATTACATGTAACAGGTGTGAAATAATATGACTGATGTTGAAAAAAATATAAATCGAAAAGAAATATCAGTGGGACTCGATCCAGCGATCTACCTATTACGGAGGTTGAACGCTAACCACATAACCGCCACTATCTCGTGCTCAGGGTCGCAACGCACCAGTACATCTTTTTTTTTTTGGTCATCAGTCTACTGACTGGTTTGATGCGGCCCGCCACGAATTCCTTTCCTGTGCTAACCTCTTCATCTCAGAGTAGCACTTGCAACCAACGTCCTCAATTATTTGCTTGACGTATTCCAATCTCTGTCTTCCTCTACAGTTTTTGCCCTCTACAGCTCCCTCTAGTACCATGGAAGTCATTCCCTCATGTCTTAGCAGATGTCCTATCATCCTGTCCCGTCAACTTATCAGTGTTTTCCACATATTCCTTTCCTCTCCGATTCTGCGTAGAACCTCCTCATTCCTTACCTTATCAGTCCACCTAATTTTCAACATTCGTCTATAGCACCACATCTCAAATGCTTCGATTCTCTTCTGTTCCGGTTTTCCCACAGTCCATGTTTCACTACCATACAATGCTGTACTCCAGACGTACATCCTCAGAAATTTCTTCCTCAAGTTAAGGCCGGTATTTGATATTAGTAGACTTCTCTTGGCCAGAAATGCCTTTTTTGCCATAGCGAGTCTGCTTTTGATGTCCTCCTTGCTCCGTCCGTCATTGGTTATTTTACTGCCTAGGTAGCAGAATTCCTTAACTTCATTGACTTCGTGACCATCAATCCTGATGTTAAGTTTCTCGCTGTTCTCATTTCTACTCCTTCTCATTACCTTCGTCTTTCTCCGATTTACTCTCAAACCATACTGTGTACTCATTAGGCTGTTCATTCCGTTCAGCAGATCATTTAATTCTTCTTCACTTTCACTCAGGATAGCAATGTCATCAGCGAATCGTATCATTGATATCCTTTCACCTTGTATTTTAATTCCACTCCTGAACCTTTCTTTTATTTCCATCATTGCTTCCTCGATGTACAGATTGAAGAGTAGGGGCGAAAGGCTACAGCCTTGTCTTACACCCTTCTTAATACGAGCACTTCGTTCTTGATCGTCCACTCTTATTATTCCCTCTTGGTTGTTGTACATATTGTGTATGACCCGTCTCTCCCTATAGCTTACCCCTACTTTTTTCAGAATCTCGAACAGCTTGCACCATTATATATTGTCGAACGCTTTTTCCAGGTCGACAAATCCTAGAAAGTGTCTTGATTTTTCTTTAGCCTTGCTTCCATTATCAGCCGTAACGTCAGAACTGCCTCTCTCGTCCCTCTACTTTTCCTAAAGCCAAACTGATCGTCACATAGCGCATTCTCAATTTTCTTTTCCGATCTTCTGTATATTATTCTTGTAAGCAGCTTCGATGCATGAGCTGTTAAGCTGATTGTGTGATAATTCTCGCACTTGTCAGCTCTTGCCGTCTTCGGAATTGTGTGGATGATGTTTTTCCGAAAGTCAGATGGTATATCGCCAGACTTGTACATTCTACACATCAACGTGAATAGTTGTTTTGTTGCCACTTCCCCCAATGATTTTAGAAATTCTGATGGAATGTTATCTATCCCTTCTGCCTTATTTGACCGTAAGTCCTCCAAAGCTCTTTTAAATTCCGATTCTAATACTGGATCCCCTATTTCTTCTAAATCGACTTCTGTTTCTTCTTCTATCACATCAGACAAATCTTCACCCTCATAGAGGCTTTCAATGTATTCTTTCCACCTATCTGCTCTCTCCTCTGCATTTAACAGTGGAATTCCCGTTGCACTCTTAATGTTACCACCGTTGCTTTTAATGTCACCAAAGGTTGTTTTGACTTTCCTGTATGCTGAGTCTGTCCTTCCGACAATCATATCTTTTTCGATGTCTTCACATTTTTCCTGCAGCCATTTCGTCTTAGCTTCCCTGCACTTCCTATTTATTTCATTCCTCAGCGACTTGTATTTCTGTATTCCTGATTTTCCCGGAACATGTTTGTACTTCCCCTTTCATCAATCAACTGAAGTATTTCTTCTGTTACCCATGGTTTCTTCGCAGCTACCTTCTTTGTACCTATATTTTCCTTCCCAACTTTTGTTGGCCCTTTTTAGAGATGTCCATTCCTCTTCAACTGTACTGCCTACTGCGCTATTCCTTATTGCTGCATCTATAGCGTTAGAGAACTTCAAACGTATCTCGTCATTCCTTAGTACTTCCGTATCCCACTTCTTTGCGAATTGATTCTTCCTGACTAATGTCTTGAACTTTAGCCTACTCTTCATCACTACTATATTGTGATCTGAGTCTATATCTGCTCCTGGGTACGCCTTACAATCCTTATCTGATTTCGGAATCTCTGTCTGACCATGATGTAATCTAATTGAAATCTTTCCGTATCTCCCGGCCTTTTCCAAGTATACCTCCTCCTCTTGTGATTCTTGAACAGGGTATTCGCTATTACTAGCTGAAACTTGTTACAGAACTCAATTAGTCTTTCTCCTCTTTCATTCCTTGTCCCAAGCCCATATTCTCCTGTAACCTTTTCTTCTACTCCTTCCCCTACAACTGCATTCCAGTTGCCCATGACTATTAGATTTTCGTCCCCCTTTACATACTGCATTACCCTTTCAATATCCTCATACACTTTCTCTATCTGTTCATCTTCAGCTTGCGACGTCGGCATGTATACCTGAACTATCGTTGTCAGTGTTGGTCTGCTGTCGATTCTGATTAGAACAACCCGGTCACTGAACTGTTCACAGTAACACACCCTCTGCCCTACCTTCCTATTCATAACGAATCCTACACCTGTTATACCATTTTCTGCTGCTGTTGATATTACCCGATACTCATCTGACCAGAAATCCTTGTCTTCCTTCCACTTCACTTCACTGACCCTTACTATATCTAGATTGAGCCTTTGCATTTCCCTTTTCAGATTTTCTAGTTTCCCTACCACGTTCAAGCTTCTGACATTCCACGCCCCGACTCGTAGAACGTTATCCTTTCGTAGATTATTCAATCTTTTTCTCATGGTAACCTCCCCCTTGGCAGTCCCCTCCCGGAGATCCGAATGGGGAACTATTCCGGAATGTTTTGCCAATGGAGAGATCATCATGACACTTCTTCAATTACAGGCCACATGTCCTGTGGATACACGTTACGTGTCTTTAATGCAGTGGTTTCCATTGCCTTCTGCATCCTCATGTCGTTGATCATTGCTGATTCTTCCGTCTTTAGGGGCAATTTCCCATCCCTAGGACAAGAGAGTGCCCTGAACCTCTATCCGCTCCTCCGCCCTCTTTGAGGCTGACTTCTTATGCCGGAAGTCTTCGGCCGCCAATGCTGATTATGTATCAAAATTTAGGCAGTGACGGGGATCGAACCCGGGACCGAAGATGTTTTGATTATGAATCGAAGACGCTACCCCTAGACCACGGGTACACCTCACCAGTACATCACTGAGGCGTAAAATTTCTCTGTAAAAAAGTAGGTAATCTTCGTGTTCACTACGCTTAGACTTGAGCTCGTAGTCTGTAAAATCATTGTCAAGGGATTTCCATAATATTCACCTCGTTGACACATGCATTAGATCTCTGTCAGAGCGAGAATGTGTCTTTTCACAATTTGTTGTTGATTTCATTCACTTTCTGTCGCGTTACGCTAGATGAAGCTGTGCTGAGATAGTGCTCGCATTCGGGAGGACGACGGTTCAAATTCCCGCCGACATACCGAAATGTGGGTTGTCCTGCTTTTCCTATATATCAGGATTGTTCGTTTGGAAAGTACACGGCGAATTTCCTTCCTTCAGAGCGAACACGTGTTTCGTCTCTGGTCACCTAATCATAGACGGGACGTTATAGTTCAGTCTATCTTCTTTTTCCTTCTGAGTCTCATGCTTCAAGTTTTTTTTCCGGATACGTGACATGCGTTGGCACCAAACTCTGCTACGTGGCAGACAGAGAGAGAGAGAGAGAGAGAGAGAGAGAGAGAGATAGAGAAGAGTGAGAGAGAAAGAGAGAGAGGACGCTATCCCACAGGGAGCAGTTCTCCCTCAACCACTCACTCAGTTCGCTATTCGCGACGGAATCCTCGAGGGACTGCTGAAGTGCTCCGAATTCCAGATTTCGTGTGGATCCCCAGCACCTGCCGGATTCAAGTATTCGGTATTTGTTTACTTTGGCGATATCGACAACGTCTTGCCTTTCAAAGCTTTCATCTATTTTTCGTTATTTTATACAACTATAGCCACCAAGAAAGCCCTACAGTGAACACCCTATAACTGAAATAAAATTGAAATACGAGACAGCAGTGAATGATATTTCTACCTCAGAAGTACGGTACGCGATCAGATTATCTTGATATCTACTACGAAGTCCAGCCGAAGGTATTTCATGGGTATACTTCACAGACTAATGTATGGCAAGTGTTTATTAAAATTTAATGTAGCTGATTCGTATGGACGGATTAACAGCATTCAAAACATTTACCGTTTTCAGTCGTGTTTACTGAAAAGAATTTAAAAATCTGCTATCGAATAATTAAAATAATACTGGAAAGACGGCGAAAAACCACGCACTTCAATTCTGGATCTATTCTTATTCCTTATACATGTGAATAACCCACCAGTCGAAAACATTTGTTCTAACTTTTAAATAATTAAATAGTTATATTTAAACTATCCATGAAGATAGAAGGCGAGAACGCAATCGTGTTTTGAGTTGAAACCCATAAAAATTATAAACATGAATGTACGTATGTGTGTATCTATGTTCCATCTCTCCTAAACTACTCGACCGACCTCAACCAAACTTGGTACACACACCATTTACTGTGTGGAAACAGTGGTTGTGGGAGTAAGAACCACCCATATATCAAAGGGGTTCGGGTGGGGCTGAAAAAGCAATGTAGCCCACGACGCGCGAATAGCCATACTGTAGTCAGCCAGTATCTGAGAATGAGAACACTTAGAGACTTACAACAATCTTTTACGCATAACTTTAAATATTTACGAAACTTTTTCTCACTGACGATCCCCATAAAATAATGCAAGGAAAAAAGTTTATCACTTACTACGTTTTCGGTGCTCATGCATTAAGTCTGCCACATAAAGCATATCGTTTTAATTTATTGCTTCTCTGCTAAAAACTGTATTCATGATACTTTTGCAGATGTATTCACATAAACCACTGATTGTACCAGAAAAGTCGCATCATTGTACGACACTTAGTTTAGGAGATATGACATCATAAACACCGAGATGCGAGAAAAACTACCGCATCATGTAAGACATTTATTTATTAGTTAGTTGCTACTAATTCTATTCGCAACACTTTTCCCACTCAGTATCCATGCCTGCCGCTGACTATACGAAGAGAAATATATCATTGTAGGACACATAGTTCACGAGATGTGACGTCAAATATTGAGATGCGAGAATAAACTGCCGCATCATGTATGACGTTTTAATTTGTTACTTCCTTGCTACGAAGTCTACTCCCAATACATTTTGTAGACAGTATCCAAATAAGTCGTTAAATTTACCTAGAAAAATATATCACTTATATCAGTGTACGAAACATAGGTCAGGAGGTATGACATTATGGACAATGATAAGCGAAACTCTCCATCCCATCAACCTCAGATTTGGTGATAAGATGGCTCAGTGGACAGCCCGTCAAAAACTGAACACAGATCAAGCACGAAAACAGGGAGAAGGTGGACTGAACTGTGGAAAAGGAAGCAAAATCGAAACATTGAACCATCCAACGGCAAGACGTGCAACATCGAGTACATCTGAATAGTCAAGGCGTCGTGATCGTGTGGTCACGGTGTTGGGACTGCGAAGGGGGAGATCCGTGTTTAAACCACCGTCGTGGCCCATATGTGCGACCACGACGCCTTGGCTGTTCAATATGCACATCTTGCTCTTGGACGGTGCTTTGTTTCGGTTTTACTTCTTCATAGTTCAGTACAACTCCTTCCTATTTTCAGGCTTGATCTGTGATCAGTTTTTGATAGGCTGTCCACTGGGCCATCTTACCATCAAATCTGAGGTGGGAGCGATTGGGAGTTTCCCTTGCGAGATGCGTGAGAAACCACCGCCTCTTGCATGACTCTTTAATTTTTTATTTTTTATTTTTTTTTACTACTATTCACAACACATTTCGCAGATAGTAGGCACTTATAATAGTGGATGCACTGGGAAAGTTATATCATTATAAAGCACATATTTCAAAAGATACATCCTCATAAACATTGAGCAGCATGAAAATGAAACTGCAGGTTGAAATTCTATAGACATATGAGTGAAATATGTTAAATATGTGTGAACTATATTTGACATTTGCCTATGTAGGCAAAGCCGCAGGTGAAAAACTCGTCCTAAGCACCTGGAATGGTTTCAGTCAGAATTGGTATACATATTGGTTACGATCTGGAAGGAAATAAGAAGTAAAGAACACGAACTTCCTTCTGGGGTGAGTGTGATAACGTACAGAGAGAAGGAACGATGAGGGAACGGACAGTCAGTGAGAGGGAAGGAGGAGATAGGTATAAACAGGAGGATGAGGAGATAACAGAGACATAGGAGAGGAAAATGGTGAGAGGCACCCACTTGCCTTTCTCATACTGTGGCATCAAGCAGTCAGGCCTGCAAGATGAGTGGTTTGCCAAGCGAGTGGAATCTTCCTTAATTTATCGAGCAACATGAATTCTCGTATCTTACTATTTAGTTACAAATTATCCTCCTGTATGAATAATACGCAACGGAAACACGCATCTGACTATCAGTGATTTATAAAACTCTGACTGTACACTACGCACTGGCAATACCACATTTACCTTTTGTCTTTGATTTAACGGCTTTTATATAAATTCGGGACATTACGATAACATACAATTTAATGAAAAAGGCCACCAATCTCTTTCTTTTCACTATTTGATTTATTCCTAAACACACAAATTCTACAACCTACAACAAAATCACATGAGAAATTCCGCCCAGTGGGCATGGCTTTACGTTAGTGAATTTCTATACTATGGTCTCGTAATCTATTTACCGCAACAGTGCACTCCCTGGATCGGATGGTGGATCTTTTATTATACCTCACACTTCGCCTCTCACAATAATCCTCACGAAACTTTCCTCCAGATCGAGCGATACAGAAGGAACAGGCATACCCACAAATCTTTCGAAACTACCTTGCTACTCCCATGCAAAACACACATACCCAAATTACAAGACATACACAACACAACAATATGAAATATTACACAAAGAACGGTTACAACTTCATCACTTTCCGCTTTCCCACTTCAATCAATATTTATCCCAGTTTCACACGACACTGCCCCACTTTGTAATTCTACTTTCCTACTGTGAACTCTGGAGATAAACGCACGTCTTCCTGTGCAATGCAAGCCAAGTGGCGTTGCTGGAAAAACGGCCGACTCACCTTGATTCTCTCTCAGAGTTTAAATTTAGCGTCACACGGAATGATATTTCTTAAATACTCCAACTTATCATACACACGCTATTTCTTAAATATTTCAGCTTATTGTACACACGCTATTAATTCTTAAATATTTCAGCTTATTGTACACACGCTATTAATTCTTAAATATTTCAGCTTAAGCTCACGGAAGTATCTCAACTTATAACTACACGTGGGCTCTTTGTGACCGTTGGTTTACTACAATCCCCTTAAAATTACCTGCCTCACTTTGTAATTTTCCCCACAAAAGGTCCTGTGAAAGAGAAATTATTAATTCTAACTACTCTTAAATATTCCACATCCATACCATGCCTCCACTCTTTCATTACGGAGCACAACAAAAAAAACAGGTCTTTACAGCAGAAGGTTCAGCGGCAGAGTACCTGAAACATGGCCGTATTCCGATTCTCTCGCACCTCTCTCGAAGTGGGAGAAGCACCCTGCTACCTTATTGGTCAGCCACATTTCAGACGCTCAAAGCTCTGGTAACTTCCATCTCTTTGGTCTCACCAAAGGTAGCCAAAGGATCGACTCAAAGATGATCATATATTCCGATTCACTATCTGTGGTTAGCAGACGACCATACATTCATTCCTTTCACAGATCTCACCAAACTGGATGTAGGGATTTATTTTGAGGGAGTGCACATGTGATCAATTAAATAAATAAATTGTCATTCTTTCCCACACTGATATCCGGCTTCGCTGTATTAATTGAAATTGAGTTATTTTACAAAAAAAAATGTGTTCTTCTGACAAAAATAATGAAGTATGTTGTACCTATTTTCAATGTCGGGTGGTACTGTACCCTTTCAATGGACACAGAGAGGGGAAAAGAGAAGATGGACAGAGATAGGAAACAGGAAAAGGTGGACAGAGGTAGGAAAGAGGAGGAGTTGGATTGAGACAGGGGAAGGAAGAGATGGCGAAGGAGAGATGAAGAGACAGAGGGGGAGGGGGAAATGAACAGATAAAGGGAAGAGGAAGAGATGGACAGAGAGAGGGGATAGGAGGAGACGGACATGGAAAGGAAATGGGGAAATGAACAGGAAGAGGGGCAGGAGGAAATGAACAGAAAGAGGGAGAGAAAGCGATGGACAGAGAGAGGGGGAGGAGGAGACTGACAAAGAGAGGGAGAGAAGGAGGTGGAATTGGAGGGGGAGGAGCAGGTGAACAGAAGTGGAAGGAGTGGGTGGACAGAGGGGAGAGGAGCAGATTGACAGAGAGAGGGGGAATAGGTGGACAGAGAGAGGGGTAAGGAAGAGATGGACAGAGAGTGGGGATGGGGGGGATTGACAAAGAGAGAAGGAGGAGTAAATGGAATTAGAGGGTGAAGGAGCGGATGGACAGAGGGGGAGGAGCAGATTGATGGACAGATGGGGATGAGGAGATGGACAGAGTAAGGGGGCAGTGGAGATGGACACAGACAGGGGGTGGTGGAGATGGACAGAGTCCAGGGGTGGTGGAGATGGAGAGAAAGAAAGGGAAGGAGGGGATGGATTAATAGAATAATGGAATAGACATACACTCAATAAAAGCTAGGTACTCAGCCAGTTATAATTAAATTAGCCTCTGGCTGCAAGGCTGGTTCTCAGCATATTTATCTCTTATAATTTCAGCTCATCACAAGGGTTCTCGCCTTATATTTCCAGGAAATGGGAGGCGTTAGCTGGTGAATCTGGAGAAATTGAAATCCATTTGTGCATTACTTATAATTTCAGATTAAGTGGTTGCTTTCAGATACTCTCTTACTAATTTCGAGAAAAAAATGAGACACAGTGTAATGAGTTCTGTATCACCAAGAGATTGTACTAACAACCTACACATCACATGAAC
The DNA here is from genome assembly GCF_021461395.2 of Schistocerca americana. Classification (NCBI taxonomy): domain Eukaryota; kingdom Metazoa; phylum Arthropoda; class Insecta; order Orthoptera; family Acrididae; genus Schistocerca; species Schistocerca americana. The sequence goes on along the minus strand of NC_060121.1, from coordinate 298,300,531 downwards.
TACATTCTGTGATAGGGCAAAAAGTTCTAGGTTTTTGATGTGCCCATTGTTGAAAACTTGAATCGGAAGAAACATTTTTTTTTTAATTTCACGAAGAGCAATGTTGGTGGTTTCGAATAAAAATGTGATGTCTTAAAATGTTTTGCATTAATCTCGTATGGAATATTTTTCGAGTAATTCATTATATAGAAAGGAGGTAACCACTACAGTGCTCCAGCTCTAGGCCTATTGCCATCGACGGCACTTTAAACTCTTATTTTCCTTTCTTATGTTAACTACAAAAAATATGGCGTGTGGTTTCTAAAAGTATTTTGGTGTATGGTGGGAGCGTTTATAGTATAAACAGTTGCATAATACCAAGAGCGGCAATAGGAAAGTGGTGATCAAACAAATTTCTCAAAAACTGCTGTGGGGTTCCTTCGATACCCTACATATGGTAGGAATAATTTAGAAAATGGTCAAGGTGGTTGGCTCATAAATATCTCTAGTCGCAGAATCTGGGAACGCTAAATGTTTCCCTCGATACCGACAGGGAAATAGCAGGTCAGACGAAGTTGGCCTGAACACTCCGAAGGCTGGCAGTGAGTGACAGCAGTGGAGGCAATATCTAAATGTGATAGGGGGGAGGGGGTGGACGGGTGAGGGGGAGGGGCGCTGCCACAGCGCAGATAATGGCCGGCGGCCAGTATTTGGGCGGCAAACATCCGCTGTTTGCTGCCGCATCGGGAGATGGTGATTGATGGCCGCCGGCGGGTCAACACCATCAGCTGCAGGCCGGGGCCCGCCACAATGGGACGCCTGTCCGACAAGTAGTTAACGGCGCTGATGGCCGCCTGCTGGTGACCAGCCGCGCCGTCGTCTACGTGGAAGCAGGCCTGCGGCCGCCTCTCGTGACGTCACAGTCTGAGTGCTACGTTCAGACATACGTGACGGTGCTAGTAGTTAACGGTGCCATTTCCTGTACGGAATTTCGGTATAACCTTATACACTGTCGAATTTTGCTCATTTCCCGATTGACAATGTTTTCTTTTTTTCCTTACAGATAAACGGTTTTTCTGGTGTATTTTTGGGTACTGATTTCAAGTAAAGTACTGAAAATGTTTAATCACATGCAATTTTGATATAAACTGACAATTTCTGTAAGGTATGCACAGTGTAGTTATTTAATCCCCAGTAGAAAAATGCTCCTATTGGAGCACAAAAAATGTGAATATGTTCCAATTTTTTTAAAAAAGACTGATTGAATAGTCAGATACCAGCTGCCTCATTCTATCTTCCTCAGCACTTTTAAAAATTTTCCCAAAAATTTTGGCATGCGAATACATTCGCTCCAACTCACGTCCCACTTCCACAAAGTACCCTAACTGCAACTCACACCCACCAGCCCATCGCTGTAAGTCACTCATACACATCCACTCCCAGTTGACCTTTCACACTCGCTCTTTCGTCCCAACTCTGTGTCATTATCTTTTTGTGTCTCTCTGCAACCGCCTGGTGTGTCACAGCCACAATCCCTTCATTCTGTCTTCTTACTACAGTCTCCTCTCACTCTCACTGTCTTCTTCTTGTTCTCTGTTACTGATAATATCGCATACTTTCCTTCTTACTGCTGCTGCTTGTTCCCACTGCCACTATCCCTTTCTTCCCTGTTGTCGTCGTCATATGCCCTGAATCTCATCATCTCTGGCTCTCATCCACTTCCACGTACTCTTTACTCCTCTCTCCCTGACACTATCTCCTTCACTCTTCTTCCTAGCACCGTTACGTCACTGTCAACTATGAAACTTCATGGACGATTAAAACTGTGTGCCAGACCGAGGCTCCAACTCGGGATCTTTGCATTTCTCGGGCAAAGGCAAAAGTCCTGAGTTCGAGTCTCGGTCCGGCACACAATTTTAATCTGCCAGGAAGTTTCATATCAGCGCACACTCCGCTGCAGAGTGAAAATCTCATTCTGGAAACTGTCAACTATGTTCCACAGCCACTGTGTCGCTCTCTTTGCCTCACATTGTTATTGTCTCCTTTGTTCTTTCTATAACACTACCACTGCCTACTATCTTACAGTCTTTACTACTTTTCCATCTTTTTCGCATTGCCACTGTCTCCTTCTCTCTCAGCATAAAAAGCGCGAATATTTTTTGCATGCCAAAATCTGGGACAACATTTTTAAAGTTGCTGAGGGAGGTAGAATGAGACATTTGGTACTCAACTTTTCAGCTAGTCTTTTAAATAAACAGGAACATTTATCCGCTGTTTTCCCTGCTGCAGCAGAGCACGTAACTCATATGAAAAGAAATGTATTGGCAGTAAAATTTAGTTTACTTACGCCAAACAGAAATACCGGTAACGTAAAAGAAATTTTACACATAATACTGGATTTTATATGCAAAAAAAATTTTTTTCATATGCTTCAATACAACAACATGGGGTTCCCAGATGATAACGGAGTTATAGGGATCTTAGCAATACATCATAATAATTACAGCCATTTGATGTGCATAACCGTTTCGGAATCCGCGGCTGGTTTTTGGTACCTAGAAAACAAATTTTGAGGTGTTTCTCGATAACGGATAAATATTTTTGAAAACTGCGAGACGGGTCTTGTAGGTAAAAGCCTAGAAAACATACCGTTAAAATTTGAGCAATTTGCTGCTGTTATTCATTATTTAGATTTCGCCTGGTACCGGAAGGGTTTCTATATGCGCATTTTGGAGACGGATAAAGGTATCAAGAAAATTTTGCAGGTTATTTGAGATCGGACCAGAATATAGTAAAAAGCCCTTTTCCTGCGGTCTTCCTAGGAATCGCCCATGAACTAATGGTGCCTCCATAAGTTGCATCAAGCCCATCGTAGATCACTTGAAATGCAAAAAGAATCAAAAGATTTGCTCCATTTTCCTAAGCAAGAGGAAGTGAATAATATTCATAATGTGACTCTGTACTGTAGGACAGTGACACTAAGACGATTCTTCTGTTGGGTATACAAATTTTTCCTAGTCTAAAGCCTATACGAACCATGTGGCCCTACCTTTCTTATCACCAATAGAATCCGAGCTATGAGCAGCGGAAATCCTGTGGTTATGTGCGGTGTTTTGAAACATATTAGGTATGCATGCTGCCACATGCATACCGAATACAACAAAGCCAGTACTGTATCGTGATGTACAATGTCTATTCCTCTCCTTTCGGCTTTTGTTATTTTTGCTACGTGTTCAGCATTATTATGTGAGTTTCGCTAATGTTAATGACAGTTGGTGGCCGGTCCTTCCTGACGTCATCATTCCCCCGAGGACGGAATCTGTGTTCTCCATCTGTCTGCGTCTAGATTAAATCTCACGTTCAAGTGAGAGAATGTTTTCCAAATTTTTGTGTAGCGTGAAACTGAAGTGGAACGTGGGTACCAGCTCAATATTTACCTTCTCGGGTGTGGGAAACCGCCTAAAAAGCACAGTCCTCTTCATTAATCCGCGAGAAGAACTCGATTCGGTGCAATAGAGGTACCCGTGTATAGAAGAGGAGTGGAAAAGACTAGCACTGAACTTAGAAAATCTGGCCAAGTGCAACACCAAAAGTAGGAAGGGTAAACGTGCTATTTGATTCTTTGGTGGACCCAAAAAATACCCCTGCCTTCACTTAACATAAATTTTGAAATTATAAAATAATTTGTTAAAGTGCTACCAAAGCATGGGGACAATTTTAAGTAGGTGTCAAGTATGTTTCCGAGACTATCGGAAGCGAAGCAGAGAGAAATTTCCGTCCGCCGTGACATTCGGAAAGTAACAACAGACGAAATATCTGAAGACAATGTGAAAGACGTTGACAGATCGGCTTGGATTTCCTTTAAAGAAATTGTCGACATGTTTTCCGGACGCTACAGCTATCTTGATTACGAGGATATAGTAAAAAACATGCGGAATTACTTAAAAATATTGCGTGTGTTTTCTGAATTCCCATGTCAGCTATTTTGCAGAAAATTTATATTCTGTGAGCGATGAAAAGGGAGAGGGGCTCCATCAAGAGATTAAGTTAATGCAACGAAAGTATCAGAGTCGATGGGGGTGTCAACTTGATAGTTGGCTGTTTCTGGCTGCTGCGTAGGGAGTGCCCCTAACGCGTGCACAGAAGAAAATTTTCTAAACTGAGTTCTGGGAGCATTTCGTATTAGTACTGAAGAATTCACTGTAATGTCAGGAGTGCCTTATTATGGCATACTTTTGAATAAACGTTTAGTGAATGTATGTGTTTAGAGTAAACTTTCAACACTACTTTCTGAAAAACCTTAGTGATAGAAACTCTTGGCATTTCTAAAGTTATCATATCAAAAAAAAAAAAAAAAAAAAAAAAAAACACATTACAGTCACCTAAAATGATTAAAAATATTTGCAAAGTATATATTTCTAGACCTGTATGACATTACGCTGTAAGGGAATTGAGAAGACGGAATGAAGATCATAAGAATTAGCTGCATTATTTCTTTAAACAGAAACTATCTCGAACACAATTACTTGCTTAATTTTCGAGTCCCTGTGAAGTGCCCAGCCTTGGAATTTCACCTATTATCAAAAATACTGCTTGACTACCACGAAGTACAGAAAAACAAATATTCAGGACAGAAAAATGGTAAGGAAAAGACACTACACAGAAAACTGTAATTATTTTTAAAATTTAAGTAACTTGTTGCTTATTTCAGAATAAGTGAAAATGTTTAGCAAAATGTGGCGTTTTTGAAGAGGTTTCTTTCAGATCTTTACCACAAGTACACGTCTCAGAATAGTGGAAATAGTCAGCTGTCATTTCCGTATAAACAGTTCCTTATGATTTGTGGTCAGCAACGTACTTTCAAAGTCAGCAGGCACAAGTGTTTGAAACTTGACTTACGAAACCAGAATTTTGTTTTAATGTGCGTGTGGAGAGAATCAGTAAATATGAGTTAAAATCACTGTTTACCCAGGTTGCAGTAACCTCATTACCATTTTTGGCAACTCTTTATTAATTTTAAAAACAACATGATGCATAACCTCGTATGTACAACAGTACGTTTAAGCCATTGTTAGCGGTTTCTAATTGACTTTCATGTTCCTCGTAAAACTCTACTGAACTTAATAGCCGACATGTGCCTATAAAAATTTGAAGGTTGCGTTTCGGTTGCAGTATTGATCCACTCATTATAGGGTAGAAAATAATTAGTGCTAACAAATTCAAGGAAGAGACAAGCCACAAAACACATTATCGTTTTAGAAAGTTGCAAAACCCAGAAAGAACGGCAAAATGAAATTAGGTGGGCGTTGTGTTGAGTAATTTGCTAAATGACACCGTTGAAATTAATTTACGTAAATTTCATTTATTAATAGCTAAATAATGCACTTCAGTGTAATATTCGCAATTAACGACAAAACGATAAGTTACACCAGCTACAGGAATATGACTCGAGTACATTAGAGCTGTTTTTAGTTCTACAAAGCATTGTGGTTTTTAATTACACTTCAAGGAAAAATTGTGTTTCAGTTAATGTCTTTCCACAAAAACGAGAAGGGAAACAGTGGAACACTCATTATATTAATAAAAACCTCAGGTTGGTGTTCAAGTGTTCAGTTACACCTCTCAGACAACCGGAGAACAGTCGGACGGACTTGTATTGCACGTCATTAGAAGGCTGTGAGTTAACGTTGAGAAATTCTTGCTGCGCTCGCATTGAGCATTTCCGTGGAGTCAGTGTGAACTGTAGGCGGCTGCGGCTGTATGTTTCCGCCAGAACCGTAGCGGCGCTGAGACGAAATGATCGTGTGCCATTGTCGGCCGGGAGATCACGTCTGGGTGGTTCGGCCCCTGGCGCAAGTCCTTACATTTGGCGTCACCTAGGAAACCTGTTCGTCGAAGATCCCGCGGCGCGACAACGGTTCCACTGACTGTGATCACGCTCAGGTGCAAAGTCTTTAACAACCTCCGGGCAGTAGCAGACACCCTCAAAACCAGGCCTAGCAGCGAAGTATCTCTCGTGAACTGTCTCGTCAAGCCCAGCACTGACATCTTCCACAACAGAAGGAATCCACCTTTGCAAACCAAATGGAGGGACACGGCTATAGCATATGGTGTAGAAACGTAGGAGAGACTTCTAGAATTCTACAACATTTGCTATGACCGTGTCCCTCCACTTGATTTGCCAGCGTGGATTCCTCGTTTCGCCAATCCAATTGGAACTTTGAGTCCTATTATGCCCCCTTTTTCAACGTCGAGAGGCACATATATACGCCAAGAATGTTCGTCTCTAAAAGCATTCCTGCGTTATCTTGAGTTAGGTTTAGTTTCTCTGATATCTGCAAATACTGTATTCTATCGAGTCTCAGCTTATCAGTTTTCTTCGACTAGAGGCTTTATTGCGAAAATATTGGTTCTACTGCAGCAAGCTTAGAACATGCTGTAGGTCCACATCTGGCCCATGTGGACATTACAACTGTACTTGAAGGTACTCTGGTGGCCATTTTCTCGGCCGCTCTGTCAGTGGCTCTGGTCAGCTACACGTATTCTCTGGTTGAGGGGTTACAATATAATAATTACAACGTGTGGAAGAGTGTGCCCGTCGTAAGTCGTAAAAATTGTGGAGAAGTTTTATAAACATAAGCCCAAAAGTTTCTTTGACTGGAAATGTATTACACTTAGCTCAGGTTGTAAAGAGCTGTCAGTAGAATTGTAGAAGAATAGATGTAGAAGTTACTGTAGTACATCTTAAGGTTATCAACGGGCAACATGAGGAAACAAGACAATTACAGTAAGTGATGGGACACTGAAAACAGCTATGTCTTACCACTGTATTTTCTTTCATACGTTACATGCGGTTCGACGCCGTTGACTATGAGTTGGACTGGCGGAGTGCATGCCATTTTGTCAGGCTATACCGTCCGAAAGACGCAAGTTCCGGTTGTGAAATTATTTAATGTTAAAAAGCGTTTCGCCTTTTTGAGACATCATCGAACTGTGTAAAAGTGGCTGGACAGGTGACCCATCAGTCAAAAAACCACGTGAATATCACCTAACACATCTTCAGGCAAATTTTTGTAGTTTTCTGAAACGAGGCCACCGCCATTTTTAAACCGGTTACACTAACAGCCCGCCACGATCGAATAGGGAAATTTTTACGTGAATTTGTCTTGTCTAGCAACCAAGATGGCGGCGGCCTGCTTTCAGAAAACTAAAAAATTTTGCCTAAATATGTCTTAGATGACATACATGTGGTTTTATGACTGATGGGTAACGTATCCAGCTACTTTTATACAATCTGATGAGTCCACAAAAGGGCGAAACGCTAATAATTGGCAACCAATGCTGTACAATCGCAATAACGTCATGAGATGTTCAATTGACTCTTATTAGACCATGTTACGCGTTTCGGGATTACACCCATCTTCAGGTATCACAAACTTCAACTCCTTCCTAATCAACAAGGCGTACACCCTTAGCAGTTGTCAAGGGTGTATGCCTCGTTGGTTAGGAAGAGGTTAAAGTTTGTGAAGTCTGAATATGGGTGTAATCCCGAAACGCGTAACATGTTCTAATGAAAGAGTCAATTGAACATCTCATGACTTTATTGCGATTGTAAAGCATTGGTTGGCAATTATTAACATAAAAATGATCGCAGGCCTCAGACGGGATTTTATGTCCTGTATATCAGGGCGAAACGCGTTATTGACATTAAATAATTTCGCAAACGAGACTGTCTTTGTTCTGAAACACTTTTAAACCGATTGCTGTAACAGCCTGCCAAGATCTAACGAGAAAATTTTTACATGAACAAAATCTCTTGATGATGACTAGGTAAATTTAATGTTTTAGTACAAGTAGGTGACCATGCGGTCTGCCGAGCGCTGTTGGCAAGCGGGCTGCACTCAGCCCTTGTGAAGCAAATTGAGGAGCTACTTGATTGAGAAGTAGCGGCTGCGGTCACGAGAAGCGTCAACGTCCGGGAGAATGGTGTGCTGACCACACACTCCTCCATATTCGCAGGCAGTGACTCCTAAAGGCTGAGGATGATACGGTGGTCGGTCAGTACCGTTACGAGCTTCCGAGACCTGTTCGGACAGAGATTGAGTTCGTCCGACTACAAGTAGAGCCTCAGCGTGTCTTATAATGGTGGGACACGTACGCGTTAGACGCCACTGCAATGACCGCATAGAGAAGCCTGCATTGGAGAGCGATATAGCGGCCAAACACAAGGTATGCTGCTTTGGGACGCCAGAGGAGACAATGTGCAGCTCACACCAACGTATTGAAGGCAAACTGAAAACAACGGTAACATCACAGTCCGAGGTGCTACACGTGGCTTATTTCATCACGACAACGCTCGAACAGATGTGGCAAGGAATGTCCAAGCCTCCTGTGAAGAGTGCCCAGTAGCATTGCTTCCATGGTGGTGTAGTATTGCCGCTTAACGACTGCATTATTGCCATACTGAGGACGAGCGAGCGCAGTGATTAATTCACGAGCCAGACGCGGTGACCGTGCGGTTCTAGGCGCTACAGTCTGGAAACGCGTGACCGCTACGGTCGAAGGTTCGAATCCTGCCTCGGGCATGGATGTGTGTGATGTCCTTAGGTTAGTTAGGTTTAAGTAGTTCTAAGTTCTAGGGGACTGATGGCCTCAGATGTTAAGTCCCATAGTGCTCAGAGCCATTTCATTAATTCAAGAGTCGCTATGGTCGCAAAAATGAGCGGTCGAGAAAGTTTTTAAGCGAAATGTAATAATCTGAGACGTATGGGCGTGGAGTCTGCGTCAATAGAATCTCAGTGAAACTGTTTTGTTAGTGACATGTTGTACCGCAACCTTTCCATGACTGACATATTGAGACACTCGCACAAGACTGCAGACAAAGAAAGAAACGTGTAGCAATTAATAAGCAGCTAGATGAGAGATTCAGTACACTTTAGTAATGAACAACCCAGACGTCTACCCATAATTTCCCTATAAATGTTATTTCGAATTCCTTCAAAATTCAGTCCCGACTTAACACATTAATGAAACTTAACAGCGACCGGAAACTACATGATGATAATTCCTAAGATACTGACGTACCAAAATCTGGCAACAGATACCGGCTGCTGTCATTCTGAGAAGAACTGATAATGTACTCAAAATGGCGGCAACCGTTAAGAAACTGCTCATGTTTTAAATGGTCGTTCTTCTTCCTCGTAGAGGCGAAGGGATACAGTGAGAACCATCTGCCGAACTGATTGGTTCAAATGGCTCTGAGCACTATGGGACTCAACTGCTGCGGTCATAAGTCCCCTAGAACTTAGAACTACTTAAACCTAACTAACCTAAGGACAGCACACAACACCCAGCCATCACGAGGCAGAGAAAATCCCTGACCCCGCCGGGAATCGAACCCGGGAACCCGGGCGTGGGAAGCGAGAACGCTACCGCACGACCACGAGATGCGGGCCTCTGCCGAACTGAGCCAGAAAGACTACTGTCAGGAAAGACGTGTGCTAAGCTACTATGTCTCAGTAGGAAGTCTTTGGCCCCTGCTCTCTCACGTAGTTGGCAACAGAAGCTTACAGGATGTGGTGCCAGCAAATTCATAATAGGTCTGGCAGCAGCTACGTCCTGCCCACCAAGTTTGAGCTTCGAGGCGGACCAACAACTGCAGCTTCATCATCAACGTGGCGCGTCTCGCTACAGTCATTTAACGCCTTGTAGTTACTGTAACAGCAAATTAGCTGTTTATCACCTTGAACAGAACACAACAATTTTGCTCTCATAGGTACGCCGCTTCGTTTGCTCGTCGAGTGCAAGTGTATTGTGCTATGACCGCAAACTAATGGCGTGAGCCATGTAGAAAGATTCACAGGAGTCTCCCTCTTTCTCACCTTCATCTGCTCTCTTGGTTCAGTACTCTCTCTCTCTCTCTCTCTCTCTCTCTCTCTCTCTCTCTCTCTCTCTCTCTGTCGCTTGATGGTCGTTGGTCGTTCTGAGTACTTAGCTATGTCAAGATGACATTATTAATTACCTAGCTATGGTTTCACTACATGTGCTCATTGTGTAACTATTTTGCTTAATTCTAATTTCGGAATATATCAATATTTTTGTTACTCCTTACTTATTTCTTTCCAGCCTTTCAGCGTTGAGATATCCTCCTCCTTTCCCTGTATCCAACAAATCAAGGATCCCCTGCAAGAAGAAGCGTTGCCGATGCCGATGCCGGTTCTAGGTGCCACATTCTGGAACCGCACGGTCGCTACGGTCGCAGGTTCGAATCCTGCCTAGGGCATGGATGTGTGTGATGTCCTTAGGTTAGTTAGGTTTAAGTAGTTCTAAGTTCTAGGGGACTGATGACCTCAGAAGTTAAATCTCATAGTGCTCAGAGCCATTTGAAGCGCCTAGAACCGCTAGGCCACAGCGGTCGGCTATACATTTGAAACTCATGACATACTTTTAGTTGTTCTGTAGTCTGATATTGATTATATAGTTCTATACACAGCTGGCTAACTGGATTTATCTAAATATTATACACCACAAAAGGAAATGCAGAAATCTGGTCAAAATGACAACTTTATTCAGCTTGGTACTGCAATCCTACCTGACTGAAATCACGATCTTAAAAACAATATATTACCATAAGTGAAATTAAATAACATCAGGGTATGGGGTAAATCACTTATGCTGACGCTGATCAATAGTGTACATGTATAGAAATCTTTTTTTGGCATTATTATATGAATCATTCAACATTAACAGTAACTTAAACCAGACTACCCTCTAGCTGACATCAGGCGCTATAAGCATATACTGTACTGCATGTCTTAACATTTGTTATTGATTTTATAAACAATTTTTAATATAAATGTCAATGAATATATTAATATGACATTGTAGTGAGGTCGTCTGATTAATGCCAAGTTCATGGCTGTCTTCAGATTTTTCATACGATGCCAAGTAGCAGTTTTTGTTCTTTTCAGCCTGAATTTTAACACAGCTATTTTCCCGTCACATTGTTTCACGTCCTTAAGGTCGGAACGGCATCTCCTCCTCTATCGCTTTGGGGTCTTATAAGTTGCTATGCTACTGCAACTATTCCGGTGGCTTCCCAGCTCCACACACAGCTCACTGTAATAACACGGGTACGCTGCCCATCAGTCGCTGGGCGGCGTACTTGGCAGCCACATTTCACTCGACAAAATTCTGTGCCTTAAAGTCAACTGCATAGCGGTCTCTCCGCTCGTAATGTCCCAATGTACGTGTAAAACGTGAGTGGATGAGTATAATGCATCGCAAATCTTACATATAATACAAACGAAATAAAAAAGATGATAATTATTCTGTGCGTTAAGGAATTAACAGCCGCCGTCACCGCCTCAACCAGCCCCGCCCATGACGACGACTAGGAGAATTTCAAGAGGGAGCAAAGAATTCCGCAACGAAAGCATGGGAGTAGACATGATATTTAAGTGCAGCAGGACTGAACCAGTGCTTAGTTAGCAAGTTAAAAGTGACACAGTGAAGATTAACAATGCTGATATTGAACCAGTACCCGAAAGGTACAAAAGGAGTAGACGAACGGGAAAAAAACAAGGGGATAAAAATAGCTCTGAAGACGTCTGGGATATTGAGTGCGATATTCCAGGTGAAATCACAATTTTCCCGAAAGTGAGAATGTGTAACTAGCGTCCACTACCAGTTCTACCCTACGAAAATGAAACAAGAAACGTAATTTGTGTTCCATGTCGATACCTATGATTCACTCTAAGGACGATGAGGTGAATCATGTTACGTACAGGGGACAGGAAAAAGAGAAAGTAGATGAAGTTACTGTTACTTGTTATTTTTGTGGTCTTCAATTCAAAGACAAGTTCGTTACATTTCTCTATGCTAGTCTATCACGTGGAAATCTCTTAATTCTGCGTAACTAATGCAGTCTTGATTCTCCTCTCTGGCTTCCACAAGGGGGATGGGCTGCAACAACGCAGCAAGAAGGGGCACTAGCCGCCACCGCCCGCCCCCCTCTCCCGATGGAATCTGTATTATCACACGCTACTCATACACTTCAGTGCTCCAGGATATCGGCTAATGGTTTTTTTCTGTCACCTATAAAATTCTGTTCTTGTAACACATCTCACCAAGAGGCAACAATAAGACTGAAAGGCCAACAACGAGATGCATGGTTTAAAAAAGGTGTAAGGCGGGGATGTAGTCTTTCGCCCCTGCTGTTCAATCTGTATGTCGAAGAAGCAATGACGGAAATAAAAGAAAGATTCAAGACTGGGATTAAAATTGAACGTGAAAGGCTATCAACGTTAAGATTCACTTATGGCACTGCTATGCGCTGTGAAATCGAAGAAATACAGGATCTGTTGAATGGAATGAACAGTCTAATGAGTGCATAATATGGATTGATAGAAAGTCGAAAAAAGGAAAGTAATGAGGTATAGGAGAAATGAGAACAGCGATAAACTTAGTATCATAGTTGGTGATCAAGAAGTAGATGAAGTTAAGTAATTCTGATACCTAGGCAGCAAAATGACCCATGACAAAACGGAGCAAGGACGACATAAAAAGCAGAATAACACTGACAAAAAAGGCATTCCTGACGAAGAGAAGTGTACTAGTATGAAACATAGCGATCAAGGAAGAAGTTTCTGAGAATGTACGTTTGAATCGCAGCACTGTATGGCATTTGGACACGGGCTGTTGGAAAACCGGAACGGAAGAGAATCGAATCATTTGAGATGCGATGCCACAGAAGAATGTTGAAAATTAGGTGGACTGATAAGGTACGGAATGAGGAGGTCCTCTGCAGAATCGGCGAGGGAAGGAATGTATGGAAGAAGAAGAAGAAAGGGTAGGGCGATAGTACATCTATTAAGGCATCAGGGTTCTAGAGGGAGCTGCAGAGGAAGACAGGGATTGGGATGCATCCAACAAATAATTTAGAACGTGGAACTGGCCAACCCATTTACGTAAAAACGACAATTTTGTATTCTGCACTCCTATCTCCGCCTCCTCTGGATAAATATCAACCGACGTCCATGATCCATTCAAACATAGCACTTTTGCTGGAGGTATGCTCTCCCTCTACAATTTTTGTCCCACACTTTTCCCCATTACCAAACTGACAGTTTCTTGACATCTGAGGATGTGTTCTGTCAAGGAATCCCATTTTTAGTTAGGCTGTGCGATAAATTTCTTTCGCCCCCAATTCGGTTAGTTCGTCCTCATTATGTATACAATCTACCCATCTAATCTTCTGCATAAGCACACTTCGAAAGTTTATATTCTCTTCTTGTCTTAGCTGTTTCTTGTCTTCGTTCCATTTCCTTAGACGACCATGCTACAGACAAATAGTTTTACAAAAGGCTCTATAACACCCAAACTTGTAATATTGCACGTTAAATTTTCTCTTTTTCAGAGGTGGTCATCGTGAGTTATCTTCCAGCCAAAGTAGAAAAACTCATCAGCTACTTTTAGTGTCTCATTTCCTAGTTTCATTCCCTCAGCATCGCCTGATTTGTTTCGCCTACATTGCATTGCTCTTGTTTCAGCTTTGTTATGTTCATCCCTTCAAGGCCGAACCCACTCCTTTCAACAGTTATTCGAAATTCCTTGACGTTTTTGAGAGAATGACAATATAACCAGCAAGCCTCAAACTTTTTATTTCTTTTCCTTCAGCTTTATGAAATGGAAACAAGAGGTAGGCCGGTCATACAGTTACACGAACTAAGACAGACTAAGAAAATTACTTTCTGGATCCTGAAGGCTAAGACGACAACTAACTGCAAATTGGATACACGACACCAGGAAACAAAGAATACAAACTTGAGACTATTATATCATTTCTGTCAGCTCCCGAAATACTTATCTTTGCTCCTGGGGTACGATGCATTGCCGTTACAAACAAAACACTCCGACTTCAGGCCACGAGTAGCCTACCGGGACCATTCGACCGCCGTGTCATCCTCGGTGGAGGATGCGGATAGAAGGGGCGTGGGGTCAGCACACCGCTCTCCCGGTCGTAAGATGGTATTCTTGACCGAAGCCGCTACTATTCAGTCGAGTAGCTCCTCAACTGGCATCCCGAGGCTGAGTGCAGCCCGAAAAATGGCAACAACGCATGGCGGCTGGACGGTCACCCATCCAAGTGCCGACCACGCCCGACAGCGCTTAACTTCGGTGATGTTACGGGAACCGGTGTATCAACTCCGTTACAGGCAAACATTCGTCAAATCGTCCTGTGAATGATTTAGCTGGTGTGTCTATTTCAAACCAGATATCACGAAAAAAAAAAGTTGCTCCCAGAGGCAGAATGCTGTACACATCTCTCTGCGACACACAACCGGCGCTTTGTGTCTGCAGGACTTGCGGCAAATGAACCGTACAGCGGAGTGGGAGGGAGGTGGCTCATCCGTCTTACGCAGATACTGCGATAAGCCTGCTGCTGGTCGCTAAAAGCACGCCTAACTGTTATTAATTAGCTGTGCGTCTACCGCCACTACTCAGCTCCACCGTAAAACGCGTCCTGTTACGAGGCTGTATGTTAAAAGGGCTTGTTTCACTTTCGCGAGTGTAGAGCGTAGTAATTAATTTGTGCTCTGCTGATTATATAGTTTAGTGAAACGCAATGAAGTGTAATGTCAGGTGCCGCGATACGCAGTGCTGCTGTACACTGAGGTGGCAAAAGTCATGTGGCACCTCCTAATATCGTGTCGTACCTCCTCTTGCCCGACATAGCGCAGCAACTCGACGTGGCGTGGAAGACCTCTGTAGAAATACTGAGCCATGCTGTCTCTATAGCCGTACGTAACTGCGAAAGTGTTGCCGACGCAGGATTTTGTGCACGAACTGACGTCTCGATTACATCCTATAAAGGTTTGATGGCATTCACATAGAGCGATCTGGATGCCAAATCATTCGCTCAAATTGTCCGGAATGTTCTCCAAATCTATCATGAACACGCGTGCCCAGGTGACATGCCGTACTGTCATCGATAAAAGTTCCATCGCAAATAGTTGCAAACGGTCTTCAAGCAGCCAGACGTAACCATTTCCAGTCAATGATCGGTTCAGCTGGACCAGAGGTCGCAGTCCATTCCCTGTAAACACAGCCCAAACAATTACAGAGCTCCAATCGGCTTGCACAGTGTCTTATTAATAACTTGAGTTCATGGCTTTGTTGGGTCTGTGTCACACTCGAACCCTACCATCAGCTCTTACATCCTGAAATCGGAACTCATTTGACCGGGCCAGTCTTCTAGGGTCAAAACGATATGGTCAGAACCCGGGAGAGCAGCTGTGGGCGATCTCGTGCAGTTAGCAAAGGCACTCGCGTCGGTCGTCTGCTGTCATAGGCCAATAACGCCAAATTTCGCACCACTGTAGTAATGGATACGTTCGTCATACGTCCAGTACTGATTTCTACGGTTAATTTACGCCGTGTTGCTTGCCTGTTAGCACTGACAACTCTACGCAAACTTAGCTATTCTCGGTCGTTACGTGGAGAAGCCGTCGGCCACTGCGTTGTCCATGGTGACAGATAATAGCTAAAAATTGGTATTATCGTCACACTCTTGACAGTGTGTATCTCGGAAAGCTGAATTTCCTAACGATTTAGGAAATGGAGTGTCCCGTGCGTCTTGCTCCAACTACCATTCCGCGCTCAAAGTCTATTAATTGCCGTCGTGTGAAAAGGCTTCCAACGTGATTACTATCACGTTGGAAGCCTTTCCACATGAATCACCTGAATACAATTAGCAGTTCCGCCAATATATAGTCTTTTTATACCTTGTGTACCGATGCTACCGCCGTGTGCATGACTTATCACCTCAGCTTGTGACTGTGTGTAACAAGAACATCATATCTGTCTACATACACTGCCGAAGAAAAATGCAGCACTCTCAAGGACAAGGCCATTTTACTGAGAAGTGAGGTGGCAGATAGTTAATAATTGATAACAGTTTCAGATCCCGTGGAACACACTTCTCACCTAGGGACTCCCAAACGGTCGCATCGCCACACAATGTACCCTGTTATACCGGAGCCACAGTAGCCCCTGAGGGCCGTCAACCCATATAACACTACAAAGGATGAGGTTGTCTGTACCCAAAGGCGTACCCAAAAGAACAATGGTAAACACCGGCTATTTACACACAAGATAAAGGAAACAGACATTCCGAGCACTACTTCCTGCAGGGGAGCTTGAGCCACGGCCTGCAGGAAGTATCACTACGCCGAAATCTGATTGGCTTGAGAAAGCTATTTAGGGGCTAGAACCAGGCCCGAAGTTCAGTTCACGCCGGATGCTGACTTCGTCTACTGCAACTGTCGAAGATTACGTCTTCGTCTTGGAATTGGACTGTGTGTGTGTGTGTGTGTGTGTGTGTGTGTGTGTGTGTGTGTGTGTGTGTTACCACGCACATTTGCGGAAAATAAGAAGTGAACTTTTCTTTGCCTCAATTAGGAGACTTTTTTTGTTATCCTTACCTTTCGTTTGTATGTTCAGTCATCAACCTTGTGAACTTACATCAATAAAAGTTGTGTTGTGAAAAACTGCGAATTGTCAGTCACAATGTACCCCCCACCCCTCCTCCACTTCACCTAGGCTAGTATTCTCACATGCAAACGATCATAAAGGTACCGAATGGCTCCCTGGAATAGATTGTTCCAAGCATATTATACCTTTTTCTGCAATTCGGTAATGGTTCTTTCACATGCGAGTCCAACTGACGGAAGATCTGGTGCTCTTGCTCGCCAGGGTAGTAGTTCTACACCACAAACGGCACGCTGCGTCGCAGCAGCCGTATGTAGACGTATACTGTCCTTCTCAAAAACCACGTCACCTTCCTGTGTAATAAAGCGGGCACTCATTACTTTACCCTTCAGAAACACCACATTAGCCCCCCAGCCAACAAGAAGCCCTGGAAGGGAAAGCACCTGGAATAGGCAGGTCACCAGGTCTACGTCATACACCTGTGCGTCCATCATTAGCACACACACAGAGCCTAGGCTCATCAGTGAAGACAACAGAGTCCCTCTCCACTCAGCTCTTGAAGACACCAGAATAGCCACGCTTGGCGGTGTCGGGGAGACAGCGATAGCCTGGCGAGAGGCGCATGTGATCGTAATTCATCTGCAAAGCGGACGGATCCCGATAGTTCCTGATGACGCTGCAGTTGCAACATGTTTTCGGATTTCGTCCCTGGATGATGTTCGGTCGGCCACCACTACTCGCTCAAAGAGTCGAACTTGACGTGCGTCTGTACTATGCGGACGTCTAGATTCTGGTCTACAGCTGTGGGAATGTTGCGTAGACCACTGATGAGAGCAGCGGCACATCATCGATACACTGTACCCAAAATGAGCAGCTGTTGGATACGTCCATCCAGCTTCAAGCTGGCCCACGATGCGTCTCCTCTCAAATGGCTGAAGCTGCTCAGTGGGAGCATGTGCTCGACGGTGTATCATGGTAGTATCCTATAATGAATGCTGCAAACACAGTTCACCTCTAAACACAGCACAGTTATTGCTTACAGAGTGAAAATAGGGGTTGCACAAACAGGCCTCTTGAGCACCATCTGATCCTCAATGACGATGGAAAATGGATCACTAACACTACAACCCCTCAGTAAGCTTACTGCGTCCTCGCATTAATAAATACAGTCCTTGAGGGTGTTGCATTTTTTTCTGGCAGTGTATATAAAAATGATTTTTTTTGTCCCATATCCTTTCCTATACCATTCATCCCACTGTGATGAAATTTTCTTGAGCTGTTGCGCGCATGCACACGAAGGTTTTTAAATTACGACAAATCGGTGAAAGAAGATCCCTGACAACTGGAAACTCTGTTAGCTGCTTTCAACTGAACCACAAACTACTGTAGGCAAAAATGATAGTCGTCTCTAGAGCTGCGACAACACTGAGATCTAAAGGCGTATACAAAATCCATTTTGCTATAGGCGGCGTGCGAGTCGTTTCAACAGAACAGCGTATTTCATATAGTATAGGGCGGTTCATGTTTCCTCGGTGTATGCGTACGCATGAAAGACATAATTGAGTCAAATATAACAGCGAAGTTTCATTTCGTGTGTGACGTAACAAAGAGTACTGATTGTGAAATTCCGATTGCCGGTCGATATTAAATATATCAAACGAATTCTCCTTTTTTGCAAGTTAATTTGTGATAGTCATCACAATTCCTACTTTCGCTGCTAAATCAGTTACGGCGCCCAAACAATAATTGACTGGCCGATGTACACCCCAACCAAGAAAAAAAAAAAAAAAAAAAAAAAGACGTTTCGAGCTGGAGAAACAGACGAGCAATGGACTACAATATTGGATATCGTTGAAGTGTGCACTGTTCGATCCAGACGAACAGCGCATGCCAATAGCGCTGGAAGCGTTTTCTCATTGTGCGGCGATGATGTGTTTGCTAAGACGCTACTTTACTCTGAAGTGCCAGCGTACTACGCAAGGAAAGCATTAGCGAACAAATTCCAGCGTCGTAAGCAAGGCAAAACAGTTGCAGGTCATCCCAACTTATATTCGACTGAAGAGTTAGGACGTCTATACACCATTCGCTCAAGCAATGCGTACTGTTATTGACTTGCGATTACTGTTAATCAACGTACATAGACTGACATCCTTCGAAGAACAGGGAATAGTAAAGGGTCAAATATGTGACACTTATCGTGAAGTTACTAAGAATTAAATATTCTCGAAAATTATACACACTGAGACACTGCACTCGCTGATGTATGGAATACTGCGCAACCACAGTAAATAGAAGTACGGATGTTTTTTGCAGTCATACCATCCAATCCAGATGATCTTTGGTAAATATACACAGACTGAATGACTAAAGACAGCCTACATCGACTGAATGCTACGAATCAAAATCTGGATATTCATTTCACACCAAACATATGTAATAGGGCATTAGTTTCGATTAAAGACATACGTTTGGCGATCGCTAGCAAATAACTAGTACAACTGACGATGTCTGAGTCGAATCGATGTGCAAACGACCTTTTCATGTCTACGAATTGAGTACATTTGTTCAAACGAGTCTTCCGAAATGACTCCATAACAAAATACGGCCAATGACGGAATTATGCCTGAAATTACACTGAAGCGTGAGAGGAGGAGGAGGATATTAGTTTTTAACGTCCCGTCGACAACGAGGTCATTAGAGACGGAGCGCAAGCTCGGGTGAGGGAAGGATGGGGAAGGAAATCGGCCGTGCCCTTTCAAAGGAACCATCCCGGCATTTGCCTGAAGCGATTTAGGGAAATCAAGGAAAACATAAATCAGGATGGCCGGAGACGGGATTGAATCGTCGTCCTCCCGAATGCGAGTCCAGTGTGCTAACCACTGCGCCACCTCGCTCGGTGAAGCGTGAGAGGAACTGGTATAGATACAGAGATATGTAAACAGGCAGAATACGGCGCTGCGGTCTGTATAAGACAAGAAGTGTCTGGCGCAGTTGTTAAATGGGTTATTGCTGCAACAATGGCAGGTTATCAAGATTTAAGTGGTGTTATAGTCGGCGCACAAGCGATGGGACACAGTATTTCCGAGGTAGCGATGAAGTGGGGATTTTCCCGTACGATAAAACGTACTTTTCAGAAGAGATCCCACTCCCTCGTACTCTTGTGGATTTATGGACAGCCCTGCAGAATTTATTATGTCAGTTCCCTCCAGCACTACTTCAGACATTAGTCGAGTCCGTGCCACATCGTGTTGCGGTACATCTGCGTGCTCGCGGGGGCCCTAAACGATATTAGCCAGGTGTACCACTTTCTTTGGCTTTTCAATGTATAAGCCATACCAGTGGGTTGTATTTCCTAGACACGACTGGCGCTACAGGCAAAAATTCTCATTTCATTTACTTGCGTTTCTGCAACCACAGGGGTGGGGGCAGAAGAGCGGAGGGGTGGGGGCAGCAGAGGGGAGTGGGGGCAGCAGAGGGGAGTGGGGGCAGCAGAGGGGAGGGGGGAGCAGCAGAGGGGAGGGGGGAGCAGCAGAGGGGAGGGGGGAGCAGGAGAGGGGAGGGGGCAGGAGAGGGGAGGGGGCAGGAGAGGGGTGGGGGGCAGGAGAGGGGTGGGGGGCAGGAGAGGGGTGGGGGCATGAAAGGAGTGGGGGAGGAGAGGGGAGGAGGTGTAGATGGGTATGTGAAAGGAGGGAGTGGGATGGGTATGGATAGGGAGGGGAGGAGTAGGAGAGAGGGTTGAGAGCAGATCATTCTTCTCTTCAATACTATCCATGCGGTGGTCGTCTCAATACTGCAACCACCGATGAAAATATCTCCAAAGTGGGTGATATGGTATTGACAGATTGCTGATTGAAGCGTTTTTGAGAAGTGGTATATTGAAGATTAACGAGTAGACTATTCTCAGCAAATAAGCTCCATTACTCAGCTCCTTTTGACGTCACCAGAAAGACAGTAGCACTACAGATGTTACTAGGCACATTCTTCTGCATCTACATCTATACTATTCTAACAAATGTGAAGAGCATAACAAAGTGTGTTCCGCACTGTATGATATGTTGGGCATTTGTCACGTCTGTTCACTTTTGGAGTGCGGGAAGAATGACTGACTGAATACCACTGTGGAGGCTCTAATTAGTCTAAATGTGTCTTCACGTTCCCTACTGAAATGATACATAGGGTGGTGTATTATATTGCTTGGTATCGTAAGTACAGCAGGAGGACGAGGAGGAGGTGGAGATTAGGGTTGAACTTCCTGTCTACAACGAGGTCAGTAGAGACGGAGCACAAGCCCAAATTAGGGAAAGATGGAGAAGGAAAGCGGCTGTGTTCTTTAGAAGGAACCATCCCAGCATTTTCCTTAAGCGATTTAGGGAAATCACAGAAAACCTAAAACTGGATGGTCGGATGTGGGTTTGCACCGTCGTCCCCCCGAATGCTAGTCCAGTGTACTACCAGTATGCAATCCAGCTCGGTCTCTTTAAATAGAAGTTCTTGCAACTTTGTCAATGGGCTTTCGCAGAATAATTATTCAATCGTTTGTCAGCAGAGTTTTTTCTGCATTTCCGTTGTGGTGTTTTGTGACTGAAACATAGCAGTGACTATTCATTTTTTTAGTTCTATTTAGCACAACTGATTTGTAAGTAGCACTGTTGGTAGAGTGACTGTCTCATACCCAATTTCTGTGAATGAAAGGCGGTCTCCCATCTCATTTACCTACGACTGAGGCTTCGAGAACACTGCTTACCAAGGTAATATAGTCATAGGATTACGTTTTTCTATTTTCTGAAGTGTACAATTTTACATTTCTGAGGATTAAAAGCGAGTTGCCAATGTTTGTACCACTTCGAAATGATCAACATCTGACCAGATATTTGTGCAGATTTTCTTTTTAGGAAGTACTCCATTATAGATAACTGCATCATCTGCAAGTAGTCTATTAACATTGCCTGCCAGGTTATTAATGGACAACATGAACAACAACGATTCCGGTATACACCACTGAAATTGCTTCTACATCTTTTGATGAATCTCCATCCCAAGATAACCTTCTATGGTCTCCCAAACACGAAAACCTTAATACAGTTACAAATTTTGTTTAATACCACATGAGATCGTACTTTCATTAATAAATCTCTGAGTGATACTAACAAGGTAACGAACTCAACTAGAATGGTTAAATCAAAATAAAAATTATTGTTAAGTACGGAGCTGTGACTATTCTATTTATTTATTTCTGTAACTATGTATTTGTGGACAACTCGTGGTTTCTAGCTTAATGAAGCTAAAGGCGACACAATAACAAGCCGCTGAAGATACAAAACCTACCAATAGTCAATTACGACCAGCAGATTAACGAAAGTCATAAAGGAGATAGGAAATACTGACTGGCAAAAAGCTAGCCATTTGCTTGAAACAATGTGGGTTATCACATACTGTACTTGCAGACCCATATTTCCCAAAACAAAAGTAGCTCCGTTGTCGTACGTTCTTCCCTTGATTGCCATCGAAGTGCACACTTGCAGTTCAATGAATTGACGAAAAACAGAGCACTTTTAACATTGGACTACTGTAGTGCGGCTACAATGCAAATTACGTAGCATGTCCAGATGCTGCACGTTTCAGGTGCGCTTACTGTTCTATTCTGCTACGACGTTGAAAAAGGAGCGAAACGAGTGTTGTTTAAGATTTTTAAAGAAGTAATGGACTTGATACGAGATAGGGCGGCGCTATTTAAAAACTTCCAGAAGGTAACTATTCTTACTGTCGACAGAATAAACGTTCAATGTAGAGTAGGTCATGATCCGCCTATTAATTTGCTAATTCGCCCCATAAGAATATGGTGATGGGGGTTAGCTTCGACATGGAAGCAGTCAGTAAATTACCATTTTACGTCACAGCCTCAGCATCTACAAGCAGATTAGGTTTTTAGAACCGTGACAAGATAGCATTTGTATTCCGCGACATACCGAAATTGTTGAAGTCACTATGAAGTCACTGACTATGGAAATTACCTCCTTTGCATGATGGGTCGACGGTGACATAAGAGTAGATATAAGATTTATTCGATTACCAGCCAGATACCCATGGCTTCACCTGCATTCACATATGTCACATATAATGCACTCATCTCTTCCTCTGCCCTGTCTTGAGCGTCCCCCTTCGTTCCCTCTCCCCCAGATGGCTCTCTCTGTCCATCTCCTCCTGTCCCTTCACACTATTCGCATACTCCAACCTCTCCCTTTTCATCTCCTCCCCTCTCTCTGTTTCTACCCTCCTTCCTCCTCACTATCCATCATTTCCTGATCCCCCCTCTCAGTCCATTCTTCCTCTCCCTCTCTCCCTGTCCTTTCTTTGCTGCAGCCTCTCTCTGTCCATCCTCGCCTCTATTCATCTCAACCTTCCTCTAGGTGCGCCTATCCGTATTTGTAGACTCTGTGGAAGTGGTCAATAAAGCCAATACTACTTCCATAATACATCTGTTGTGTGGAACAGCCCACACATCAGGGATTTGAAATGAGTTCTCTAGCACCTTAAATGCAGACTGCTATGCAAAGTAGAAAAGCATGTTGATAGTTCGCCAATCAAACATGTCCACTGCACAGGTCATCCTACATGTCAGTGGTTGGAAAATCGTACCTTTCCTGAAGTGTAGGCTGCCCTCTAAAGCAAATCGATAAGGCAGGCTGATTCTACTCCCACACAACATGGCTGTTGTGCTGGGAAGCCTACACGTAATGGGCAAAAAAAAAAAAAAAAAAAAAAAAACAATTTGCTCCTATCTCTACTATATGGGAAGGAGGAGTTTCTAACCAATGCTGTCCTGTTACTTATGAAGTTTGCTGTTTGTGTGCCAAATTTGGTTGAAATCGATCCAGGGGTGTTTGGGATGAAATGCTGACACCACACCTACAAACACTCACTCACCATCCCACCGCCCCCCCCCCAAAGTGTATATATATATATATATATATATATATATATATATATATATATATATATACACACGAGGTGCGAAAATAAAGTAATCAGACTGATTTTCTTTGGAACATGTGGCAACCCTGCACACTCGCGTAGGCAAAATATCTTTGACCTTGGTCTATAAGCTGCTTCTAATCCTAGTGGCACATCGATGCAGCTGCTCAGTCGTGAGTTGTGCTGTAATAAGTTAACATGTGTGTGTGTCTTTCGTCACGGAATTGAACCGCATAATATTGCGCAATGGTATGCCATTTCCTTTTTCGTTAAATTGGGTGAAAACCCGACGACAACTTACGGTAAGCTTCAGAAGACTATTAGAGATGAGGTTATGTCAAGAACTCAAGTTTTTCGTTGGCATAAAATGTTTAGTGAAGGCAGAACGAATGTTGAAGATGAAGACCGCAGTGGACGACCATCAACCTCACAGAAGGTTGTCAACTTGGCCAGGGCGCGTGAACTCGTACGATCTGATCGAAGATTGTCCGTGAAAATGATTTTAGAAGAACTGAACACCAATCGAGAAACGGTTCGCCTAATTGGTATCAGAAAGATTTGTGCAAAAATGGTCCTCCAAAATCTCACACCACAACAGCAAGAAACACGGGAAAATGTGGCAGCCGATCTGTTAGAGCAGACGGAAATCAATCCAGAATTGTTGAGCCGGGGAATCACTGGTGATGAAAGTTGGTTTTTTTCAGTACGATCCAGAGACAAAATGTCAAAGTTCGCAATGGTGCTCAAAGGGGTCACCCAGACCAAAAAAGGCTTGCATGTCAAAGTCAAAAGTGAAATGCATGCTCGTGTGCTTCTTTGATTCCAAGGGAATTGTTCATAAAGAGTGGGTGCCTCCTGGACAAACAGTTAACCAGTATTACTACAAAGAAATTTCAGAAAAACTTCATTAAAGAGTTCTTCGTGTCCGTGCCAACATTGCTGATAGTTGGATCCATCCCATACCGCTCTGTCAGTACAGCAATTTTTAACCTCAAAACAAATTTCAGCACTACCACAGCCACCTCACCTAACAATACTTCTCCGTGCGACTTTTTTCTGTTTCCAGAGTCAAAACGGCGGTCAAGGGACACCACTTTCAAACAACACAAGATGTCCGGTCATGGAGGATATTACAGAAGAGTTCCAGAAATGTTACCATCAATGGCAGAAGCGCTGGAAAAAGTGTGTGCAATCAGAAGGGAACTACTTTGAAGGAGACAACACTAAACTTGATTAAAACGGTACTAACATTCTTTTTCACATCAGTCTCATTACTTTATTGTCACACACACACACACACACACACAGGGGCTGCGGGTGTCACCGTTTATACAATTATTTTATTGTGGCAAATAATGTTTACTTCAGAGTGATGTACATTCTTTTATTGCGTTTTTGTTTATTTATTATGTCGCTATTACTTCTTGTATATGGTAATCTTCTTTTATTGTTAACTTTTCGAACAGGCTATTTTTAATTTTAACGACTTTCAAGTAGTTTTCTACATTTGTTGGATGGTGATTGCCTGCCACTAGACGGTCTGCAAATGTTGAGTGGGAACTGTTACTATGTAATGCCCTCAGATGATCTGTGTATATCGCCCTACCAACAAAACAACTTATAAAACTGAACATCTCACCACTGAAAAGTTCTTGGCTGTACTGTGATTTGGAGTCCATGTTGAACCACAGATAGTTCTGTAAATGGCTAGGTAAGTCAGTTCAAACGTCGGTGGAAGGTAAGGACAAATTAGCTTCAGCAGGGCAATACTTATGCTCCATACGGTGAGAGATGAGAGAATATGGTGCTCTTGACAGCTTGAAACTTGCGAGACGCAAGAAAGCTGTCAGCAATAACGATGATACTATTCGTACACTTCAACAGGACTATCAGCGATACAGCTATTAGAAATGCATTGGTTGCTACTGAATGCTTTCCGGGTAGCTGCCAGTATTAGCTAGCAGACGACACATATTACAATGTGCGAAACACGTCAATAATAGAGATGATGGCAAACACAAATACACACAAAATTTCGCCGATAGTTAACTGTTCATTCTGGTTTCGTGGTTTTTAGACGCCCTGACCAAAGTGCTACCTATAAGTCAACGTTTCCAACCATCAAAAAGCAATCAGTACCGCGCGATTTAGGGGAGTCTTCTTGGAATTCGCGAATGATACGGGTTCGTCGATAAAATGTTTCTGCGTTGGCAACGTTTGCTCCTTTAGGTGCGCGCGAACACACACACACACACACACACACACACACACACACACAGCACACACAGTACACACAGTAGCTTTTCAGCACGTACAAGGAAGAGCAAAGTTCACAACAGTTACGTGAGAAATAACGAATAAAGATCTTACCTTGTTATGACAACACTGGCGTCGCTATCTCCAATGCTTGTGTCCTGGTTTGATAAAGAAACGACTGTATCTGGTACTGTTTTGTCTCTCGCGCTTCTTTGATCGATCCTTCCACTTCCCCAGCGTTGTTCGTGTGGCTGCCGCGTGGACCAGTCTCTTCGTATTTCGCAACGTAAACGTTTTGTTTGGAGCTCAGAAAAGTTCAGTGGCATTACGGTGGTTGTGGCATTGCGGTGGATGATGTATGGATTTGTGCCGCTGATTCACTGCTAATGATTTAACTGCATACCGCTTTCTGTAATTAGTATCTTCTCACTCATTCTATAAGCTCTACTCATCGCATATTTTGTTCCGAGAACGTACATTCCTTCAACCAGACAAAACTTTCATTTTTCCTTGTACATGCAATTAATGGTTTACTTAACTATATATAGTGATAAGGCGCATTAGCCATAACAAAACACTATCCCAATTGACACTTGTTACTAAACGAGCAACGAACCAGTCTTTAAATATATTAATATAGATTTCTTCGTAGTACTCTACTGTTTGTTTTAATCGAAAGATCTAAACAGTACTGGACTAGAATATGTTTACAGAACCGATATGAGCAATAAGAAGTCTATCGCCTCATCTTGTTGGCACCCTAAGTTTCCGCAAACGTGTATCGTCTGTCACGCGATGGATCGAGTATGACTCAATCTGTCGATTATTCGATGTTTTGTATCAAATGACCACGATTGTCAAATGCCTTTTAAAACACCTCGGGAATTTGTATATGAAGCCGTGTTCCTGACCTTTCAACGTATCCCTGTTTACAAACCTCACTATTTCACTACTACAATAAGCCATTATCACATCAAGAAACTCACCTAGATTATCAGGGGACTACATATACACAAGCCGTTCGAACGAAAAAGTTCCGAAATACTGAATCCTAGAGCTGAGGCGTGGCCATGGAAAAGGAAACAAGATGGCGTTACGTTAATAATTGTGGGGGACGCGCGAAGCAAGCGCGAAATCCGCTGAAACTGTCATAGAACTTCTCCGCCAGAAAGAAATATAATGAAGCACTGTGGCATTCATGCCGACTTTTGACTTGATAACAGTTTTACTTTGTTTATCATATGTAACAACAACAGTTCTTCAAACGTTCAGAAAAGGAATCGTCAAGTGTCAGGAAAGTGAGATTACAATTAATAAATGCGGAGATTCCTGAAACTCAAATTGGTATTACATAAATTACGAGACGAAATGGGCAATGTAATTAGATATGCGTCAATATTTAAACACGAAAAGAGAAATTCCATAATAAGTAGGTGTATTGCGTGGCCAAACAGCATGTTGATGGGTTTATTTGCTCACTCTAATGTCCACAAATGGAAAAAGGTTCGATGTATTTTGAATAGAGCTATAGAGTTATTGATCCCATCTTGTTTACCAAGGTAGACCACGGCCAACCAGAGTACGCCGATGTTGCTAACAAAACTCTTATTCAGGCATTCACGAGAACTGTAATATCTTTCCTGAACTAATTACGGTGTTATGAATTTTGATGTCTCCGCCAGGACAATATCTATCCCCTTCCGTGCAGTTTGCTTTATACATGATACCAAAGAATGCGAAAGTATTTTCTCAGACACTGATCGTCTGTGTCACTTAACACGATAAATTTTGGTTCATGTCTCGTGATAGTCCAGCATTTTTGAAAAGAATGATGAGAGGAATGGGTGCAGTGATTTTTAGTAATAAAAACGGATTAATAAGTATATAACGGATTAATATACAACGGATTAATATGTGTTCCTTTACGAATTGCTAATGTCCCCTATGTTTCGAAAAGTACTTCTAATGTACAACCGATGGGTTTCACCTGTTTTCCTATTACAATCACATCCTGCGTTTATGTGTGCTGCAGGAAGTGCCAGAATCAATTATTTTTATAACTTCCGACATGAAAATGATAATAATCATGGTTCTGTACTTACACTTTGAAAATAATCAGTGCGCAAATTTTATATGCGCGACAATCTATTTTTATTACTTTCAAGAAGGCTCGTAAATTCATTTTTGCATGGCAAAAATTTTTAGATTGCACAATAAGCTGTTAGGCTGGGAGGATAAAGCGTATAATTGCTGAAGAGCTGTGGGAGGTCGTTGACTTACAGTGAACATACAGTACATTAAACATGTATTTATGAACAGGATAAAAAAGCCGGAATTTCAGAGCGATAGTAAACCTAATACGTAATTGCAAACAGGCTGCATGCAATAAGAGTAGTAAGATGGAACCACAGGACTCTGTGTTCGTAGAGTCAAGTTTGTAGCCATCTACATCAAAGGAGAAGTGAAATTTCAATTTAGTTAATTAACTAAACACACAGCGTCACTTTCTGTGTTCATCGAGAGAGTGCCTGGCCAGCTCCTCTACTCTCACTGTAACTGTAGTTTCGTTCCATCTCTCTGTAGCTCTGAGTTCTGTTGGTGCAGCAGTTCGGAGTTCACTCTAAGAAGAATACGTTTTCGCCACGTGGACGGAATCATACGAGACACTGTACTAGCGTGTAGAGAACGTGCGGTCACAAAGGTTAATTTATTTGATTAAGAAGTCAAACTTGAAGATTTTGAGTACTCAGTGCGGAAATTGTATCTGGATTTTCCGATAGTAGACCGAGGATACAAGCACAGGGGCAGAGCTTCTGACAGCCTCAATATTAGGTATATACTGCTTGTGGGGCAGGTGGTTGTCTAACGTTGGGATCGGGACACTGTCAGGGTACAGGAAGATTCGTCCTAAGGGGTCTTAAGTTATGAAAGTACTTACATTGTGGCGGCAGGTTATGACCATCATCTAATACATGTGACATTTGAAGTTCCTCGTGATGTGCGTAAAGTGATTTCTAATGGCATGTTACATACTACTCCTGTTCACTGTTGTCATGCTTAAAAGTAGCGGTCTACTAAAGATGCAAAAGTGTTTTTTTGAACCGAGGTCGACAGTAACGTTGCGAAGCGGTATCAAACCAAACAAGCATGTGAGGATTTCGGGACGGAAGACGAATGGTCAACTTCTGTTTATTGGGAGAATTTTAGGGAAGTGTAGTTCATCTGTAAAAGAGACCGCATATAGGACGCCAGTGCGACCCATTCGTGAATGCTGCTCGAGTGTTTGGGATCTGCAACAGGTCGGACTGAAAGAAGATATCGAAGCAATTCAGAGGCGAGCTGCTAGAGATGTTACTGGTATGTTCGATCAGCATGCCAGTGTTGCAGATATGCTTCCACAGCTCAAGCGGGAATCCCTGGAGGGAATAAGACATTCATTTTGAAGAACACTACTGAGAAAATTTACAGAACCGGCATTTGAAGCTGATTGCAGAACGATCCTACTGCCGCCAACATACATTTCGCGTAGGGACCACGAAAATAAACTACGAGGAAGTAGGGCTCATACAGAGGCATATAGATAGTCGTTATTCCCTCGCTGCATCGTCAGGTGGAGCAGGAAAGGAGACTACTAGTCGTGGTACAGGGTACCCTCCGCCACGCACCGTACGGTGGCTTGTAGAGTGCGAACGTAGATGTGGATGTACTTGCGGAAGGAAAAGTTTGTAGTTCAATTGTTCAATTGTCTGTGAAATCTTATGGCACTTAACTGCTAAGGTCATCAGTCCCTAAGCTTACACACTACTTAACCTAAATTAACCGAAGGACACACACACACACACACACACACACACACACACACACACACACACACACACACACACCCATGCCCGAGGGAGGACTTGTACCTCCGCCGGGACCAGCCGCACAGTCCATGACTGCAGCGCCTTAGATCAATCGGCTAATCCCGCGCGGCGAAAAGTTTGTAGTATTCGCACCTCTGTGGTGTATTGTATGTCATGTGTGAACTATGGAGACTCTTATTGAAAACAAGTTTCTGAAGAATATTCAAGACCCCACAGTCAAATTTTTCTCAGTTCAAAAACTTGATGATAACAACACCAAAGCTTACCATAACAGCTCACTGAACAACGTTTTGAATAGAGCCTCTGAATAGAGGTGGCATTAATTCTGCTTAGCACTCCGTCTTCAGGCCACAAGTGGCCCATCGGGACCATCCGACCGCCGTGTCATCCTCAGACGAGAATGCGGATAGGAGGGGCATAGGGTCAGCACACCACTCTCCCGGTCGTTACGATGATTTTCTTTGACCGGAGCCGCTCCTGTTCGGTCGAGTAGCTCCTCAATTGGCACCACGAGGCTTAGTGCACCCCGAAAAATGGCAACAACGCATGGCGGCTGGATGGGCACCCATCCAAGTGCCAGCCACGCCCGACATCGCTTAATTTCGGTGATCTGATGGGAACTGGTGTATCCACTGCGGCAAGGCCGCTGCCCTATTAATTCTGCTTGGACATACTTAAATTTGCTTAAGAGCTCTCAAGAAAACAAAGGCAATGCTAAGCTTCCTCAGCATTTGTGTTAAACTTCTACCCGTCATAGAATCTCGCATCAAGATGAAATGACAAGAAATGTGCGCAAAAATTTGCTTCAAATGTACAAGTTCTTCAATCAACGTTTAAAAGCCATAGAATATCCACACAATTACTCCAATATTAAATTATATGTTCTTTACGTAGTGTATACTACAAACTGAATTTTTACGGCCGGATTAAAACACGTAAATCGTCCATTTATCAGGTCTATCAAAATATATCAGAAATATAACTGTCCTTGCATTTTCGCGATTGCAGTCTCAATTTTCTGATTCACGATAAGAGCGTTCAGCTAAGGAACACCTGTATCAACTTACGCTTGTGAATGTATCGATCAGTGAAACATCGCTTGCTTGGGACACTAACTGGAGCTATGGAGCGAGAAGCAAATGTCATCGCCTGTCCTCAGGTGGTGCAAACACACCATGGCAGCGGGCTGATTAGCTACTTATTACAGCTTTTGTTCAAGATTTAAACTATTTCCAAATAAATCGAGACCACTTAAATAAGATGTTGTTTGAAGCGAAACATCGCGCAACGAGGTAGATGGTATGTACAAAAAGAGACAAAAAAAAATTAAAAGCTGACTGAAGTGACGAAATCTCTCTCGGTTTACGACGTTTATAACAATTTAAATATTTTACATGAAATGGTCACACACGTATTACAATCATATTCGGAAAAGATACAGCACTACGAGTAGAGACAGGACGTTGATATTCACAGGACCCGTACATTAGTATGTTCTGCAGAAATGATTAGCATTTCAGTTGGCTTCGTTCAGTGATGACTTAAGCGCGTATAAGGGGCGAATGGTGTCCTGCATTATAGCCATCCATGCTGCGTTCACCTGGTTCCCTATTTCATCTGTGGTCGTTGGCACTAGTTCACAACATTGTACCCATCGTTTCACCATATCCTGCACATTTTTGATTAGCGACAGGTCTGGTGATCTGACGGGACAAGGCATAAGGCTGATATCCTTTAACACGAAGAAGGTACGTGTTCATGCAGCAATCTGTGGTCGTGTATTGTCTTGCTGAAAAATGGCGTCTGGGGTGTTGTGCAGAAAGGGTATGGCTACAGGTCACAGGATGTCGCTCACCCACGTCACAGAAACGATACGTCCTCAGCCTGACCAGAACATCACCAGATGACCACACCTGCTGATAGAGTAAAGTATTCTTATAACATGGTAACGTAACATTTTTCTCCCGTTTTAGATCGACATCAGAAAGCGCATCAGAGAAAAAAAAATCTCCCATTGAAAGAGCAATCCTCACTAGGAACACTGATTCATAAACCTAGCTTTTCTTAGTAGTCACCAGAAGATAGCAACAAGTTTCGTTGCCGAAAATTCGTGCAGAAACGACGAGTAAAACTGGAAAAACACCTGAGAAGAATTTAATTTAAAGACATATAGTGTCAACTATTATTGAAGCTCCCACCTGGCTAGCCACGCGGTCTAACGCGCTGTCTCCCGAGCGGGAAGGCGTGCCGGTCCCCGGCACGAATCCTCCCGGCGGTTTAGTGTCGAGGTCCGGTGTGCCTGCAATGCCAGGCTGATTCCCCTTATTCCGTCTCAGTTACACTATGTCGGCAATTGCTGCGCAAACACTGTCTCCACGTACGCGCATGCACTACCACACAAACATTTGGGGTTACATTCGTCTGGTATGAGACATTCCCGGGGGGTCCACTGGGCCCGAACCGCAAAACCCTGGGTTCGGTGTGGGGCGGCGGTGGGGTAGGTGGAATACTGTGGCCTGATGTGTTTGTGAACCACTGAGGGCTACGGCTGGACGAAGCCTCTCCGTCGTTTCTAGGTCCCCGGTTTAATACACAATACACACTACTGAAGCACATTATCCAGGAATATTTGCTAACGAGGACTCGTCGAACAGGTCAAACAACACCAGATGCAATCGATTACCTCATTACGCTTTACTCATTTAAGAATTCGTAGCGTGTGAACTGAGCATTTTCAATCACCGATTCCTTCTCTGGAAGTTCTCCGCTTATAACTTTCTACCACGGATGTAATTTTGACAATAAGATACTCTGCAGACTTTTGATACGAGGTGGTTATAGAGTACATCGGGGGAAGAGCCCAACTTAATGTTTGGAGGATCAAAACGTTAGTTAGAATTGGGACCTCAGATTCGACTTTAAATTGGTGTTCACTGAGGGGCCTTTTCTGAGTACTGGACAGCCGATATTACGCTACCACAACTAATAATAAGCGTTTAAAGTTTTTTTTCGAATAGTGTAGTTTAGGATCTCACCCCAAGTATCGAGGTGAGATGGCAGTTGTATAGGAAGCTGCCTCTAGAACTAGTTTTGTAGATTTATATTACAGTGTAGCTAAATATATAATTCATAAAGCGAATTTAATAGATTACAAATACGAAACTGTAAAACTAACATATTAATGGATTTAGGAAACTAGCAAATACATTATTGTTTCCAAATTAAATCAGAGCTTTTTTGCAAAATTATTGCAGCATACACTTCTTCTTCTTCTTCTTCTATACAGGTTTCGTGCAATCACTTTTTGCACATGACACACGGAATCCAGTTTACCTATGGCCCATTTTTATCGTAGTAGCTCATAGAAATCTGAGCAAAATAATCACTGTCATTTTGTGAGCCGCCTGGTTCGCTAATTCTTGCAGTGGATTTCTTGCTCTTAGACCCTAATTCGCTGTGACCTAGCTCTTGCCTCTTCAGTTCGACTGTGTTAAGTGAGAATTTCAGCTGTTTCCTTTCTGCGCTTAGATAGTAACGGATCACACACAGGCACAAAAGCAATGTCTTCAAAAGATGTTCCTGGCATTGGGCCATTCTCAATCTCTTTTTCAAATGTACTGTTGCCTATCTTTGGGAGAAGAGCCCGAACACATCCTCGGCTGTCGATCTTGCTTCCATCGTTGATGTCTGCCTCAGTAGTAACAAACATCACAAATTTGAAATGTCTCCTCTGTAATTTTTTCTGGGTTGAAGGGGTACAAACCACAAGATTCAAACCCAGATTGAGCGTTGGATGGAACTACAGCTTTCCTCCATACTTCATTGAGTAAGATGGGAACTGTGCTCCTGAGACTTTACGCCCAGTATAAGACGATGCTCTGGTGCGCATTGCCCAATAAAAGGTATCTTTCAGTGATTTGAAAACACATCTATCAAGAGGCTGAAAATAGTGTGTTGAATGAAGAGGCAAGTAAATCAAGAGCACATCACTACCCGCAGGAAGCTGTCGCATATCAGAATCAGTAGAGTGTGAGGTATGGCCACCGTGAACCAAATCCAGTTTCCCTTATTTCGTGGGACATAAGTGGTCTTCGCTTCACCTCATAAATACAGGTTGGTTATAATTAAAGTTAAACTTTCAAAACGCTGTAGAAATAACACCACTGGTCAGAATGACGTCAAATTGCAACGGAATATTATCGGAGAAGGGGGAAAGAGTACGGCAGAAGAAAAAAAAAGTGTGTCGGAATTGATCAATAGAGGGCGCTGTATGTGTCAGAATAAGAAAATGAAAACACCTGCTTTGCGCACGACCCACTGACGTTGGTATAAACAAGATGGGTACACGGCTTTTTCTCCTTTCGCGTCTGCGACGTTCCCCATGACTGTCTCAATGCAGGATCGCACTCTGCTTGTAAAGCTGTAATACAAGAATGATGACTGTGCACACGTCGCTCTGCAGAAGTTCCGGACACTGGAGTGTTTGAAAAAAGGCGTTAGTCTGATGACTGACGTGTGTGTGGAGAAAATGATTCAGAAATTCGAAAAGACGGGTTCTTTTGGTGTGCAACCTAACAGAGGGAGGAAACGAATTGATTCGACGTCAGTGGAAGCAGTGGCCACAGCAATGCAGGAGGCGACGAGTGGTGGTGCGCAAACGTGTAGCGCACGGAGAATTGCCCGAACATTGGACTTTCCGTGAGCAAGGTGCGTAAAATACTAAAAAACATCCTTCTTTGCTATCCATTCAAAATTACCTATGTGCACGAGTTGCTTCCTATTGACCTGCCAGCAAGAGAGACCTTTGCTTCAGAATTTCTTGCTCGCATGAAAGTGGGTAATGATTGACCGTGGAAGATTTTGTGGACAGACGAAACCCACTTCCATCTGACAGGGTATGTCAATACACAGAATTGTCGAACATGGGCAAAGGAAAGTCCACAGGTAAATAAACCAATGCCATTTCATCCTGAGAAGGCCACTGTGTGATGCGGGTTTACGGCATCATTTATCATAGGGCCATATTTTTTCGAAGAGACAGCTGCTTCCGGTCCTGTTACCTGTACCGTCACTGGTAAGCGCTGTGAGCGGTTGTTGCGCAACCACGTCATTCCAGCTCTCCGACAGTGTGGATGTGTATGATGGGATTATTTTTATGCAAGATGGTGCGCCTCCGCATATTGCAAATCCGGTTAAGCAGCTGCTGAAGCGCCATTTCGGAAGTGCTAAAATTACCAGCCGCCATTTCCCTACAGCCTGGCAGTCCCGATCACCGTGTGACTTCTGGCTGTGGGGCTATCTGGATGATGATGATGATATGTTCCGATTGCAAACTTAGCTGCAGTGAAGGCACGCATTGCGCAACGCATTCTGAGCGTGCCTGCGGAAACACTTCGATCAGTTGTGGAACATGATGTTTCTCGATTTGAACGTTGCAGAAAATGGTGGGCAGTATATTGAACATATTTTGCGCCAGTCACACGGAAATTAATAATCCGATTTGATTTTGATTTATGCTTGTTATGCGGTTACTGGCCTCAGGACATTTAAAAACCGACATGATTGGTGATTTTTATGCGGATTTTAGCCTCAGGACCGATTTTTCCCATCCGATGTGATATGACCTCGCCGTGGTGGATGGGCCTACGTAACTAACAGTATCACAACTGTACATCCAATCACACTGAGTAGCACAGTTTGTTTAACGTCAAACGTACACCTTAGGCATAGTTGCATGTTTCATTTGTCATTTTTAGTCGACCACTATTAAATTATGATGCAAACAGTGCCCTCTATTGCTACATTTGGTACTATTTATTTTTATTCTGCCATACGTTTTCCCCCTTCACC
Organism: Schistocerca americana; assembly: GCF_021461395.2. Taxonomy (NCBI): domain Eukaryota; kingdom Metazoa; phylum Arthropoda; class Insecta; order Orthoptera; family Acrididae; genus Schistocerca; species Schistocerca americana. Next base: position 298,265,117 of record NC_060121.1, on the reverse strand, counting down.
GATAATATTCTGTTGCAATTTGACGTCATTCTGACCAGTGGTGTTAATTCTACAGCGGTTTCAAAGTTTAACTGTAATTATAATCACCCTGCATAACACATCTGACATACCCTTACTTCTCATTCATAAATACAACTGATCCATTTGGAAGTCCATCCTCCTATTCAGGCTTTTTTCATTTACCTTTAAAAATGCACGCTGGAGGAATGAAGTTATCTTCAGCACTGCAACAAGTGATAACTATAATGGTTTCTTATTTTCTCCAGAAGTTACTTGACGCAATGTAGGCGGACCTCTTTCTGCTATAACTTTGTCTGGCCCAGTACTCATCTAAAAGCCAGTTTCGTCCAGAAGCTTATCCAGCAAAGAATTTGCTGATATTATATCTAGAAACCAGATGGCAGTTATAAGAGTCGAGGGGCATGAAAGGGAAGCAGTGGTTGGGAAAGGAGTAAGACAGGGTTGTAGCCTCTCCCCGATGTTGTTCAATCTGTAGATTGAGCAAGCAGTAAAGGAAACAAAAGAAAAATTTGGAGTAGGTATTAAAATCCATGGAGAAGAAATAAAAACTTTGAGGTTCGCCGGTGACATTGTAATTCTGTCAGAGACAGCAAAGGACTTGGAAGATCAGTTGAATGGAATGGACAGTGTCTTGAATGGAGGATATAAGATGAACATCAACAAAAGCAAAACAAGGATAATGGAATGTAGTCGAATTATGTCGGGTGATGCTGAGGGAATTAGATTAGGAAATGAGACACTTAAAGTAGTAAAGGAGTTTTGCTATTTGGGGAGCAAAATAACTGATGATGGTCGAAGTAGAGAGGATATAAAATGTAGACTGGCAATGGCAAGGAAAGCGTTTCTGAACAAGAGAAATTTGTTAACATCGAGTACAGATTTAAGTGTCAGGAAGTCATTTCTGAAAGTATTTGTATGGAGTGTAGCCATGTATGGAAGTGAAACATGGACGATAAATAGTCTGGACAAGAAGAGAATAGAAGCTTTCGAAATGTGGTGCTACAGAAGAACGCTGAAGATTAGATGGGTAGATCACATAACTAATGAGGAAGTATTGGTTGGTTGGTTGGTTGGTTGGGTGGGGGAAGGAGACCAGACAGCGAGGTCATCGGTCTATTCGAATTAGGGAAGGACGGGGAAGGAAGTCGGCCGTGCCCTTTGAAAGGAACCATCCCGACATTTGCCTGGAGCGATTTAGGGAAATCACGGAAAACCTAAATCAGGACGGCCGGATGCGGGATTGAACCGTCGTCCTCCCGAATGCGAGTCCAGTGTCTTACCACTGCGCCACCTCGCTCGGTTGAGGAAGTGTTGAATAGGATTGGGGAGAAGAGAAGTTTGTGGCACAACTTGACCAGAAGAAGGGATCGGTTGGTAGGACATGTTCTGAGGCATCAAGGGATCACCAATTTAGTATTGGAGGGCAGCGTGGAGGGTAAAAATCGTAGAGGGAGACCAAGAGATGAATACACTAAGCAGATTCAGAAGGATGTAGGTTGCAGTAGGTACTGGGAGATGAAAAAGCTTGCACAGGATAGAGTAGCATGGAGAGCTGCATCAAACCAGTCTCAGGACTGAAGACCACAACAACAATAACATATATCTAGAACTAAAGAAAAATAAGCAGCAATTGCTTCCCTGCCCATTGCCATAGCCCTATCAATAGAGAGATTTTCGGTTTTCTTGTTGTCAGATGTGGGTAACGTTTCAGAAAGGACTGTAACCATTTCCAACAGGCATTTTGATTTTCTTTAGAAAATCTATGATTAATTCCATTTCTTTCCGCGAATTGGAACACCATCCTGCGCAGAGATTCTACTGTTGGTGGAAATACACATATTTGCAATCTTTTTATATTAGTGAGCAATAGTTTGTCCTCCTATTCACCAAGGCTACCTAGAAATAATAATAATTACGTGATAGTTATTCGACGATGAGAAATGTTTGCAGAAATTGGAAATGTGTTGTTCTAGCATCATAGTCAATGTCGAACAACTTCGCCTCTGTGTCAACAATTTTTAATTTGATACAATATTACGGTTCAGAACTGTATACAATTTACCCCGTAATCATTGAAAACACCGTAATTAATACAATACTGCTTACTTTGTGGGCCCACGGTATGCTTCTTTACATCGTTCTCCACCAAACGTCGTTTCAGAGTTCTGTGTGGGATGCCATATTCTTAGGAAGCTCTGTAACATTTCATTCCCTCAGCCTCCACAGCCATTTGTAGGGTTCTTGGGCCCCCTGACTCCTATTTGATGTTCTTACATACGTTCGAGGCATTTCCTATGAAAATGATCTCTGTGTAAGTAAGGAATAAAATTCGTCATCTTATCCCAACAAAAAGGTGGCATCTATCCCGGGGATCGGGATGATATGCCACTTTCCGTGACTAGCACAGGATGTCCACCGCATGGAAATTGCCGGGTTCGATTTCCAGGCGGGCCGGGGATTTTTCTCCGCCCGGTGACTGGGTGTTTGTCTTGTCTTCATCATTTCATTATTATTCCGTTAAGTAGTGCGACTGGACAGTGAAAAGGTTGGGGCTTCGTACGGGCACTGATAACCGCACAGTTGAGGGCCCCACAAACCAAGTATCGTCATCACCGCCTGGAAACTGTGGATGGCAACATACACTACAAAGCAGCCACTACGCTCAACATGTCTAACATTTGCCTCTACTACTTTATTCATACTCTCGTAGGCGCTTGAAAATATATGTGGACCATTAATAAGCAGTCCGCTTTAGCTCTTACCGTGCATTGATTGGTTTAAAAGCAGAGACCCAATGAACATAGCGACGTACGCAGCTGCCTTCCCGTCACACTACGGTTACAGAGTGCCCTACACGATGGTGTCTCTATTTGTCACCACCTGTCGGAAATGGCGGCTTTAGGTATTTCGCCCGGGTAGACATCTCTCCCGATCGACTTTAATTAAACTGACAGTGCTCCGGGTTCTGCAGTGCGCGTTGTAAACATCACAGGACGCTGAAACATCGTAGGGATTTTCACTAGTCGGTGGGCTCGTCGAATACGCTGAGAAAGGAATAATGGTTGCACTTTCTACAACCAAATGAAAGCAGGGCCCTGTAAGCAATCAGAACGCCGTGTGGGTGCATAAAAAGGGAAGGAACGATCAAACAAATGGAACGTTTATTAGGATATCGTCACCATGTGTGTTCCACATGGTCCCCCGACAGTAACGTGATGCATGGTCGATAGTTAATCGCAGCAGATCCAGTGTAATCAGAGCGACACGTCGTCGTATGTTACCCTTCAAATTAGAAAGAATCCGGATACATCCCTGACAGACACGATATTTCAAATATCCCCACAACGAGAAGTCACATGTATTTAGGTTGGTGGATCTGGAAAGACACACATACTGAAATTCACTAGAGATAAAGCGTTCGTTACCAAAGACTCTAGAAGCAAATCTTTCCCCTTCTATATATGATGTCACCTCGTCTTGCGTGAAAATAGCGGTGTGGACACAGTTGTGTTCCTGCAAAGCTGGACTCACGCGTTGTACAAGGAGGACCTTATAACGTGCAAATGTCACTGTAGACACCTAACAGGCCCGCGAGATGTTATCTCCCCAAAGAAAAGCAGACTGAGAATGAGGGAGCTTGTGAAATCGCACCTCATGTTCACATAAGCTGAGTGCAGTGGATGTTTCTGCGCGACGTGTGGCGGAATAGAAACCCATATGCGACAGTTCTGCGCACTAACGGCACCATGCAGAGTAAAATGTGTCTAGTCCGTGCAAAAATATTCCCCGATCACATGCCATCCATTTCCACGAGTCCCAAAAAAGTAGGGAAACGTCACGCCGTTGTAGCCGTAGGGTTTCATTTGGTGCAAATTATGAACCCTGTAGGAATACCGATGAAACTTCGCATCACAATCTTTCGAACTGTTGACCAGGTGAGACACAATTCCCGTGACACACCTCGGTCACTGACTGCAGAATTCGAGGCTTGTGCTGCACGGTCGTCTACCGCTACAGCCATGGGAATGGGTCGCCTCCCTCTCCTTGCTGCACCACCTAATTCACCTGTTTCTTCAAATTTCTTGATCACACTCTTTAGCCAATTTATTGACATGTGGTCTGTTCGCAGCAGTTTCTGTCGGCTATATTTCCAAAATGCCCCGCTGATATTGCTACCGTTCTTATAAAACAACTTTACGAGGAGTGCGCAGTCTTTCATCTCAATATCCATTGCATTTCGCACGGAAAACCTCAACCCTCTTAAACCTTTACACCAACAGTCACTTCATAAAAGAAATTACCACGCGTCACCGAACGTCGAACAGCATACTGACTTCATAACAGTATACATTTCATATTCTGACTGCTTCCAGAGCCGTATTTCCACCTGCTGGCAGAAACTGAAACTGTTACTTTTTTCAGCACATTCTGCGAGCTCACCAATTAAGGAATATAACTGCGATGTATATAGCTCGCACTGCAGGAGTGGGAAGTGTCAGTTTAATTATAACCGAGCGATACAAAAGAGTTTTTTAATCAGATTCAGTTTCCATATTCTTTTAGTTTTTCATCTTTGTAGTAATCACTGGTGAAAGTAGTTGTCTTGTTTCATCATTAATCAAGAATATTATGGGTTGGACAGGCGTCTGCGAAACGACCTTGGGCTTCATTAAACTCTCGGCACATTGTGGTACAATTTTGTTCAACGATTTCCACTGTGAGCGAACTAGCTTAGGGTTTTAGTCTCACGACAAGCAGGGTTTATTACAGCCCTTCACAAACGACAGTACGGAAAACAAAATGAGTCTAGTGTTATTGCTACAGAGCGGGCTGCTCACAAAGCCCCTTCGCTGTGGTGCGTTTACTTCTAATTACGGCCGCACGCACGCACGCACACACACACACACACACACACACACACACACACACACACACACACACAGTTTTCCCCAATTCGTTAGCTGGGTCCTAGTAATTATACCGCACGTTTTCGTTAGCTCTTCTCTGAGCCAGATCAAAGGTAGGTTACTTTAATCTGAAGAGATGGAGTGTTCGCGTCATTGTTACAAAGCCCTTTCCAAAGCAAGCCACGAAGTTGGGGCAACAGCCTATATGATATTAGATGTTTATCCCTTGACTGTTGGCAATCAGTGTAGAATATTACAGACAAAAGTAAGCTCTGAGATCGCATCTAAAATTCACCAATTTGATGTAAGGCCTATCAGATGAAAAGCCTACCGAGAACGTGCTTTCCCAGGCGAGCAGAAAATGTTGAGATTATACACTGAGAAAAACAAGTGCGCCAGTATGTGAGATGCAGGACATGGTTGTCATAAGAGTCAATTAGCACTTTCCAGACGCCCGTAGTGCCTGAATTGTAGCGCATAACAAACGCGTTTCTGATTCTTGCTAACGCCGTTGGCCAGTCACAGATGTAGGTCTGTAATCATTGGTATCTGCGAACGAAGAGGGCGCGGGGGGCAAAAGGAGCACCTATCCCTTCCTGGAAGCTATTCACATTACAATATTATCACGAATTTCGATCAGTGATTGTCTACTACTCTACTAAGCTATAGATTTAACGTCACCGAGCGCGACGGCAAATACTGAGACTTAGCCATCTCTACGTACCTTGAGTTTTCTTAGTTATCACTTGTTCACAGGATATTGATACTATTCCTTCGTGCGGCAGCGGTTTCACCGCTGTTTTTCAGCCAAGATGGATGCGAACCTTTTAGAACCGCGTCGAAATAGTACCTACAATCTTTTCTGCGTCGCTTCCTCGTGCAGGCTATATAGAGGTACAGGCAGGATCCAACCAAACGCATGAAAAAGCTGATTCCGTCGCCAATTCCCAGAACATTACATCATTAAAATGACAGCAGCACAAATTCGCGCTCTTCGTCTTCAGTTGTCATAAGGACGCCTCCTTCCCTTGCTGTATAACGGAATCACAATAGTAGTTTGTCATTTGTCTGCAAATAAAGAAGATCCGTGACGACTTGCTGAATCCACATTCTATTTTCCACAGCAGAGCTATTGCAGGACGTTTGGGAGGGCAGAGCCATGATATCCTGTGGGTGTGTACATTTGTAGTCAAACAAGTACCCAAGCGTAGCTGCGAAGATGATGATGATGATGATGATGATTAGTGTTTTAGGGCGCACAACAGCGAGGTTATCAGCGCCCGTTCCCAAAAGTTCAATTCAGAGCCGAATCGTGAGAGAAGTGGTATTGTTCAAATTGCAAGATTGGACACAGCACATCAAAACAGGGAGATAAAACTAAAAATAAAATAGCAGTACAAACAGGGAAAAATAAGTAACGGTGGCTGAGTGACCACTTACAAATAATGGGTGACCAAACCACTGGACAGCACATTAAGACTTCAATCCCAATATTTTGGGAAGAAGGCCAGACAACACACAAAAACGTAAAACTCTAGTGACACTCGCCTCATTATTAGTTAAAAGAGAGGGTAGGTCCGGTGGGAAACTGAAATCTTCCCTCAAACCTGCATATAAAACACACTCAGTTAAAATATGCCGTATCGACAGCTGTGCCCCACATGTCTGACACGTTGGTGGCTCCTCACGACGTAACAGAAAACCATGTGTCAAAGGACAATGTCCTATTCTAAGCCGTGTAAGGGCGACTTCCTCAGCGCGTCGTTGTCGGAAGGAGGTGAGCCACGGTCGGACAGAATCCTTCACCGCTCGCAACTTATTATCCCTCACGTCCAGCCACTGAGCCTCCCACCAACGCATGACCTTCCGAGTCACGAAAGACATAATGGCCTGCAGGGGGACGGAACAGCGAGCAGGAGGTGGGATGGAGCAAGCCTCCTTGGTAGCCGCATCTGCAAGTTCATTTCAAGGAATCCCTACGTGCCCTGGAACCCAGCAGAAAATCACATCCTTACCCTGCTGTTGCAAGAGCAGGAGTGCGTCCTGCACCTCTTGCACCATCCGATCTGCTGGGTACATCTGTTCAAGAGCGTGTAGAGCACTTTGGGAATCGGAGCAGATGATGAATTTCGTGCCACGATGTCGGCGCATATGCTCTAATGCTTGCAGAATGGCAAACAGTTCTGCGTAGTAAACTGAGAACTGCTCTGGGAGCCCTATCCGATGGACAGTATGGGGAAACACAGCAGAGCAGCCCATAAAATCCCCCTGTTTAGAACCATCCGTGTAAACAGGAGTAAAATCGGAATGGCGTTCTAAAATCTCAGTAAGTTTAATTTTAAAAAGGTGGTCCGGGGTACAATACTTCCTGTAAGCAGCCAGATCAAGAAGTAATCTTGGCCTTTGTAGTCGCCAGGGAGATCCCCTACTCCATCCCTGGTGGAGGACCTTAATGCCCTCCAGGTGTACCGACTCGAGACTCTCCTTTGCACGGATGCCAAACGGCTTTGTCGCCGCCGGACGGTGGCGGAAGAGACGTGCCAGTGCCGGCTGGGAAAAAGTGTTGGACGCCAATGAAAGAGGAGTGGACCTGGTCCTGTACGCGTGCCGTACCACGAGGAGAAGACGCCGAATGGACAGCGGAGGCTCTCCCGCCTCGACACGCAGACTAGCAACCGGACTCGTGCGATAAGCCCCCGTTGAAAGCCTAATACCCTCATGGTGAATCACATCCAACATTTTGAGGTAGGAAGGTCTTGCAGAGCCATAAGCTTGACATCCATATTCCAGTCGAGGTCGCACAAAGGCCTTATAAAGTTGGAGCAGAAGTGCCCTGTCAGCGCCCCAGGATCTATGACTGACGCATCTAAGGACGTTTAAAGCCTTGAAACAGCGGACCTTTAGATCCTTTAAGTGTGGCAACCATGTGAGCTTCTCATCAAAAATAAGCCCGAGATATTTCACTTTTTCCATAAAGGGGAGAACAGTGTCTCCTAGTTTTAAAACAGGGAGATTAAAAAGAGAACGGGAACGGTTAAAATCTACACAAATGGTCTTCTCCAAAGAGAATTTAAAGCCCGTGGTCTTAGACCACTTCTCCAATCGCACGAGTGTCAGCTGTAATTGGCGTGTAGCAGCTGTGACGGAGGAAGACGCACAGAAAATGGAGAAATCGTCCACAAACAAGGAGCACTGCACGGGCCGGCGCACTGTGGACGCAATACTATTGATGGCAATTGCGAAAGCTGTCACACTGAGGACACTTCCTTGAGGGACACCGTTCTCCTGCTTAAAACGGTCATACAGGACATTCCCAACCTTATACTTAAAATACCTGTCCGACAGAAAGGATCGGATGAGTGTGGGTAAACGCCCACGGAAACCCCACTCATAAAGCTGCCGCAAAATGGTATGCCTCCAGGTAGTATCGTACGCCTTCTCCAGGTCAAAGAAAACCCCGACAAGGTGTTGCTTACGGAGGAAAGCATCTTGTATTGCTGTTTCGAGTAGGATCAGGTTATCTAGGGTGGAATGATACCTCCTGAATCCACACTGGCAGCGGGTAAGTAAGGAGCTGCGAAGAAAAGGAAATAAGATTCTTCTCACTAGAACTCAACGAAGTACAACATAGCCCAACATGCAGTACAGCTGGGGTGGCTTCACAATAACGTGCCAAACTGGAGAGACGAGGACTACCTTGCTTCAGTCCCAGGCTGGCAAAAGTCGATTCTGCCAAAATATTTTAGTTTGGTTGTAGGAGAGCTCCAACGATAATCTAGTCAATAGACTGGTCCTTAACCTAACTGATCACCGCGAGTATGCTTATCGTTGGTTATCACACTCGCCCATCTTTGCTCCGAGAATTCTACGAAATCACTGGCCGGCCGAGAGACGTCACGGCCGGGGAAAGTCATTTATGCGGCTCCGCCGGCGAGGAGAAGGAAGTTGCCGACTTCAATCCCTAGGTATGGGTTTCCTCGTGGCTGCTGGCTGGTCACGACACCAGGAGCAGGCATGGCCAGATACCGTGTGTGAGGCCTCGCGGTGGATTTGGAATTACTCTGAGGTGACAAAAGTCATGGGACACCTCCTAATATAGTGTGGGATCTCTTTTTGCCCTGCGTAGAGCAACAACTCGACGCGACATGGAAGTCCCCTGCAGAAATACTGAGCCATATTGACTCTACGACCGTTATAATAGCAAAATGGTTGCGAGTGCGGGATGCTATGTACGAACTGACCTCTCGATTATGTACCACAGATGTTCGATGGGATACACGTCGGGCGATCTGGATGGCCAGAACATTCGCTCGAAATGTCGACAATGTTCTTCAAACCAATCGTGATCCCTTGTGGGTCGGTGGCATGACATCTTTGTTTCGTAACATGGAGTCCAAGAATGGCTGCATATGGTCTCCAAGTAGTCGAACATAACCATATCCAGGCAATAATCGATGCAGTTGGACCAGAGGATCCAGTACATTCCATGTAAACGCAGTCTACACCATTACGGAGCTACCACCAGCTTGAACAGTACCTTGTTGACAACTTGAGTCCATAGCTTCATGGGGTCTTCGCCACACTCTAAGCCTACCATCAACACCATCTGAAATCGGGACTCATCTGACCAGGCCACGCTTTTCCAGTCAAATGGCTGGCTCTGAGCACTATGGGACTTAACATCTGTGGTCATCAGTCCCCTAGAACTTAGAACTACTTAAACCTAACTAACCTAAGGACATCACACACATCCATGCCCGAGGCAGGATTCGAACCTGCGATCGTGGCGGTCACGGGGTTCCAAACTGAAGCGCTTAGAACCGCACGGCCACATCGGCCGGCCTTTTCCAGTCGTCTATGGTCAAATCGACATGGTCACGAGCCCTGGAGAGGCACTGCAGGCGATGTCGTGCTGTTAGCAAAGGTACTCGCGTCGGTCGCCTGCTGCTACAGTTCATTAACGCCAAATTTCGCCGCATTGTCCTAACGGATACGTTCATCCAACGTCCCACATTGATTTCTGCTGTTATTTAACGCAGTGTTGCTTATCTACTAGCGCTGACAACACTACGCAAATGTAGCTGCTCTCGCGGGTTAACTGAAGGCCGTCGGCCACTGCGTTGGCCGTGGTAAAAGGTATATTTGGTACTCTCAGCACACATTTGACATTGTGGGTCTCGGAATATTCAATTCCCATACGATTTACGAAACAGTATGTTCCATGCGTATAGCTTCAACTGTCATCCCACTTTCGAAATTTGTGAATTTTCGTCTTGTGGCCAAAATCAACTCGTAAATCATTTCACATGAATCACCTAAGTAGGAATGACATCTCCGCCAGTGCACCGCCCTTTTATACCGTGTTTTCTGAATACTATCGCCATCTGTGTATGTCCATATCGCTATCCCACGAATTTCGTCACCTCAGCGTACAGCTGTGTGGATTTTAAAGCGCCACTGGTTACCTGGAATTGTCTCTCAGAAGAGAAGACAGACTGGAGTTATGAATATTGTTCAACTTCTGTAACACGAGTGCATTGGTTTTCGCCGAGGGAAGATTGCATGGTAAGCAATTTGTAAACCTCATACTCCCTGTGTTGTCGAAGGCTTTTAACTAGACTGATTTGTAACGTTCGTAAGGTCAGACGTTTCTAGTTGCTGTCACCGGAATAACAGCTGGTTCACCTTCAATATCGAGTGGATAAACTGGGTCGAGTTAATATGACTAATGTGTACCAACTGGATATATGTGCTTCCCCAGATTTGCCGTATTAATTCTATAGGGTTTAAAAGTGCATTCTCTAAGGCTGTTTTTAAGTAGTGTGCTGTTCGGCCATCCAACCGCAGTTAATCTTATGTTACTAGGGTGGATACGCTCGTGAAAGGGTATTGGCTGGGAGTCATGCAGTTCACTGTTAATTCTGAATTGTCACCAATGAGCGGAAACAATCTGTGGTACTTCAATTTTAAACGTCATCGCAGTTGAAATAAAATTAATATTTAAATTTTTGTATTTTAGGGGATCCACAGCCTCCAGATGCTTAATGAACGTAAACATGGTCCGTAGTAGTCTGTAATGTGATGTTTATTTAATCGTGCGATGAGTTAATTTGGAGTAAGCGTCATTGTACAGCACCTGCAAAAACAAACATGGAGAAGCACTACATTGTCTACACACATCGCCAGATACACGCAAGCATGCAACAGGATTTTCAATCGTTTTGACTTTTTTCTGTTTAGTTTTCAGTTTCAGCATAACACTGTGGGAAAATGAATACATATTTTGTGAACACTTTCTAGCTTATTTTCAGAACTCGTTGGGTGCCCTAGACTAATTAATTTGATGAAGTAAATTCAGCTCGTTGAATCTAAAATGTGTTATCCGTGTTGTACACGTATATTTATACTCCGCAACCCCCTTACAATGTCTGGCAGAGGTTACTTCTTATTGGTACCATTTCCCCCTTCCCTTTTCCATTTACGGGTGGCACATGGGAAAACTGACTGTCGACAAACATCTGTATGAACTCGGATCTCTCCGATTTTCTCTTAGTGGTCATTTTGCAAGATGTATGTGGGGAAGGTAGTAACAAGGTCGCCGACCCTGTTTGAAACGTACGCTCTTGACATTTTAACAACCCACTGTGCCGAACAACGCCTCTCTTATAACGTCTGCTATTGGAGTTTGTTGAGCATCTCAGTAACGCTCTCGCGCTCACTAGTTGATACCGTGATGGCCCGCATCTCGTGGTCGTGCGGTAGCGTTCTCGCTTCCCACGCCCGGGTTCCCGGGTTCGATTCCCGGCGGGGTCAGGGATTTTCTCTGCCTCGTGATGGCTGGGTGTTATGTGCTGTCCTTAGGTTAGTTAGGTTTAAGTAGTTCTAAGTTCTAGGGGACTGATGACCATAGCTGTTAAGTCCCATAGTGCTCAGAGCTATTTGAACCATTTTTGATACCGTGATGAAACGTTCCGCTCTTCACTGGGTCTTCTTTATCTAATCTTTTTTTCTTCTTCTTCTTCTTTCCCTTGTGTCTTTGATCAGCATCGGTGCAGGTTCGGCATGGTTATTAACTGATCTGGAATATTTAGTTAAAGCCGGCCGGGGTGGCCGAGCGGTTCTAGGCGCTACAGTCTGGAACCGCGCGACCGCTACGGTCGCAGGTGCAAATCATGCCTCGGGCATGGATGTGTGTGATGTCCTTCGTTAGTTAAGTTTAAGTAGTTCTAAGTTCTAGGGGACTGATGACCTCAGAAGTTAAGTCCTATAGTCCTCAAAGCCGTTTGAACCGTATTTAGTTTAACCCTTACAGTACCAAGAGGGGATGGGAACTTCGTGCTTACTTTTTATAAATATTGTAATTTAGATTGGTATTTCATATTTGAAAATTCTTATAAAAGTATTTGTTGTTGTTTTATTTCATCTACCGGATTTTATAAATATATTAATTTTCTCAGCTCAACTTAATCCGTTAATTTAAGTCTAATGGCGGTCGTCATAAGGTCTTCCTCCTTAGCAGCAGATGTGACTTGACATAGAATGGCTTATTCCATAAATTATAGCATTTTCGCAATGTAGACCGTCTGGGCATTGAATTCTCTGTATGGGTAGCATCAATGATCTCAACCAGTGCTTCATTTCTCTTTGGTTTCTGATTGTTTCTTGGCTCTTCTTATTCGGAGCCGTTTTGTCCTTTGTTAGAGACTACCGTGAATGAAAACGTAACGTCGCTCTCTTTCTGAGAGAGAACTATTCGTCATGTTATAAAAACCTACAAATTCTTAAATTGAATTTGGTGATAGTGATGAATTGGTCAGTGAAACTGAAGAGGAATGCATCAAATGAATTCGCAGTTGCGAATAAGGGCTACCATCAGCAGTATAATGGAATTACGACAATGATATTTTGAGCAGCACCAGGACTCGAACGCGGACTTCCCGCTTATCACGAGCGGTCGCCTTACCATTTCCCTATCCGTGCACGACTCACTGCCAGGCCCACACTTCCATACGTCGTCAACCATGTGTCTACGACCTGTACTTGCAGATCCATTATATACACACACATCAAAAAAAGTGTACATCACCCCGGTTCCCAGAACTCCAGAAAATAGACGTAGACTGTGGATATTGTATCACTGGCACAGTCCCTTGCACTGTTCAGAGATGTCACTAAACCCGTCCAAAGATGTAAACAACCATGCATGAGCAGCGCCTATTAGACGAGGGCAGTCCGACAGCCGATCAGTTCCAGTCATTCTAACAGGAAGGATGTACACGGCTCGTGCCGTCCGTAGTTCAACCATGCCTAGGAGATCAATACCGCGGTTCGATCGCGTCCGCACTGTTACTTTGTGCCAGGAAGGGCTCTCAACAAGGGAAGTGTCCAGGCGTCTCGCAGTGAACCAAAGCGATGTTGTTCCGAATTGAGGAGATACAGAGAGACAGGAACTGTCGATGACATGCCACGGTCAGGCCGCCCAAGATCTACTACTGCAATGGATGACCGCTACCTACGGATTATCGCTCGGAGGAATCCTGACCGCAACGCCACCATGTTGAGTAATGCTTTCCGTGCAGCCACAGGACGTCGTGTTACGATTCAAACTGTGCGCAATAGGCTGCATCATGCGCAACTTCACTCCCGACGTCCACGGCGAGTCCATGTTTGCAACCACGACACCATGCAGCGCCGTACAGATGGGCCCAGCAACATGCCGAATAGACCACTCAGGATTGGCATCACGTTCTCTTCACCGATGAGTGTCGCATATGCCTTAAACCAGACAGTCGTCGGAGACGTGCTTGGTGACAACCCGGTCAGGCTCAACGCCTTAGACACACGGACCAGCTAGTGCAGCAAGGTGGAGGTTCCCTGCTGTTTTGGGGTGGCATTATGTGGGCCGACTTACGCCGCTGGTTGTCATGGAAGGCGCCGTAATGGCTGTACGATACGTGAGTACCATCATCCGATCGATAGCGCAACCGTAGTGGCAGGATATTGACGAGGCATTCGTCTTTATGGACGACAAGTCGCGCCCCCATCGTGCGCATCTTGTCCCTTCAGGTTAACGACATCGCTCGACTAGAGTGGTCAGCATCTTCTCCAGACATGAACCCCTGTCGAACATACCTGGGATAGATTGAAAAGGGCTGTTTATGGACGACGTGACCCACCAACCACTCTGAGGGATTTACGCCGAATCGCCGTTTAGGAGTGGGTCAATCTGGACCCATAGTACCTTGATGAACCTGTGGATAGTATGCCACGACAAATATAGGTATGCATCAATGGAAGAGGACGTGCTACTGGGTATTAGTGGTACCGGTGTGTACATAAATCTGGGCCATCACCTCTGCAGGTCTCGCTGTATGGTGGTACAACAAGCAATGTATGGTTTTTATGAGCATTAAAAAGGGCTGAAGTGATGTTTATGTTGATCTCTATTCCAATTTTCTGTACAGGTTACAGAACTATCGGAACCGAGGTGATGCAAAACTTTTTTTATATGTGTATATTCCCGTACAGGTCAGACGTTGTACCTGAAGGTCGCTTGCACCGTGGCGGCAGATAAATACGATACTGCAGTGCCTGTGTCATTCTGATTACGATTCAAAGTTCATTTGGGCATGCATGCATCGGATGATGAGGCAGTTGGTGAAGTCAATGAGAAGTATTTTACAACCATTGGAAAAGTTTTTACGTCCAAACCACCTCATATCACAAGGCGGCTAGCACAAAACATGGCGAAAAAGCGGCAAGGCATAAGAAATGAAGGTAAAGTAAGAACAGACAATGAGAGAATCATTTGAAAAGACTTTTTCTCCAGAAATTGTTTACATTATTGTAAAGCTTAGTAAGGAAGAATCACTGAGACAGAATTTACTGAAAGCAGATAAAGACTAGAATTTATGGCATATATAGGGTTACCTCGTATTATGGGGAATTCGTATTCCCGATTCATGGTCCAACACTTAAGGAAGATTTATAAGCTAGTAAGAAGTATATAACTCAAGATCAGAAAGACATATCAAGAAGAGAATTATATCCTAGCAAATTTGCTTTCAGTGATTCTAGTGCTGTAAATATCAAAAACACAATTGTTTCTTACATCTCCCGTGAAACCCAAAAAGACGTTCTGTCGCTGTGGACTCGATGTTATGACGCTGCAGTTGGTTCACCTACTGACACTAGGAAGAAAACAGGCATAATTTACAATATAATGAGACGAAAGGCAGCATTGACACAATCGATTAAATGGTGAGGAAATTTTAACTAAGAGGGGTACAAGAAGGTGGCTTCTATCTATTTTCTATAGTCTTGTGGACAAAGCAACGTTACATGTTTGTCAGTTGTTTCTGTTAAACTTCCCAGAACGGAATAAGGCAAAATTTTATAAGCTACGGCTTTTTATTCGAGAATTGGGGTTACAGCTCTCGAAACCATACACTGAAGAAAAGGTTACGGATATTAGAGAACTCAAGAAGTGTGTACCTTCAGCCATGGGAGGTAAAAAAAAATGGCTCTGAGCACTATGGGACTTAACTTCTAACGTCATCAGTCCCCTAGAACTTAGAAATACATAAACCTAACTAACCTAAGGGCATCACACACATCCATGCACTAGGCAGGATTCGAACCTGCGACCGTAGCGGTCATGCGGTTCCAGACTGTAGCGCCTAGAACCGCTCGGCCACCCTGGCCGGCCATGGGAGGTATTCTCGGGCATAATAACAAGCTGCAGTTCGCTGCAAAGGAAATTGAAGCAGGAAGGGAAGATGTAATTTGTGTGGTGAAAGCCAGTCAAAAACAGTGAAGTACAGTAAAATGAACGAACAACAGTGATCTGCAGTAAAAACAGCAAGAAAACTGTTATATGTTCCAAGTGTGAAGACATTTCCGAAGAAAGTTGTGAATAAGTGATTCCAGAAACTATGTAATGTAAAATACAGTATTTAATCTAAAATATCTGTATTTTTTAATTATCATGAAGTGTTCTTTAATAACACTGAAGATTTTTACTATCAATATAAAGAGATATTGCTCAAGAAAATAAGACTAAATGAACTTCAATGATGAAAAAAGTGAAAAACACAAAATCGTTTTTGTAGAAAGTTCTAAAAGGAATTAACAATTTATGGACCTTTGTTACACATCAATAGCTCTTTATACATTATTTTGTTAATAAAAGCCGATAAAAGTTAAAGAAATTTGAATTATAAGAATTTTTTGTGGTGGACAAAAAGCTACTGTGCGTTATGAAAAATACTTTGACATTGTAAGGGTTAAGAGATGGCCGGATGTCCTTCCCGTCGCCACCCTGTTTCCATCCGGGAAGGAATGTGTGTACCCCAACTGTCTGCGAATGGTGTTATTCTACATCTACCTACATGCTCAACATCCACCGTACGGTACGCGGTACAAAGTACCACGTACCACTACTAGTCATTTCCTTTCTTGTGCCACTCGCAAACAGAGAGAAGGAAAAATGCCTGCTAAAAGCCTCTATTCGAGCCCTAATTTCTTGCATCTTACCTTCGTGGTCCTTACGTTGACGTAGTAGAATTGTTTTATCAGCCTCAAATGCCGGTTCTCCAAATTTCCGCAATAGTGCCTTGAAAAAAGAACGTCGTCTTCCCTCTAGGAACTCCGATTTTAGTTCAGTAAGTATCTCCGTAACCTACTCGTAATACGTTTAGCAGCACGCCTCTGAATTGCTTCGATGTCTTCCTTTAATCCGACCTGTTACGGACCCCAAACACTCGTGCGGTACCCAAGAACGGGTCGCATTAGTGTTCTATACGCCATCTCCTTATAGCTGAGGTACACCTTCCCTACCAACAACCTTAATGGCTCATTCTATTTCATATTGCTTTGCTAAATTACGCCTAAATATTTAATCGAGGTGACCGTGTCAAGCAGCATCCTACTAATGCTGTATTCGAACGTTACAGTATTGTTTTTCCTACTCATCTGCGTTAACTTGCATTTTTCTACATTTAGAGGAACCTGGTATTCATCACACCGATGAGCAATTCTAAGTCATCTTGTATACTCCTTCAGCCACTCAACGACGACACCTCCCCACACACCACAGCGTCTTCAGCAAACAGCCGTAATTAGCTGTTCGCCTTGCCTGTCAGATCATTTATGCGTAGAGAGAATGTGAGCGGTACTATCACACTTCCCTGGGGCGCCCCTGACGATACACCTGCTGTCTCTGATGAACACTCGCCGTCGAGGGCAACGTACTGGGTTCTGTTACTGAAAAAGTTTCGATCCACTTACATAACTGGAAACCTATACCGTATGCTTGGAAATCCAACAGTCTACAGTGAAGCCACATGTCAAACGATTTCCGGAAATCTAGGAATATGGAATATTTCTGTTACTCTCCATCCATGTTTTATAGGATATCATACGAGAAAAGGGCAAGCTGAGTTTCGCACAAGCGATGCTTTCTAAATCTGTCATCCACGTGAAAGTGAGTGAAAGTTTTCAAAATATTTGCGAATTGAGTAACAGAGGTGAGCCTAGGGTACCAGCCCGGTATTCACCTAGTGGGAAGTGGGAAAACGCCTAAAACCACATCCAGGTAGGCCAGCACAGCAGACCCTTGTCTTTAATCTGCTGGGCGGATTCGATCAGGGAGCGGTGCACCTCCCCGTTCCGGAAGCTGCGCTTTAACGTGCACGGATATCCAGGCGCTTCATCATCTCCATCTGATCTACATTAAAAATACAAAGTGGACAACCATCAGTCACTTGCTTAACAGTAAGTATTGCGCGCTTCTGGTCAAATTAGGTTCTTGGATGATGGCACTCTTCCAGATTGACCAGATACTTCAAAAACGGCACTTTTAGAACCTTAGCCACTCTTGAAAGATATTCTGTGGACGCCCATGTCTGTAATAGTTTTCCGAAGGCAAGAACATAGTGGCGATCAAATTTCAGCTTCAGTTCTGTTTAATGTATGCATCGGGCACATGAGCTAACAGATGACGCACTGCAATAAAATCTCGGATTTCATGACCAGTTGCGGGTGCAGATGGTTTTCCTGTACCACCGAAACGGACGGGCGAAGAGAGAAGTGGGTGGCCAACCTCAGCCATCAATGGCTGCCCTGTAGAGCAGGTGGTGCAACCCCCTACGAGGAGCCATCACTTTACAATTAAAGAACTCCGCATCCATGTACTGCAACCATCTTAATATCTGACAGTACAATTTTTTTGAAAAAAAAAAGAAAAGAAAAAAAAGAACCACGAGAGCTGTGATCCGCATGCGCTCAGCACGAAACGCAGGCTTGACAATACAGAGTGGTTGACCATCCATAATAGGAGACTTGAAAAATTTCCTGTCGATTTCCTGATATTCTTCTACATGACGTACCGATCGCTCCGTCAAAATTTCCACAGTTGCAGAGAGGACAGCCATACTTTATGTGAGTGTACACCTAAGCAGCTATCCACTTCCTTTCACAAGTGGAGCCGCAAGATTCCGCTTCACGTTCCGTGATGCCTTTGAAGAATCGACCTCGGTCCCTATTGCAAGCATGAATCAAGCTCTGAGTTGGCACACTGATTATCAATCACAGAGGTACAAATACACCGTACCACAAGCATAACACCGGGAAGAGCCTAAATTTGACGTGAGAATTTGATTGTATTGGGCAGCAAAGATTTACTTTTACGTAAGAAAGTAAACATTTCACATGGAAATCAGACAAAAATGTCTCCTAGCATTGATCAGTGAATTCCATTGATTATAGAAAAAGGTTAAATTAGAAAAGAAAAGCTACAAAATGAGCATCTTGCGATATTTTGAAAGGACTTCCGGACTGAATTGCTGGCTGAAAGTAAAGTTGCAGTGCACCATTACATGCGCGACGTCGCGAATGAGGGTCGGCCATCCACACTGTGAAGTTATGCAAATGATTATCTGGATTGCCTATATTTAATAGTCCTTACTGTGACTCACTTTGGTATCAGCCCCACCAGATTTACGAGGAAGAAAGGGTACAGAAGGAACATTTAGCATAAGCTAATGAACAAGCGGGTTAGCAAAATATTTCGTAGTTCTTAATACACATTGAATATAAGAAATACTGATCGCACAGCAGTAAGTAGCAGACTGAGCGGTAAGATAGCTGGCTGACGTACTATCTAGAAGGCGGTGCTACAGTCAAGTAAGGACTGACGTACGATCAGAAGTTCAGACAGCTGTGTTATACAGTCAAAGAGCAAAAGAAACATTTATGACTATAAAAATTCAAGAACATTAGTTCTCAACGTAAGAATTTTAAAATACAAAATGTGATTTCTTATCGAGATCTTAAATGGTTCTCTTTCCTCAAGTTTTACCTTATAATATAAAATGTGGAAAGTGGTAGGTACATTCGCATAAAGGAAGAAAAGGAGGAAGGAAGGCTAGGGGACCCATCTTTTTCTTGAATTAACATCGTATGGAAGTCATACATGTATTAATTTGTTAAATGTGGCAGAAGCTTTACCGATAAATTAAATGGACGTAAAACATATAATACGAATGGAGAGTGTCTGAAATATGATAGTAAACATACAAAAAACTAAAATAAGACTGTATTTGTTGAAACGGTGAATCAGAAGACAAAACAAGAAAAAGAAGACAAGGCCAGCAGTAATGGCATCTGGTTTAGGCAGCTCTGCAAAGTAGGCCTTGGAATTTTGAGATTGGTTGCAATTCAAACCAAAGGTCACAAATCAAACTACACAAGCCAGGCCAGACCATTAATCCGGCTGGTCCCGGCGGAGGTTCGAGTCCTCCCTCGGGCATGGGTGTGTGTGTGTTTGTTCAAAATGTTCAGTTGTGTGTGAAATCTTATGGGACTTTACTGCTAAGGTCATCAGTCCCTAAGCTTACACACTACTTAACCTAAATTATCCTAAGGACAAAAACACACACACCCATGCCCGAGGGACTACTCGAACCTCCGCCAGGATGTGTGTGTTTGTCCTGAGGATAATGTAGGTTAAATAGTGTGTAAGCTTAGGGACTGATGACCTTAGCAGTTAAGTCCCATAAGATGTCACACACCATTAATCCTATTGTGAACAACTCATCCTATACCACCTACAAATTCAATAGAAAGTCTAATTAAGCAGCTCAAAGAAGTTAATAGATGTGCATAAAAAATAGTTACGAGTTTGTGTCAAATGATATTGATATTGTACACACAAAAGATGTACACATTGCTTCACTAGATATAGTCAGTTAATACATTTATATTCTAGTACAGGAAACTCTGGAAATTATTAATACTATCCACTTGCCCGCAAATAAGCCTTGTCAGGTTGAGGTTGTAAATCTTACTGGAAATTTTTGGAAATGTGTGATAAGTTCCTATGGGCCCAAACTGCTGAGGTAATCCATCCCTACACTTACAAAGTACTTAATCTAACTTAAACTTACGCCAAGCACAACACACACACACACACACACACACACACACACACACACACAGAAATCGAACCTCCGTTCCGAAGGCGGGGGGGGGGGGGGGGGGGCGGAGCCGCGCGAACCGTGGTAAGGAGACTCGAGCACGTGGCTACCTCGCGCGGCAAATCTCACTGAACTGCCTGTTTCTTCTTTCATCACTTAACTTTTTTTTGTACATTTAATGACAAAATGTAGCAGCAGATAGCTGAACATGCTACAACAAATAGTTAGGCAGGTACCCTTGAGGACATCTTTATTAATGACTTTGAAAACAAATTTTTCATTCCCAAGCACATATTTTTAAAAATATGATTAATTATAACAGATACGTCGATGAGTTACAATATTTGTTTCACATAATTAGATGCACCTGAATATAAAATGGACAGCAAGAGATGAAGAAAAAAAGTAGATTAACTTTTCTATCAGTACGAATCATAACGCGCCTATGGTCAACATATATACAAAACTGACATGTAGCGATTGATTACTAACACTCATGCCACACAACAAAGTGTAAATGGGCGTACCTCAGATCTGAGTTCCACAGGGTGCTTAAATTACCTATCGATGAGACTGTCGTGAAGTGGGAATTAGGTACATTAACGCTCTTTGTATGATGTTGAAAAATGTTAAACGAAATTAGAAAAGAACGGAAAGTGGACGAAAGAGGTTCGACAAAACGTTGAATTTGTTTTGTTAACATATAACAGTCCGCATTCCGAGTGTATCGCTGAAGGTTTCACGCATACCAATACTAAATTGGAATCGTTCCAATAAATTTCTGGGCATACTTTTGCGACACAATGTTCAAAGTAAACTGAATACATTTTCAAAATAGAGTTTGTACAAAATTCAGTGCGTGGAGTGAAATTGAAATATTTGATACTGAAGTTGAGGAATATTTTGATCTATTCCAAACGGTGAAAAAAAATGTCACAATAGAAGTGAATTTGTCCATGCCCAATACAAAGCAACTAGAGCCCAAACCCGAACAATATAGCTTAATCAGAATGTCCAGAGATCTGAAGCCAAGTCGTCGTATGCAATAGCAAAGTCCTCAAGTATAGTAATGAATCACGTATCCGAGACCAGAGGCAATGGCAGGTTTCGTTGATCAGCTCGGGTAATGCCACTCGCTGCTAAGATCGGAAGGGCTGTTGCACGACCGACGCTGGTCCTACTGACTGTCCATACGCCGTAGATGAGATCACCACTTGACGTGTTGAAAGCGCCCCGTAGCGAGGGCCAGGGATGTCTTGTGAGTACCTCCTAGTGCAGGTTGCGGTGTCTGTCAGCGATTGTGCTGCCTCGATATTGGTCTGAATCGGAGCCTCCGCTTCCATCACCCTGACACCCAATACATAACAACACTTAACATATAGCTGATATGAGCAGAGATTCCGCGCTCAGGTTCTGGAAGCACTTACTGTTGTGTACATAGTTCCGCGTAGTCAGCGCGTACATTCGCCCTAACATCTACCCTTCCTACCAACTCTAACCCCCTCTTCCTGCCTCCTCCTCAGGGCTCCCTCTCCTCCCCCTCCCTCCTTCTCAGCGGATTTCCCCTCCTACTCCCCGTCCATCTCTTGTGCCTTCTTTCGGTGTCTCTGCGCTCCCTCCTGCCCTGTCTTCCCTTTTCCTCTCCCGCCCCATGTGTCTCCTGCCTCTTCGTGAACCCACAGTTGCCCCTCCTCTCTTCCTCCCGCCGCTTCCCCAGCTGCCCCATGCTCTCCCCTCCTTTTCCATCCTCTCTGCCCTTTCCCTCGGCAGGTCCCGCCTGGTAGTTTTACTCTTCGTCGTGTGTGCTCCAAGTGGGTTTTAAGTGTGTTGTCTTCGGAGTGTTTTTAATACTGTGGCCAACTTTTAAACTGTGCATGTGCATCCAGTGTCTTCTCTGTGTTTTAAGAATCGCCAACTGTGTTTTTTAACTTTCTGGTGACTATTTTAACTGTCCCCAATGAACTTCTACATGTCAGTGATTTTTACCTCCATTTTCTCCCCTTACTCTGTTTTATGTTCCCCTTTTTTTTACCTCCTTATGTATGTATTATTTTATTCTTGTTTTAGTTGTCATGTCACTCGGCTGAAGAGCGGCGGATTGTGCTGCTGACAGCCCTCCCCTGCCCATATGGGGCAGGGGCATGAAATCACAATAAAGAAAAAAAAAAAAGAAAGAAAAAAAAATCAGCGCGTACACAACTTTCCCACTAGAGCGCGTCCCGCTAAGCACAACAGCGCAGGCGCAGCGCTCGTCCGTCTCCGCACTACGAGATGGCGCTGCCAGAGACGGACCAAATTCTGCTTCCGCCGATCCGCGTATTAATATGCAACGCAGCCAATGAGATCGCTGCTGACGTAAAACCTTTGCTCCTCGCGGATCACACTCGCGCAGTGATACCTGAATGCTCGAGGTATTATAACGAGTGTACAGACCTCCGATTAGTCTCCCCCCCCCCCCCCCCCGGGGTCCGTTTGTAATTCCCTCCTCTGCCTACCCCACTCCCTGTCGCGTCTGCCCAGCGCCCCCCACCCCTCTTATGGGTCTTCATCCTCCATGAGCTCCTTTCCCGGCTCCCCCCTTTTTTATTTTCCCTTCATCTGTCCAGTTTCCCCCCACCTGCTCTCGGCTGTGGTATGTCACATTTGCCAACTTTTTAGTGCAGTGTTCCAGTGACTGTTCAGTGTTGTTCGTCTTTCTCGTGTTGCGAACAGAAACCATGCTGTCGCTGGGTGTGAATTTTATGTCTCGCCGTGTTTTTTTAATTTCTCTCTATTGTTTTACCTGTCTGCTTTGTATGTATTTTCTTAGCGTCATCATCCCTCTGTTCTTTGTTTTAAGTTCCACGATTTCTTTTCGCCATGTTACTCTTTAAGTCTCCGATTTTATCGCCTGTTTTTATTATTTATTCTCTTCATCTTTCTAACAAAGTCTGTAGGCTGAAGAGCGGCATACTAAGCTGCTTCCAGCCCGCCCCCTTCGGGGGGGAATTGAAATTCAATAAAGGAAAAAAAAACCTCCGATTATTCAGTCTGCATTAGTCTATAGTAAAGTTTCAGTCTGCGCCTAATAAGATTATCATATTCCTGTACATAGCCATGAAGATAAATGAATAGACACTTTGTCAAGTATCAGAGATTGTGAGAATAAGATTAACGTACCAAGACCGAAGGAACTTCAGATTGTCAATTGTAAATAGCATCCAGAACCAAGTTAAGTTATTTTTATGATTATTATTATTTTAATAAATGTGGGTGAAAATTAATCAAGTTCTGTTTAAAGTTGGTCACCGTCAATCTGCTACTATAAGCGTGCAAGTGGCACTTCTATCGTCTGACCTAACGGCAGAAGATAAACACGCCACGATAAGACCACGAGACATATTGCTGACACTCGCCTACTTTGCTTGAGCGACAAGTCAAATAATCTGATGGTGTGTGTACCGAAGGTCTTACAGTACGCACACCACACTTATACATTAGTAGGATAATGAAAGCGCATCGGAAGGCCACCCTTATAAAGGACATGCAGCTTTATAAAGGACATGCACTAGACTATACTGAAAATAATCTTAATGTTTCACACCAAACTCTCTACAGTGATGCTTTTTATCTCCTGGATAAACTGAAGAAGAAAAAAACATTCAGATGGAACGAAGGAGCTGCTTAACGAACTCAGTTATAATATTACCTAAACTGAAGGCGCAAGTGAAGTAAGGAAAGCTGCGCTGGGAATTTATGCGGACTCTGCGGTGACGAGTTAAAATGTGTGCCAGATCGGGATTCGAACCTGGATCTCCTGCTTACGGAGCAGTTGCGTTAACCACTGCGCCGACCGGGCACAGTGTTTATTGTAATTTCGCGGACTGTCTCGGCACGCCTCCAGGCCGACTCACATTCCCACCGAGCGCCACCTATCCACAGTTCCCATCCAGCTCCTCTGGGCTCGCTACTTTGAGATTCCCACAGGAGGTCGAACGTAATTGTGCATCCGCACTGAAGGTGATGGATTCGTGGGCCATCGAAGCGAATCAATTATATGAATGCGTCGTGTCTGTTCTGTCGGACATATCTGAAAGAAGTGACACCACTTCGCAGCTGTGAAATATTTTATGTAAATTGAAGGTGGAGGTAGCAGTAAGGAAAGGAAATGGGAGGAATTATTGATGTAGTGTACGCAACTGCGATAAACGCTGTGTTTTGACAGAGCAGCTGCCTACTAAGCAAGATATCGCTGGTACGAGTCCCAGTACGGAACACATTATCACTCGTCGCCAATGACCCCGCTCGAATCCCCGATGCAGCTGATATCAATAAATCTCCCCCCACCCCCACCACCTTCCATTTACGTATTACGTATCACAGCTGCAGATCTGTGTGGTGTCTGCTCTTTCGGACATTTCTGAAAGAACGGACACCAAGTCGACCGTGTGGCCGAGCGGTTCTAGGCGCTACAGTCTGGAACCGCGCGACCGCTACGGTCGCAGGTTCTAATCGTGCCTCGGGTATGGATGTGTGTGATGTCCTTAGGTTAGTTAGGTTTAAGTAGTTCTAAGTCTAGGGGACTGATGACCTCAGATGTTAAGTCCCATAGTGCTCAGAGCCATTTGAACCAATCTAGAAAATCCGTTGTACAAGTGCTAAGACTAATCGCTGGTCCCTTCAAGAATGTTTGTATCCTATGATTCAAATTGAGAGGGTTTTCCATTTGTGGTCATCAGTAACCCTCCTTGCTAAAGGTCAGTCTCATTTAAACATGCAGCGATTAAGCTATCTTAATGATGGACTTCTGTACAAATTGCGGCGTCCATGCCGCATTCTTTATCTCGTTATGGCATAACGAAAATGTGTCCTTACGGCAGGGTGGGTCCGTACAGCAATAGTGTAGCAAATAAGGGCACAATCATGGTGGTGTATTGCTGCCCTACAGTTGGTTCTGTCCGAGAGCGTGAGGTACTGTGCGTATATGATAGAAAGAGACAAATGGTTTTATCCAACTAACATACTCGTCGTAAGTGAGATGACAATCAACGTCTAAATTCAACAAACGAAGTTATACCTCAAATAAGAGCTAAGTGCGAATGCTGTACGGAGGTACTGCACCATATGAGAAATGCTGCTTATCACAGTGCGATAAGAACCTTCGGCGAAAGTTCACATTAGTACGGATCATCCTGGTAAGCATTATATATTACACCGGATAAATTCGTAAATTAAAACCTTTAAGGTCAGTGAAAAGTGAAACGTGAATGCGAAATTTCTAATTTCGTGGAATCAGTCTTTAGAAATAGGGCAGCCAAATCTATCATATTTCCCGGGATCTCATTAATTACAGCAATATTTTTTTCAATTCTCCCGGCTTCTTTATTGAACGCATGTTTCTCCCGTATATTACGTCAGTGACCACTGTTGTAAATATCAGTTTCGCGAAGTACTATCGACAGTGTTTTACGACCAACAGATCTCGAAAAGTTTTCGTATAATAATCGATAGTAATGTGGCGTACTTCTACGGAAGTAAGACTGTTTTGCTCAAGAAAATGTGAGGAGAGGAATAGGAACGACATAACATACGCGTCCAGTGGGATCGTGAGAGAGGGATGGTTACTTGTTTCTCGGTGAGTGTGGCAACTTACAGATGCACTCGCCTCGTACTAATCAGCAGATGTTTTACAAATAAGACACGGAACAAACAAGGGCTCACGGAAGAGGATTATAGAGATGTACATGTTTAAACACGCTAGTTACGTTACTTATTGATCAATTGACTCACACAACACAACATTTCGCAACGCGTCGAAAGAATTTTTCCTCTTGTGAAAAATATGTGGACTGGTCAGAGAAACAGCAGCAGTTCAGAAATTATTAAGCAAGATCTTATGATTGAAATCGATTTTGATTGTAATTATAAAAAATCTTTAAATTGGCGTATAAAGATAAAAAGTTGAAGATTTCTACAGATTTTATAAATAAGTCCTTTTAGGATAGAACTAATATATATGTGCACATTTGTTAAATTTTGTTGTGATTATATTTTTGTTTTACATGCTATCAACAAATAAATTCCTTTGTTTAGATTAGATTTATTTTTCATTCCTTAAACTCAGAAATGAGGGAATCCTCGTTTGTGTGGAACACGTCAGAAAACATAATCTAACAAACATTTAGACCGCTTGATTGTTAATTCTTATTTATGAATATACGCCACAGGTGCGCCTTATTACAAGTTTTTGCACTATAAAACCTTTCTTCTGCTTTGTGGAGTAACCGCGAAATATTATACTGTATGACAATAGAGTAAAAGTGAGCAAAAGATACTAGTTTTTGTTATATATATTCTCCATTGTCACCCATTCCAAGAAAATACGACGTAGTTATGTAGTTGAAATTTATTGCTACCTGATCTCCCTTAAAATCGTTGTCAGGTGTTGGTCATCTCTATTAAACCCGTTATCGAATGATGGTCACCCTATTTAGAAGCCGCAGTCTATGTCTACAGTACTGGCTTTTGATACAGTGAGTGTACGCTTTGTCCAAGCGTTTCGCTCTAAAGCGTAACGAGTGATAAGTTGTCACTTCTCATCTCAACGTGTTTCACTAAATGTCCACACAGTATGTTCGGCCGCACTCGGCTACCGCGGTAGGCGATGCAGTAGCGGCCGCTCTGCGCTGATTGCATTCCCTCTGTGAATATCAGAGCACTAATCTCGTCAGCCAGCAATTCGCAAACAGTATATACAGTGTCCACCGACAATACTGTCGTGATTAATTTTACACACCTGGCGAAGCCTGGACGCAAAGCGTCTACGGCATTGACAAAATTCTGTGCAACTAAACTCTATTATGCTATTGGCTGCATAGGCATCGAGTGCAGGAACAAATAAAAAAGCACACATTAGAAAATAAACCATGTTTCCCAGAAATAATTTCATCAGTCACTAGTTTTTAAAGCGTATTTACTATTTATTCTTTTCTGTTTGACCTAATTATTTGGCCTCCAGACCAAAATAGAATTAGAGGAGAAAATACCTATTTTTACTATTAAAATCAGTCTTGATCACAATTTATTTATTACGGTGACCGGTTTCGACCACTAATGTGGTCATCTTCAGGACTACAAGTCGTATGCAAAGCTTTAATTAGAGGGCTACATACAGGAAAGAAAACATATAAAGTTATAAAGCTATAAAACGATGAATTACCAATGAGTAAGAACCTCCTTCTGCTGGAGAAACCAGTGCACGTCTTCCTATATATAATGGAGGCTCCGCCCACTTCCTACGGTATGAAGTCATTACTAGCCAATGAGTTATAAGTCGAATAACAATGTAAAATTTTTTAGTTAAAAGAACATTGTCAGGAAATAAAAATAAACATACACTTAGCTTATTTAACAGCTATTGTCAATTAAGAAGCGTTAAAAATATTTAAACATGTAGGATAAATGAACTTCGTTTTGACAGTACATGGGTTGCCCTCTCAAGGCCTGTTAGTGAACCATTTGGAACCACTGATTGCCATGGTGAAGTTGGACGCCGTTCGAACACATCCGTTTGTAACACATTGATCACTGTTACTCCCATAATGTATTCAGCTGCGAAGGTGATGACGTCTGCGTATGTGCGACATAAAGCAGAGATGAGGGGCAAGATGTAATGGGAGATTTAGATCCGTATCCCGGTAGAGAGAAAGAGTTAAATAAAATGCATTGGAGGTAGAGGGGCATGGTGACCATAGCTTCAAAAAAGAAGCTACTCTGCTGTTTAATTGTGATAGACGACGTACTTCGCGTAAGAAGAGCAGCAGAATACGCTAGTATACGCACATGAAAACGAAAGAAGGAAGTTTGAAAAGAAGTTCGCACAAATCTGTGTGAGTAGTCCATTGATTCGAAGTCTGAAGCCGTATGCTCTATCTTCGAAGAACCGAGAAGTCATAATCGATGCAGACGATAGTGGAACAGATGAAAATCAATATATTCTTCCTAATCTGAAAAAAAAAGAAATTGAAAGAAAGAAACATAAGAAAAAGAGTAGCTATGGTAGTGGTGACTGGTAGATCCAGGTTCAGAAGCCTAATCGGTAAGTAGCAGTTCAGAAGAAGTTAACCGGAAAGGTGGAAAGGGTTACCTTCTCTTTCCCTTCCACTCCTCCCCCCCCCCCCCCCGCCCCCCAGCGCACACTGGTCGATAAGGATGGAAAGAAATTATTGATACATAGATGTTACAGATTACATACGGTCCAGCCACATTAATGTGACCACCTCCTATGTTCGACGTCAGTGTGTAATAACCATTCACAGATGGCACATGGCAGTGCTAGCAGTGGAGGATATATAAATAGTGTCGGGAGGGGGCAGGGGGTGTATGCGGACAACATTTCAGTCGTTGTCGTAATGTGGCAAAGTTCTCATGCCGCTGTGGTTAAAGTATACCGTGGATGGTAAATGGCTCTATCCGAAACCGGCGCAGAGGCATCTGTGGTGCACCGCGGTCCACAGTCTGGTACCACGCGCCGCGGAATTTGAATCCGCGCCAGACGTCATGGCCGTCGAAGACGCCTAGAGGTCTCTGCACCATCGCGCCGTAAGCTGTGGCGGCATGCACCTCCTGGCCCGCTTTTAGTGTGAGGGCGCCACACGGTAACACGTGGTCCCAGCGCCCAATAGCGGCGCCCCCTTTAGCGTACTTAAGTGCCTGCCTCGCGCTCAGGCAGCCCCCTCCACCATCCTCCACACCTATAAGTCCCTCATCCGCCCTATCCTTTGTTATGCCCATCCGGCTTGGATCTCTGCCCCCCCCCCCCCTACCTTTTATAAATCCCTCCAAATCCTTGAACGACATGCTCTCCGCCTCGCCTATCGCATCCGTCTCCCCTCCCCCACGCGGATCCTGTACGATCTCATCCCCTTCCCCCACCTCCTCCTTTTCCTTGAAAGGATACGGATCCTGTACACCACCCGCAAACTCGATCCTCCTCACCCGCTCGTCTCCCCGATCCTCTCCCACCCCCGTCCGCTGCCACGCCTGTATTCGCACGTCCCGCCCAGTCTCCATCTCTCCACCCTCCTTACCCTCTCCCAAGGTGGCTTCCGCCAGCTCCCCCTCCCTGATGATGCCCTCCTCCCTTCCATCTCCCCTCCTACCAACTTTGATCCTCCCGCCCTCCTCCTGTGCCTGCTCCTCTGGGCTCCCTCCCTCCCTTCTCTCCCTTTTCCCTCCCTCCTCCTTTTCTCCCCCCTCCTCCCCCGGGACTCCCCTCCCCTGTCCCTCACCTCCTGCCCCCGTATCCTCAGCCATAGGCATCCTTTTTCTCCCCTCCCCCACCTCACCCCTGTTCCCCTCTTGGCAGGTCCCCCGGACTCGCACACGCTAAGTGGACATTCGCGCGCCGGAGATCACCGCCATCAGTGTTTCGTGTGTGCCGTCCTGTTTAGTGTTCAGTGTTCACCGTCACACTCCATCGTTCACCAGTGCCATCGTCTTCTTCAGTCTTTGTGCGTCGTATCAACAGTTTGCAGTGTGGATTATCGTCGCGTGTGAACGGCTTCGTGTTTGTCTTTATGTGTCTACTGTTTTATTGCTCACCGTTCTGTAACTTATGTGTCTTCTCAGTGTTTCTTCTCTTTGTGTATCCTCTGGCTGAAGAGCGGCGTAGAATGCTGCTGACAGCCTGCCTGTTGTACAGGTTTAAAATAAGAATAAAGAAAAAAAAAAAAAAAGCTCAGCCAGCCTGGTTGCTCCTCTCCTCTCCCATCCCCGGCCCCTGCCACGTCTTCACTGTTGTGTCCCCCCCCTACCCTCCATCTGCTACACCCTTCATTTCCTTTCCCAAGGTGGCTTCCATCAACTCCCCTTCCCGGATGATGCCCTCTCTCCCTCCATTTATCCATCCTATCAACTCTGTTCCTCCTGCCCTCCTTTCTTCCATCCTTTTCTTGGGCTCCCTCTCCACCCCACTTCCATCCTCTTTTTTTCCCCACTACCCTCCCTCTGCCCGCTTTCTCTCCCCCTAGTCCTTTTGCATTTCCCTCCTCTGCCTTTTCCCCTTCCCTCACGCATCTGGTGTGCCCCTCCCCCCCTTATGGGTACCCTCCCTCCTTTGGTCCCCCCCCCCCACACACATTCGTTTTTCCTCTCCTCCCTCCTTGTTTTGCCCCCCCCCCCCCCATCTGCCCTAGGCTATGGTGTGTCCTCTTTGTGCGACATTTTAGTGCAGTGTTTACAGTGAGTGTTCAGTGTTGTGTGTCTTTTCCGAAGAGTTGAGAACGGCCATCATACTGTCGCTGGGTGTGATTTTATATCTCTCGCAAACAGCAACCAGACTGTCGCCATGTTTTTTAATTGTCTGTCTACTATGCTACTTGTCTGCATCCTGTGTATTTTTATTCGATTTGCCAACCCTTTGCTTTATGTTTTTAACTTCCCAATTTTCCGCCGTTTTACAATTTCAGTCCCCGTTTTAACGCCTGCTTTTCTTGTTTCTTAACTTCTCCTTACTTTTTAAAAACTCTGTAGGCTGCAGAGCAGCGTAATAAGGAGGAAAAAGGAGGAAAAAAAAAGAAAAAAGCTCAGCCAGCAGTCTAACATCACGTGCGTCTCTGGCTATATCACCTCAGAAAGCGTATTGACTTTCGTGTTTCTATTACAGTAGACGTGGTTGTCTTGTTTGGTTCGTTACTCTGTTGTCTGTTCTTGTTGTGTCGTAAGGTCCTCTGTGGTCGTGTCCGTCCTCTTCCGTTGTATTGTTCGCGGGCTGCTCCCCGGGTCCCACCGCGTTTCCGTCACTACTACCCCGCGACCGTTCCGGTCGCCATTACAACACACAGGCTTGAACGGCGGCTGCGGAGATGTGTACGAGCGAACAGATGTTGAAATGTTGAGAAACTGAGCGCCCAGATCATCCAAAGGGCTACGAACAGTATCTCCTCAACGAACGTCCAGCGAATGTTGCTGCGTGTGGGGCTGCAGAGAGGGGTGCCTGGTTCATGCATCCGTGCTAACTGCTGTTCATTGTCAACGGAGGCTGGAATTTGCACACAAATACCGCAACTGGGCGCCCAATGGATGGCGACAGTTGGCCTTTTCAGGTGAATCACGTTTTATACTTCATCGGACAGATGACTGTTGGCGTGTACGGTCTGAAACCTTTGAAAGAATAGACCTTGCAACAGTCGTTCGGAGGGGACCAAGCCAGATGAGCGAGCGTTATGGTCTGCGGAGTGTTCTGGCGCTCCTTGGGTGATCTAACAAGGGAACCTCCCCATCGCATCCCCCTCACATTTAGTTATAAGTTGGCACAGTGGATAGGCCTTGAAAATCTGAACACAGGTCAATCGAGAAAACAGGAAAAAGTTGCGTGGAACTATGAAAGAAATAAGCAAAATATACAAACCGAGTAGTCCATGCGCAAGACATGCAACATCAAGGCTAATGCGAGCTCAGGAGCGCCGTGGTCCCGTGAGCAACTGCGGCACGAGAGGTCTTTGGATCAAGTCTTCCCTCGAGTGAAAAGTTTAATTTTTTTTTATTTTCAGACCATTATCAAAGTTCAGGCACTCACACATAATCAACTTCGCTCTCCAAAATCCCAGGACATGTTCAGATTTGCTTGGACATTTGCAGGATTTGACGGTCTACACACGGAAAAATTTGAAAACGTTAAAAACATAAGTTTTGACAGAGCACAGTGAAAACTGCGCGACTATGAAACTGTTGCATTCACTTGTTGCAGTGTATGTGACCAACTCATGTGTTTTCATCACTTTTTTGGGAGTGATTATCACATCCACAAAAAAAGCTAAATCGGGCAAGGTAGAAGAATCTTTTTACCCATTCGCTAAGTGTACAAGTTAGGTGGGTCGACAACATATTCCTGTCACGTGGCGCACATGCCGTCACCAGTGTCGTATAGAATATATCAGATGTGTTTTCCTGTGGAGGAATCGGTTGACCTATGACCTTGCGATCAAATGTTTTCGGTTCCCATTGGAGAGGCACGTCCTTTCGTCTACTAATCGCACGGTTTTGCGGTGCGGTCGCAAAACAGAGACACTAAACTTATTACAGTGAACAGAGACGTCAATGAACGAAGATGATGCCCATCTTTCACATGGGGTTTGCATATTTTCCATATTTTTTTCATAGTTCCACACAACTTCTTCCTGTTTTCTCGATTGATCTGTGTTCAGTTTCTCAAGGCCTATCCACTGTGCCAACTTATAACTAAATCTGAGGAGAGTGCGATGGCGAGGTTCCCTTGTAAGCACAACAGGTGAACAGAAGCATCTATCCATCCTTGGGAATCATGGCCACCCCTACATACAGTCCTTTTCCTCAGCACGATAGTATCTACCAGCAGGACAATGCAATATGTCACACAGCTCGCACTGTACGTGCCACGATAAGTTTACCGTGCTCACCTGGACAGCAAACTCCGCAGGTTTAAATCCAGTCCAGAATTTGTGGAGCTACCGCGATCGTGCTGTACGCATCATATATTAGAAACCTAGTGCACCGTACCTTCCAGAATTTCATTGACACTCTTCCTACATGTCAGTTACGTCTCTTGAACTGATATTACGTAAATATTTTGTATCGGTAATTTTGCAGTATTGGCACTTTACCTAGCAGTGAATACTTTGGAGTAAAACAAAAAGAGCAGCTTTGCAGAAAATAACATGTATAGCTGTCTGAAGCGCTCTATTTTTTCGTACGTGCAGTATTTATCCTGTTACGAAAAAAAGCGAGAGAGATCCGGATTTCCGTTCCCGGTGCTCGTGCTTTTAGCACAGCCCATCAATGTCTGACTGCCCCTCGAGACTTGGGAGTGAGTGACTGGGCGCACATGGCGCAATTAAAAGCGGCCAGCAGAGCCGCAGGCGGCTGTCCGGTGAACCGTTTGTGCGCGAGCGAACAAAAGAACAGCGACATACAGCGGCATGCCTCGTTCCTCAAGTTACCGACCAACTCTACGTCACATGTAGTATGAAAACTGCAAAAAGCTGCTTCCTGATATTACCTGCTACTTTAAACAAACAATCGGGTCGAAATAAAACAAGTCAAAGACTAGCTCAGCAATCTTCTTCACTGTAAGATCTAACAGAGACACAGTTTTGTTAAACACTCTGGTCAAAACGTTAATAATACAGCCTCCAACCTTGCTAACGAAATTAATCCGGCGGTAACAGAGTGTGCAACCTTCTTCAGGTATGCTGTATCCAGCTGAAGTCACTCATTGATGGTTATGTCCCATACACCCACCAAACTGCGACGATGTTAGCTGAGACTTCCCATCCGCTGTTTCAGATCGTCACATACTACTTCTGTGGAATTAAGATCAGATGATATAGCGGGACAGTCGAAATGTGATTAGTGCGTGACTGTTTGTCATACCACGATCAGTACAGCACTATGAACAGCAGTGTTGTCATCCTGAATGACGAGCGTGTTCACAATTTACTCGTCATGAAGACGCAGAAAAAAGGAAAACACTTGGTCAACGAGAATGTTGAAACAGCCGTTCTGCTTCATGTTTACTGTAACCTGAATGATTAGATTAGATTAGGCTGTACTTGGTCACAAATCATGAATATGACACTTCGTATTGATGTGGGACATATCAGTTTAACAAAAGATTTTTTTACATGACATAATTCAATTTTATTAATTGTAAAATTACTAGTTTATATGTTAAAATTCATCTACTGAGTAGAAGGAGTTGTCATTCAGAAATTCATTTAATTTGCTTTTAAATGCTGGTTGACTCTCTGTCAGACTTTTGATGCTGTTTGGTACGTGAGCTAAGGCTTCTATGGCACCATTATTCAACCCTTTCTTTGCCAAAGTCAGAGTTAACCTAGAATAGTGAAGATAAGCCTATGTCATGAGAAAGCGGATAGTAAAAACAAGCACAGGAGGGTAATTTACTCATATGTTTATCTCCAGAACTTGCAATAACCCTGACAGCATAAGTACCTGAGCTTAAACATTAGAGCAGATCATCAATTATTTCTTCCAACTGTATGACTCTTCAAGGCACAGACCCAAAATTTTTAATACTCTGCCTCAGCTACAGACCTCTGTTCAGAGTCCATTTTTATTAATCGTCTAATGCATATTCCTATACAGAATAGTATATACTGTGTTTTATCAAAATTTAATGAGAGTCAATTTGCAGGCATCAACTTAACTTTCTGAAAGTTATTATTTACACATTCCACAAATAATTCTTTTTTGGGTGTGATTACTAGAGTCCTATTAGCAGCAAAAATAACTAGCTTTGCATCTCCGTGAATATTGAGTGCCAAGTTATTAATGTGTATTAAGAATAGAAAGGGACTTAAGACCGAACCCTGTGGGACCCCATTCTTGATACCTCGTTAGTTTGAGAAATCAGTTGGTTTTTGCGCATTATGTTAAGTGTTTATTTCAAACTTCTTCGCTCGTCAGTTAAATATGAATAAAACCACTTGCACACTGTCCCACTCATACCACGGCGTTTAAGATTATATAGAAGAATTACTTGATTTACACAACAAAAAGCCTTTGAGAGATCACAAAAATTCTCAGTGGGCGACGTACGGTTATTCAGGGCGTTTAATGTTTGATCAGTGAGAGCATATAATTATAGCATTTTCTGTGGAAAAACCTTTTAGAAAATCAGACTCACATTTTGTTAGTTTTTTATTTTTACAAAAATGTGAAGCTTCTCTTAAATGCATCACTTTTTCAACCATTTTGAGTAAAGCTGTCAGAAGCGAAATTGAGTGGCAGCTTTTGGCATCAGATCTATTTTACTTTTGATGCTATGGTTTAACAACTTCAGTCTATCAGTAAAAATGCCCTGTTTCAGTGGGCTATTACATATGTGTGGCTGAGAATCCTACTTCCCTGTTGGTAACAAACTTTTAGTACTCTATTCGAAATGCCATCAATCCCACTCAAGCTTTTACTTTTGAGTGAGTTTATTATTTTCCTGATTTCAGAAGGAGAGGTGGACAGAACTTCAGTTTTGTCGAATTCCAAAGGTATTGCCTCTTCCATTACATAGCCTTGTCTTTTCCAATAAACATCTGCACCCAAGTGACGGTAAGAAAACCGCCCAGCAAAACAACACAGAACCAACTCCGGTCAGAACTACACCGCCCACGCACACGAGCTAAAGGTCTCATTGCGTCGTCGGTGAATTCGATGTCGCAAAATCGCGACTCATAGGACGACACTACATGTCTCCAGTCAGCTGCGGTGTTGGTGAGTCGCTTCGGACGTGCAGCTGTATACGCCGCTGCAAGCAATGGCCTTTTGAGAGTTACTCGAGTATACTACAAGCATTTACCTTCGCAGTTCCTCTCGGAAACTAGTTGAGGTGGACCGTCATGCAGTGACAGCTTCAAGTCCTGTCGGATTTGTAAGCGACTGTTAGAGTCAAGGTGTGGCAATAGTTTAAGGTCCCTTTCAGTTAGGATATTTTTAAGACCATTGTTATAAACGTATAATATATAGTTGCGAGTGGTACACCATTCTTCATGGACACGTTGGGCAGTTCACACTGATACACTTGCGAGGTGTCGGGGTGGAGAAGAGTTTGTACCTCTTTAATTCAGACGAATTTTGCATGAGAACGAGACATGCACCTGAACCCCTCCTTATCTACCAGCTAATTAATTATGCGCACAATGGTAACGGAAGAAATGATGGTGGCCCCTGCTAGTTGGTGAAATAAGGAGTGCACACTCATAATAATTTAATAAAAATCGTAATCTACCCAGCAAAAAAGAGAACTTTATCTAATACACAACAGGAAATGGGATTCTGCACATATCTACGAAATGATGTGCGGATTATATATTACAATGAGATTTATTATTCATCAGAACATAAATGCACATGATTATCGACACAAGTAGTAGGTTAAAGGATAGGGTATACTGAAATATTATGAGAATAAGAGTTGGCTCGAGAACAACGAGCTCCTACTCTCTGTGATGCAGTAGATTGACAATAATGACTGGAGGTCCAAATTAATCAAATATTAATCTCCCAACTATATAGCAGTATCGAAATTAGTAGTGAGATCTCAAATGGGATCACATGGAGAAACAAGCAAGGTGGACTTGTAGCAAAACGAGCGCGCGTGCTGCTGAGGGATTCAGTATAAAATTGATAAGGTCCTACAATGCCGGAGCTGCAAAATAGTGTACCAGTACTGAAATCTGCAGCACGTCGTCGGTAGGCAGCGTCCTGATGATGTAGACGCCGACTTCCGCAACTCTGTGTCAACCCCTGGCCACGAAGGCTGTCCGAGAATTTTAAGTTCTTTCGAAAAACGAGCGACCAAGTCGCAAGACCGACTGACTCCGAGGAAGATCAGATCCCGAATTTTCCTCTGTGATGCGATGCAAAAGTGAAGCCAGCATTTCTCAACTTCCTACTCTCCTCAAAAACTGCGAATCAGTTCCCACACGCTGTCTCAGAACATAATTCGCGCCAATAGCGACCGTTCCCTCCAATTTCGAGCAGGGCTTTATGACGTCAACTAGCCTCAGTTTAAGCTGACCAATCGTGCCTCTGCTTTTCAACTGAGGGCGCTGAACTTGCCATTTGACCGGCTCGAAAACAACCTGCCTAGACCATCGGCCATCCGCCGCACCCAGCAGGGCACGGTCCACAAGTATTCTCAGAATCAAGAGGACAATGCAGTCAGTTGGTGCCAGGAATCTTTGTTCCGGACGCGCCGGAACGGTATACACATATACTGCGGCGACACTCAGACGTCTCGCAGGTCGTATCGCCCTGCACACAATAGGCGAAACTCGACCGACGTCAGTCGTTCCGCCAGGCGCTTAAGCCTGTTGTAGGAACGCCTCAGGGAAGTGCAGCCACCAACCGGAAATGCCGTGTGCCGCGTCCTCTGATGCTTGCCTCGCACAGACCACCCAGGGAAGTAACCCAGCATGTTCAGGAATCAAGTGAAAAGCATTTTTTGAGCTCTCAGTACAAATACTCTCATTACAATAACCTTATTCCGTCAGTTACTACCATGCAGTGACACAGAACATTAATAAAATGGATGAAAATGAGAAGAGGCATGCAAAAGAGGGCAGGGAACCTCTCACACTCACATACTGGGCAACTTCATTGACTTTCTGGCCATGGGCATTTACCAACTGAAATCAGGACTTAATCTGAGCGGGGCACGGTTCCCAGTTGTCCAGGGTCCAATCGATGTGGTCGCGAGCCCAGGAAGGCGCTGCAGGCGATATTGGGCGAGCTGTTAGCTAAGCCATACGAGTCGGTCGTCTGCCGCCGCAGCCCATCAGCGCCAAATTTCGCCGCTCTGTCCTAACGGATACGTTCGTCGTACTTCCCACGTTGCTTTCTGAGGTTATTTCACGCGGTGTTGCTTTTCTGTTAGCGCTGGCAGCTATACGAAAATGCGGCTGCTCTCGGTCGTGAAGTGAAGGCCGTCGGCAATTGCATTATATCATGTGTACGCGATACTGCCGCCATGTGTATATGTGTTTATCGCTATCTCATGACTTTTGGCTCCTCAGTGTAAAAGACAGTACACTGGCGGAGCTGTCATTTGTACTCAGGTGATTCGAGTGGAAAGGTTTCCGATTGCCGCACAACAGGAATGAACAGACTTTGAATGCGAGCTAGTAGTTGGCAGTAGATGCATGGGACATTCCACTTCGGAAATAGTTAGGGAATTCAATATTCCGAGATCCACAGTGTCAAGAATGCGTCCAGCATACCAAATTTCAGGCATTACCTCTTACATCAGACAACGCAGTGTCCTACGGCCTTGACTTAACGACCGAAATCAGCAGCGTTTGTGTTGAGTTGTCAGACAACGTGAAACGCACGACGAACGTATCTGTTAGGACAGTGCGGCAAAATGTGGCGTTACTAAGATATGGCAACAGACGACCGACGCGAGTGTCTTTGTGGCTTGCAACGCCTCTCCTGTGCTCGTGACCGTATCAGTGGACCCTAGACGACTGGAAAATCGTGGCCTGGTCAGGTAAGTCCAGATGTCAGTTGGTAAGAGCTGATGTTAGTGTTCGATTGTGGAGCCATGGACGCGAGTTGTCGACAAGGCACTGTGAACGATAGTGGTGGTTCCATAATGGTGTGGGCTGTGTTTACTTGGAATCGACTGGGTCTTCTAGTCAACTGAACCCATCATTGACTGGAAATGCTTATATTCGGCTATTTGGAGACCTTCTGCAGCTATTCGTGGACTTCCTATTCCCTACAAAGATGGAATTTTGATGGATGAGAATGCGACATGTCACTGGGCCACAACTGTTCGTCCTTGGTTTGATTCTGGACAGTTCGAGAAAATTTTTTGTCCTCTCAGATCGCCCAACAGAGGACACATTCGCGTCGTCAGTTAGTCCACAAAATCCTGCACCAGCAGCTGTAGAGGCAACACGGCTCTCCCTAAATCGCTCCAGGCAAATGCCGGGATGATTCCTTTGAAAGGGCACGACCGACTTCCTTCCCCGTCCTTCCCTAATCCGACGAGACCGATGACCTCGCTGTTTGGTCTCTTCCCCCAAACAACCAAACCCAACACGGCTCAATACTTCTAGAGCGGACTTCCAACGACTTGTTGAGTCCGTTCCACGTCGATTTGCTGCTCTACACCGAGCAAAAGGATCCGATAACTTTTGTCACCTAAATGTAGACAATATGTTAATTTCATCTTAAATGAAATCAGAAACAGACAAGGCAGAAAACTATGGTACAGATTTTGAATTTTTTCGTTTAAAATCTCATCACTCGCAAGCGCTTAAAATCATACGGAAGGAGGCACCTTTTTCAGGCAACAAGGCCAAGCTCACTAATCAGCATCTACTCGCTGTTAACACCTCCTAAAAAGTAATATGCAAGAGGGCTGCAAGAAGTTATATTGCACATTGTTATAAGAGGCCAAGTAACTTTTATTGAACGTTGCACTACTCTTGAAAGTGACACGGGTACAGTATATGATCAAAAGTGACCGGACGCTCCCAAAAACATACGTTTTTCATATTAGGTGCATTTTGCTGCCACCTACTGCCAAGTACTCCATATCAGCGACCTCGGTAGTCATTAGACATCGCAAGACAGCAGAATGAGGCGCTCCGCGGAACACACGGACATCGAACGTGGTCAGGTGGTTGAGTGAAACTTCTGTCTCACGTGTGTACGCGAGATTTCCACACTCCTAAACATCTCTAAGTTCATTGTTTCCGATGTGATAGTGAAGTGAAAAGGTGAAGGGGCACGTATAGCACAAAAGCGTACGGGACTACCTCGTCTGTTGACTGACAGAGACCGCCGAGTGTTGAAGAGGTTCGTAATGTGTAATAAGCAGACATCTATCCAGACCATCACACAGGAATTCCAAACTGCATCAGGATCCACTACAAGTCCTATGACAGTTAGACGGGAGATGAGAAAACTTGCATTTTATGGTCGAGCGGCTGCTCATATGCCACACATCATGCCGGTAAATGCCAAACGACGCTCCACTTCCTGTAAGGAGCGTAAACGTTGGACGATTGAGCAGTGGAAAAACGTTGTGAGGAGTGACGAATCACGGTACACAATGTGGCGATCCGGTGGCAGGGTGTGAGTATGGAGGATGCCCGGTGAATGTCATCTGCCAGCGTGTGTAGTGCCAACAGTAAAATTCGGAAGTGGTGGTGTAATTGTGTGGTCGTGTTTTTCATGGAGTGGGCTTGCACCCCCTTGTTGTTTTGCGTGGCACTATCACAGCACAGGCCTACATTGATGTTTACGCACCTTCTTGCGTCCCACTGTCGAAGAGCAATTCGAGGAAGACGATTGCATCTTTCAACACGCCCGAGCACCTGCTCATAATGCACGCCCTGTGACGGAGTGGTTACACGACAATAACGTCCCTGTAATGGACTGCACAGAGTCTTGGCCTGAATCCTATAGTACTTCTCTGGGATGCTTTGGAACGCCGACTTCGTGCCAGGCCTCACCAACCAACATCGATACCTCTCCTCAGCGCAGTACTCCGCGAAGAATGGGCTACCATTCCCAAAGAAACGTTCCAGCACCTGACTGGACGTATGCCTGCGAGAGTGGAAGCTGTCATCAAGGCTAAGGGTGGGCCAGCACCATATTGAATTCCAGCAGTACCGATGGAGGCGTCACGAACTTGTAAGTCATTTTCAGCCAGGTGTCCGGATACTTTTTATCACATAATGTATATGGTATAATTTTTCAACATAGTTACCAAGTCGCTGTGAACACTGTTTGAACGATCCATCAATCGTTAAATTCCTCGACGGTAGAAATCCGCTCCTTGGCCAAGAATCATTTCGGGAACCGTCGTGTGAGCGTTCTCATGGTTGGAAAATGCGCGACTGCTGCGAATCAGCTCATCGACTGCCTGGACGTGGTCGTCTGTGATTGATGTCGAAGGCCTCCCTCACCGACCATCATCACCCACGTGAGTGCGGCCTTGATCAAAATGTTGGCACCATATTACTTAGGCTGGAAGGGATTTACATTTTTTCTATGTACAGCCAGAATTTCCACGCGAATCTTCGTACTATTTAGACGTTTTTCTACGCAACCACCTTACTGTCCCTCGTACTTCAACTTCGGAATTCGTTTTCAGTTGCCGCGCCATTTCGCCCCTACAGTATTATGCACTTATTACTGGTACCGCAGCAGAACAGCGTCTGCAGGAAAAACAAGTCATGTGCTCTCTTCTGACAACGTCTTGTATTTCCAGTTGGTTATATATTTCCAGTGAAAACTAAAAGTAATTTTAACATAGTGAAGATATGTTACAGTGTGACGATGGAGGAGTAAAGAGACAAGGGCGCTGAAATCGACAAGAAACGGAACATTTGACATTGTTTCTTAAGCGAAGTTCAGGTAAATCTGTGCCGACTGTCTTGGAAAGATACTTACATATTAACAAAATGAATCTCGTAGGGGTACTAGTTATGAATGCCTTTTAAGTCTTCAAAAGGAATGTAACTGATATGATTTAAATTGGAGGAGGGAGAAAGAAACTGAATGGTAAAAGATTACTGATATCAGCTGCATCAGGAATTCGTGCGGCATCAGCAGCGACGAGTGAAAATGTGTGGCGCACCGGGATTCGAAACCGGGATCTCACCCTTACTCGGCAGCAGCGTTAACCAGTGCGCCACCCGCGCACGGAGTTACTCGCAACTGCGCGGACTATTTCTTCACGCCTGACCCGGCCGACACACATTCCCAGCGAGCGCCACCTATCTGCAGTCCCTGCCGATGGCCTCCAAGTTCGCTACTCTTGAGATTCCCGCCGGAGGTCGGACGTACTTGGGCATCCGTACTGAAGAACGTAGTTCCATTGCCTATTTCGGGGAATCAATTATATGAATGTGTGGTATGTGTTCTTTCGATGTGTGCGATGTTACGATAAACATTGTGTCCGGGTGGCCCAATGATTCTTGCAGCTGCCTAGTAAGCAGGAGATACCGGTTTCGAATTCTGGTCCGGCACACATTTTGCCGACCGGGGTAGCAGAGCGGTTCTAGGCGCTATAGTCTGGAACCGCGCGACCGCTACGGTCGCAGGTTCGAATCCTGGCATGGATGTGTGTGATGTCCTTAGGTTAGGTAGGTTTAAGTAGTTCTAAGTTCTAGGGGACTGATGACCTCAGATGTCAAGTCCCATAGTGCTCAGAGCCATTTGAACCGGCACACATTTTCACTTGTCACCGCTGATGCCGCACAAAGCCTTAAGCAGCTAATACCAATAATCCCTCCCATTACCTTTGCTTTCTGTCCCCTCCCCCCCCCCCCCTATTCAATTTAAATCATATGTTTCACAGCTACGGATTCCCCGTCCTAAACAACGGACACCACGCATTCATAGAACGTAACTCAGTTTAGAAATAATTAACAGTGAAAGAACACGAGTACACGGGTTTATGGAAACGATCGAGATATGCTCACCTACAGACGAAACGCATCGTGGGCGTAGAAGAGGATGAAATTACAATTAAATCACAACGCTTAGCTGCATACAGGCGTTGATATACGTGACCGGGAACAGGTGAAAATGTGTGTCCCGACCGGGACTCGAACCCGGGATCTCCTGCTTACTTGACAGCTAAGCGTAGTGATTTACTTGCAATTTCATTCCAAAACAATGGGCTGCAAGGTCCGAAAGAACAGATACCATAAGGCTCACCGGCCATTTGACCATCTTCTTCTTTGCTGATGCACAAACAGTGCCCGAACTCTTACAGGAATCGGCA
Source organism: Schistocerca americana (assembly GCF_021461395.2). Taxonomy (NCBI): domain Eukaryota; kingdom Metazoa; phylum Arthropoda; class Insecta; order Orthoptera; family Acrididae; genus Schistocerca; species Schistocerca americana. The sequence goes on along the minus strand of NC_060121.1, from coordinate 298,222,431 downwards.
AAAAGCCGCGAGTAATGAGTATAATGGGCAGGGGCACTATGAATATAGTGCGGGACAATAAGTTGAGAATGTGGGTGTCACGGGAGGCGTACCAGAGATAAGTCCCTGCAGTCGCGCTATCATCTGCGTCCTCGGTGGCTCAGATGGATAGAGCGTCTGCTATGTAACCAGGAGATCTCGGGTTCGAGTCCCCGTCGGCACACACATTTTCACCTGTCCCCGTTGACATATATCAATTTCATTCTAAAACAATGGACTGCAAGGTCACCGATGGTATCTGTTGTTTCGGACAAGTCCGAAAGAACAGATACCATCTTCATATATATGTAGTACACGATATCATGAAAACAATGGCTATGCCGTGCTGTGTCTTTCAGGCGTTTCAGTAGCACGTGTTTCTTCCACGGTAAACAGCCATTAACAGTGAAGTGCCCTGCAAATCTCCCACCAAGCTGCTGGGAGCCATTAAACGGGAGAAGCGAGGATACTCAAGTGGAGTCGGGGGAGTGCTGTGTGACAGTGCCTATCTTCTCCATTACCTCCCCTTTAACATCACTTCTCCAACCATAACCGACCCGCCACGTGTATGCCTAAGAGCAATGAGAGACGCATTTTAATGTTTAACATACTGAATTACGTCTGTAGGGAAACACGCATACACACCGTCAGGATGGACTATTTCAGTAAGTTTATTCGTCGTAAAGTGTTACCTCACAGATGGTGCTTTGTGTCAGGGTGCATTGTCATGCTGATACAGAGACTTATCGTCTCTAGACTGTTCCTCTACAGCAAGCAGCACGCGTACGTATTTAGCGTTTTCTTACGCGTAGTAAGGGATGACCTACTAACTACGAAATACAGTAAAATACAGTCACACCGCCTATTCCGCACTTCACTGTTGGTACTACACATGACGACAGGTAATGTTCTTCAGTCATTCGCCAAACCCAAATCCTCCCATCGGACTGCTACAAGATATAGCGTAATTCATCGCCCCAAATAACTTGTTCCCAGTCGTCCACTATCCAGTCGCATCTCTCATTACTCCACCTCAAGCGTCGCTTAGCACTGCCTATAGAAATCTGTGGTTAATGACGAGCTGCTCGAACACTGTGCCTCATTCTGCTTGTCTCCCTTCACACATCCACTATGAACCGCTGCTTGCGATTTTGAACTCGTGAGTAGTTCCTTCTTGCAGTTTTTTACTACTACTCTCCGTAATTTTCGACAGTCCCTTACCGTCAGTACACGAGGTCTCCACGATCTCTGTTTAGCTGTGGATGTTCCTTTACGTTTCCACTTCGCAATCAAATGTTCAAATGTGTGCGAAATCTTATGGGACTTAACTGCTAAGATCATCAGTCCCTAAGCTTACACACTACTTAGCCTAAGTTGTCCTAAGGACAAACACACACACCCATGCTCGAGGGAGGACTCGAACCTCCGCCGGGACCAGCCACACAGTCTGTGACTGCAGCGTCTAAGACCGCTCGGCTAATTCCGCGCGGCCACTTCACCATCACATCACCAAAAGTCGCCTAGGGCAACTTTAGAACGATTGAAATGGCCAGATAGATTTGTTACTTTGGTGACGTCCAGTGGCTAGTACACTTTCGAATTCACTAGCTTTCCCAACGAGCCATTTTGCTCTTACTGCTGCTCTACTGACAACACAGTACCCTCCGCCTCCTTTTATACTTGCGGGTCCACCTATCGTGACATCTTAGTGATCAGTTTCGCATTACCTATGGACGTCTGGAGGCTTTTGATCAGATAATGTATAAGAGAGCAAGCGACACTTCGATCTACACGACAAGACATTCATCCGTTAGATGCATTAGAAAATGCTATTTTCAGAAGAGATTTTAATGAGACTAAAACGCACTGCACTCCGCAGCAAAGCAGAACTATGTTATTGCTGAGGAAAAACTGTATCGTGGAGAGAAATATAGACTCACGGTGATGAAAAATCTGGAACGTTCATGTATTAAAATGAGCAAATAATATGCAGTATTCATGATGCATAGTTTACCAATGTATCCATGTAAAGTGTTTACATAGCTTATTTGTGCAACCTTGCTTGTTAACTACTTCTCTTTGATTATAAAACAGGTTATCCTCTACAGCAGGAGAGCTTCTGTTAAGTTTGGAAGGTGGGAGACGAGGTACTGGCAGAAGTAAAGCTGTGAGTACCGGGCGTGAGTCGTGCTTCGGTAGCTCAGATGGTAGAGCACTTGCCTGCGAAAGGCAAAGGTCCCGAGTTCGAGTCTCGGTCGGGCACACAGTTTTAATCTGCCAGGAAGTTTCTTATTGGTTTCCTGTTTGTCGTGGGTGAGCGGTTCTAGCCACTTCAGTCTGGAACTGCACTGCTGCTACGGTCGCAGGTTCGAATCCTGCCTCTGTCATGGATGTGTGTGATGTCCTTAGGTTAGTTAGGTTTAAGTAGTTCTAAGTTCTAGGGGACTGATGACCTCAGCTGTTAACTCCCATAGTGCTCAGAGCCATTTGAACCATTTTAGAACTTTTTGGGCTTGCGGCCGAGATAGTGAAATGCGGTGTATGCAAGCAGAATATGCGAGTTGTGAGTTAGTGTGTAGCGCCGGAACTTTTTTATGGTAAGTAATCGTTTTTTGGGTCTATTGTTCGCGTGTTACGATGTTCTGTGGTGTTTTTATGTGTTGTTGGGTCGGTGTTATTTACTGCATGTGTTGATGTTTTGGTATCGGCACTTGTGTTTTATTTACGTATATTAGGGGGAAGTACTCGGTTTCAATTTTTTTGGTATCGTCAGTTGTATTTGAGCTGCATAGGTCATGGGAAGTGACAGATTGCAATTTATCGTCGTAGCTATGTGTGTTTTGGTATCGTGAGCTGTTATTTACCTTTATAGGGCAAGGGAAGTGTTCTATTATAATGTGTAGTCGTGGCTGTGTGTGTGTTTTGGTATCGTTAGTTGCTGTTGACCTATAGGTCAAGGAAAGTGTCCGATTTCTATTTTTGTTGTTTTAGGTGTTGGTTTTGTGGTATCGATAGTTGCTGCATGAATACAATTTTTGGAGTAATTGGCTTTTATTTTGCCTTTGAGCTATGTAGTTGAAGGGAAGTGACCCATTCCTGTCGATATTGTAAGTGTAGCGGGAACTTGGGAATTTTGTGGTGTTTTTATGTCGTCGTTTTGTGTGGCTTGGGATCATGGTGTGTGTCTGTATGTGTTTATATTTAATTTGTCCCCACCCAAAAAACCCCAATTTCCCGCGCTAGTCCCGTTAGTTTGATTATATTTTTGGAGAGAGATGCATGTATTGGTTTTATATGTATTTTCGTGTTTGTTGTCGTTTATGTAATGGCGTCATAGGCGCCATATTGGAAACGTTGAGTATGGTCGTTTCCGTCATATTGGTGACGTGTGGGCCAAAGCAGACTGGTGGAATCTGACGCTTTTGTACTCCCCTCCTTATAGCAATATGTTGTCCGACTCTTACCGGGAGTACTTATTCGAAATTTCAATAATAAACCTCTCCTGTAGCGCCTGACATTGAAGTTTGTTGAATATCTCTGTAGCGCTCTCGCGACAACCAAACGGCCCATGACGAAAAGCGCTGGGACGGAAATTTCAGTTTAAACAAAGTTTCGGCTCCGGCAGTCAATTTATTACGATTTCACCGGCCATCATATCCACTAGAGCTGGGAAACGCTGAGAGCAGGTTCCTTTCAGGGTGTATCAGAATAGGCACTAAAAAACAAGACAGCATCAAATTTCGTATTGAGCGTCGGGAGTCGACTTTACAATGAACTACAAAAAGCGGCACGGGACCAACAATAGTTAACTGTCTGATTGGAGTCCTCGCAGCGAGTACACATAACAGCAAAACTCGCAGCACCTGAAGAGACGACTGCGTCGATCGTCGAAATGTTGAGCAGAAAATGGAAGAACAACACAGTTATTTACCAGGAAACATATCATCAATCAACCACGCCAGTAAGACATGAGAGACCGCTGTGTGAACAAGTTTGACTGTAAATAGGATGACTTTGGTTGCGATTTCTAACTAATAGTTCACTGGTTCGGTATGAACAGAGTCTGTTAGTGAGAGTGTGAAGTTTCAAAAATGGTTCAAATGGCTCTGAGCATTATGGGACTTAACTTCTGAGGTCATCAGTCCCCTAGAACGTAGAACTACTTAAACCTAACTAACCTAAGGACATCACACACATCCATGCCCGAGGCAGGATTCGAACCTGCGACCGTAGCGGTAGCGTGGTTCCAGACTGTAGCACCTTGAACCGCTGGGACACACAGGCCGGCAGTGTGCAGTTTGATGGAATTGAATAAACATTAATTTTTGTATCAAGAACTTTGCGTTAAGAGTGTTTACCTATTATTTAGTGCAGTCTTACTGGGTATTTGTGGGTTTTGTGCATGAAAATGCAGCACAGTTATTTTAAAAGAGCTTACTTCGTTTAGCTAGTTGACCGAGGCCCGAAGTGCAGTGCAAACTTACAGGATGCTAACAGTTAACATTATGCAGTTGAAAGGTATGAAAACTACAATCAGCTTTTTAATAGCTTGTCTTGACAGATAAATTGTTCATTACGCTAGCTGAGCGAGCAGTTGTATGGAATCTTCAGAGGCAAGAGAGCCCAAGTAGGGAAAGCTTAAAAGAAAACAACCGCAAAAAAGAGAGTAACACTAAAAAGTGACAAAGGAACTCTGACTGAATAGGAGACGTAGATATCATGGTTCCCTCACTGCAGCCACAGACCACTAAAGTGAAAAATGCATAAAAGTGGAAAAGCTGATGAGATTCCTCGGTAGGGAACATCCAAGATATTATTAAATGTAAATTGAGCTAATCCTAGTCTAATAACTTGGCGCCGACGGGAAGAAGCGTGCTTACCAAAAGATTTCTTTAGTAATACTTTCAGCAGAACTAATTATTTTTAACGATCAGGGCTGGTTAGAGAGATAAACGTTTTACACTGTTACGGTTAGCGGGCAAGGTTTTTAATTTATTAATATACGGTAGTTTCTTTTAAGTTTAGCGGCCGTGACGTATTACTTCAAAGGAAGTGTATAGTTACCGGGTGACTGAAAGACTGTACAAGAATATAACTGGTTGACAGTGAGGGCGAAGTACAACTTCAGGTACACTGAAAACCTTGGTATTTCAGAACACGACCTGCAGGTGATGCTTGAACCACGCAAAACCGAAACCTGAATGGTCGAATGGGAGTTTATATCTCTCTGGTTGCGAATGTGGGTCCATTAAATTACCTATTGCGGCACCTCTTTAGGTGGGATCCTACGAATGAAACTGCTGGCAAACTGTCAAGGAACCGCAGAGCCTTTCCGAAAGTCTTTTCACTGCTCTGACAAGCAGTAAGCTATGAAGATTATTAAATTGGTTTGACGTGCAGAGATTTTGAGATGCCATAATTACGATGGTAGTAAGAGCTTTACAAATACACTCCTGGAAATTGAAATAAGAACACCGTGAATTCATTGTCCCAGGAAGGGGAAACTTTATTGACACATTCCTGGGGTCAGATAAATCACATGATCACACTGACAGAACCACAGGCACATAGACACAGGCAACAGAGCATGCACAATGTCGGCACTAATACAGTGTATATCCACCTTTCGCAGCAATGCAGGCTGCTATTCTCCCATGGAGACGATCGTAGAGATGCTGGATGTAGTCCTGTGGAACGGCTTGCCAGGCCATTTCCACCTGGCGCCTCAGTTGGACCAGCGTTCGTGCTGGACGTGCAGACCGCGTGAGACGACGCTTCATCCAGTCCCAAACATGCTCAATGGGGGACAGATCCGGAGATCTTGCTGGCCAGGGTAGTTGACTTACACCTTCTAGAGCACGTTGGGTGGCACGGGATACATGCGGTCGTGCATTGTCCTGTTGGAACAGCAAGTTCCCTTGCCGGTCTAGGAATGGTAGAACGATGGGTTCGATGACTGTTTGGATGTACCGTGCACTATTCAGTGTCCCCTCGACGATCACCAGTGGTGTACGGCCAGTGTAGGAGATCGCTCCCCACACCATGATGCCGGGTGTTGGCCCTGTGTGCCTCGGTCGTATGCAGTCCTGATTGTGGCGCTCACCTGCACGGCGCCAAACACGCATACGACCATCATTGGCACCAAGGCAGAAGCGACTCTCATCGCTGAAGACGACACGTCTCCATTCGTCCCTCCATTCACGCCTGTCGCGACACCACTGGAGGCGGGCTGCACGATGTTGGGGCGTGAGCGGAAGACGGCCTAACGGTGTGCGGGACCGTAGCCCAGCCTCATGGAGACGGTTGCGAATGGTCCTCGCCGATACCCCAGGAGCAACAGTGTCCCTAATTTGCTGGGAAGTGGCGGTGCGGTCCCCTACGGCACTGCGTAGGATCCTACGGTCTTGGCGTGCATCCGTGCGTTGCTGCGGTCCGGTCCCAGGTCGACGGGCACGTGCACCTTCCGCCGACCACTGGCGACAACATCGATGTACTGTGGGGACCTCACGCCCCACGTGTTGAGCAATTCGGCGGTACGTCCACCCGGCCTCCCGCATGCCCACTATACGCCCTCGCTCAAAGTCCGTCAACTGCACATACGGTTCACGTCCACGCTGTCGCAGCATGCTACCAGTGTTAAAGACTGCGATGGAGCTCCGTATGCCACGGCAAACTGGCTGACACTGACGGCGGCGGTGCACAAATGCTGCGCAGCTAGCGCCATTCGACGGCCAACACCGCGGTTCCTGGTGTGTCCGCTGTGCCGTGCGTGTGATCATTGCTTGTACAGCCCTCTCGCAGTGTCCGGAGCAAGTATGGTGGGTCTGACACACCGGTGTCAATGTGTTCTTTTTTCCATTTCCAGGAGTGTACTTATACGATTGTCTAACAGCAAATCGCACTCCCACGACTTGGAAGGCAGATCCAGGTTATCTAGAGCAATACTAGTTGAGTACTACAAACCAGAAAATTGTTCAAATCTGAAATCAGTCTGTTACCAAACTCACAACTACTTAATTAGCCTGCAAACAATAGGTACCGTATTAGAGGGAAAAAAAGGATCACAAGCTTGAAAGAGGAAATCGAAACACGCCTCTGGTCTTCTGGAGTATATGGTGCCAAACCTAATAGTGTAAGTGTACAGCCAAGTGGCTCACTGCAAATGTGAACTCATGAAACACACACACACACACACACACACACACACACACACACACACACACACACACATTATTCACTCACCATAAGAGGATGGCCACCATCAGTTACTGAAATGGTTTCCCTGGGAACACTGTGGGTCTGGGGAGACCGCAGAGTGTCTTCTTACCTAAAACAACAAACAAAATGTAATCAGAAGAATTCCGAGAAGTGGGATGAGTGCCGCAGTCAGACACGCACTTTTGACCTTACGTGTCTGAGTTTCAAATGCAACTGTTACTACAAATTAACAAAATGGCACAAAAAGTATGCGGTAGAACAGAAGGAAAGCGAAAAATATGTTGATTATCTTGTTACCAAACAGGTGACACAAACAGAAAACCCCACATGCAGAACAGCTATACAGCTATCCGTTTGCGTCATCTATAGCGCTCGGCGATTGCCCTTAACAATTTTTGTTTAGAAATTTGGGGTAAGTTCCTATGGGACCAAACTGCTGAATTCATCGGTCCCAAGGCTTACACACTACTTAAACTAACTTACGCTAAAAACAACACACACACACACACACACACACACACACACACACACACACACACACACACCGACACACACACACACCGACACAAACACCCACGCCCGAGGGAGAACTCGAACCTCCGACGTGGGGAGCCGCGCGAACTGTGGCAAGGCGCCCCTGACCGCACGGCTATTCTTCGCGGCGCTCTTAACATTCCACATGTTTGCTTTGACACAATTCCATGAGGCGTTTCCTTTTCCACTTTTCGGCAGAAGATCCATTAGTACACCTGTCAAGAAACGCCACTCACTGTCGGTGTAGTTATACGAGAGGACGTTTTTCATACGTTTCTGCAGGCAATTTAAGATTATCCGTTGAATCGCGAAGGCGAATAGCAACTACGTCGAATTTTCCGCAGAATTATTTTAATCCCAACACAAACTGCTGATGTGAGTGGCAAAGTATTTCCTGTAAAGCAAATTAATTTATTCCTTCCTGAGGAATGTATTTCTACGTCGTGGCTTCCACTACGCGACCTGCTTCAGAGGCTCGACGGTTCACTCAACGAGGTACAGGCGCGAAGGGGGAATACAACAATTCAGATGAAAATTATGTACATCTTTCTTGAAGACATAACACCTATTTCACGTAAATTACTGCTTCTTTCGTAAGTGACATGTAATGTTGAAAAGCCGTTATGAAACAAGATTAATCCCTGGAATCACGGATTAGAAAATCGTATGTAATGATTTTCCAGAAATAAAAACAAAGGCTCAAGTGTCTTCACATCACTAAATCTCTCATCAGTTTTTTACAATGAGGTGCGTAACATATTTTACATAAATATGTTCCGTTTCCAGCTAAACTTCGGAAAGCACTCCTTTGAAAGGATGATTTTAAAGTTTTTCAATGTTGAAAAACATCTGTAATAAAAGACATAGGATAAATTTGGGAGAGGCGCCACATGCGGTATAGAATGCGCCCTCCCCGTAGTTTCGGCAAATACCGACACTGTGTGCGCGAATCAGCACTGTAGATGCTCAGTGGACGCCAGGCCACAATAAAAGTGTTAACGTTTCGAAAGAGGCAGTTTTACATGAGCTCCGGGTAGAATTAGTGAGGTAAATCTATAAACATCCCTTCAAAACATTTTCAGCGTCAGGATTAGTTCTTAGTGTATCCTAAATAGTAAAATATTCCCAAATGTTTGATTAGTTGAGCTGACAGTAAGTTCTATTGGAGGTGTTTTGATTATAGAGCGGCCATCTTTGCTATAAAGGTCACGAATTTATAAGGGACGGGGTCTCTCTCCCACAGATCGGGATACAAGCCACTGTAAAACCCGGCACAGTTTTTCGTTTGGGATTCTTGTCGCAAAGATCAAACAACAGTGTTAAACAAGTGCAAACGTTTCTTCTTTGTTTGTATTAGTCTGGAACCGCACGACCGCTACGGTCGCAGGTTCGAATCCTGACTCGGGCATGGATGTGTGTGATGTCCTTAGGTTAGTTAGCTTTAAGTAGTTCTAAGTTCTGGGGAATTATGACCACAGCAGTTGAGTCCCATAGTGCTCAGAGCCATTTGAACCATTTTTTTTTGTTTGTATTTTCGTTTAAATGACTTAACATACGTTTTTAGGGTGTTCACACAGTCTCATGAAGATCAATGCCAAATATTTTTCAACATTCGTGGTCGTATATATTAGCCAATTACTTAATTTTTTTTTGCCGGACACTGACAAAATAAGTATATCCAATTGGTAAATAAAATTATATTTTTAACTTAATCAATACGTAGACTAGACATCTAAACCAGTGAACTACTTAGATATATACACTACTGGCCATTAACATTGCTACACCACGAAGATGTCATGCTACAGACGTGAAATTTAACCGACAGGAAGAAGATGCTGTGATATGCAAATAATTAGCTTTTCAGAGCATTCACATCAGGTTGACGAGGGTAGCGACACCTACAACGTGCTGACATGACCAAAGTATCAAACCGATTTCTCATACACGAACAGCAGTTGACCGGCGTTGCCTGGTGACACGTTGTTGTGATGCCTCGTGTAAGCAGGAGAAATGCGTACCATCACGTTTCCGACTTTGATAAAGGTCGGATTGTAGCCTATCGCGATTACGGCTCATCGTATCGCGACATGCTGCTCACGTTGGTCGAGATCCAATGACTGTTAGCAGAATATGGAATCGGTGGGTTCAGGAGGGTAATACGGAACGCCGTGCTGGATCCCAACGGCCTTGTATCACTAGCAGTCGAGATGACAGGCATCTTATCCGCATGGTTGTAACCGATCGTGCAGCCACGTCTAGATCCCTGAGTCAACAGATGGGGTCGTTTGCAAGACAACCACCATCTGCACGAACAGTTCGACGACGTTTACAGCAGCATGGACCATCAGCTCGGAGACCATGGCTGCAGTTACCCTTGACGCTGCATCGCAGACAGGAGAGCCTGCGATGGTGTACTCAACGACGAACCCGGGTGCACGAATGGCAAAACGTCATTTTTTCAGACGAATACAGGTTCTATTTACAGCATCATGATGGTCGCATCCGTGTTTGGCGACATTGCGGTGAACGCACATTGGAAGCGTGTATTCGTCATCGCCATACTGGCGTGTCACCCGGCGTGATGGTATGGGGTGCCACTGGTTACACGTTTCGGTCACCTCTTCTTCGCATTGACGGCACTTTGAACAGTGGACGTTACATTTCAGATGTGTTACGACCCGTGGCTCTAAACTTCATTCGATCCCTGCGAAACTCTACATTTCAGCAGGATAATGCACGAGCGCATGTTGCAGGTGCTGTACCGGCCTTTCTGGATACAGAAAATGTTCGACTGCTGCCCTGGCCAGCACATTCTCCAGATCTCTCACCAATTGAAAACGTCTAGTCAATGGTGGCTGAGCAACTGGCTCGTCACAATACGCCAGTCATTACTCTTGCAGAACTGTAGTATCGTGTTGAAGCTGCATGGGCAGCTGTACCTGTACACGCCATCCAAGCTCTGTTTGATTCAACGCCCAGGCGTATCAAGGCCGTTATTACGGCCAGAGGTGGTTGTTCTGGGTACTGATTTCTCAGGATCTATGCACCCAAATTGCGTGAATATGTAATCACATGTCAATTCTAGCATAATATATTTGTGCAATGAATACTCGTTTATCATCTGCATTTCTTCTTGGTGTAGCAATTTTAATGGCCAGTAGTGTAAATATCACTAAAAGAAACTGTTGTTAACATATCGTCGTGTTTTCTTCAGCCAAAGTATTTGTAAGTGTATATATACATGTTTTGACTTAAAAATAGGGTAGGTTTGCTGTTTTTTTGCATTTGGCGTATCACCCATAACATAAGGGATAGACGCCGCAATGTAAAGATGTTTTCATGGTCAAATATGATGTTTTAAATGTTACATGGAAGTAATAAAAAATTATGTTATACACAACTGATGTGTTTATTTATAGGAAAAATATTTTAGTAGAAGTGTGCCTTAGGTCTTTACACATGCGATTTGAAAATGCGAGCCATCTCTCCAGGATTTACCCTATCTGAAATTTGGCAGAACAATTGTAGCCATCGTATTTTTGTGATGAATTACTTTCCTTGATATGTTAATATTATTTGTAATGACTGCAAGTATATATCAAGTCAGTGCGGTATATTGCACTGGACTGTCGACGAGTGAAGATACATGAGCTACACGTTAAAATTTATAATAAATAGCAGATATCGCTGTCTCCCCCTCATCTGACTATTTGTAACTGCAAAATTTAATTGTATATAGTTACAGAAGGCTGTATATAATGAGGCTACAAAGACGCGAATTAATAATTCGGGAGTTCGTAAAACATTCGTTGTGCCGGTAATAGCCGACACACTGAAGAGCCAAAGAAACAGGTGCGCCTGCCTAATATCGTGTAGTCCCCCGCGAGCACGCAGAAGTGCCGCAACACGACGTGGCATAGACTCGACTAATGTTTGAAGTAAAGCTGGAGGGAACTGATACTATGAATCCTGCAGGGCTGTCCATACATCTGTAAGATGGGGCGGAGATCTGTACCGAACAGCACGTTGGAAGGCACTCCAGATTTGGTCAGTAATGTTCAGTCTGGGGAGTTTGGTGGCCATCGAAAGTGTTTAAACTCAGAAAAGTGTTCGTGGAGCCACTCTGTAGCAATTCTGGACGTGTGGGGTGTCGTATTTCACTGCTGGAATGGCTGACGTCCGTCGGAATGCACAATTGACATCAATTAATGCAGTTGATCAGACAGAATGATTACGTATGTGTCACCTACCAGAGTCATATCTAGACGTATCAGGGATCCCATATCGCTCCAACTGCACACGCCCCACATCATTACAGAGCCTTCATCAGCTTCAACAGTTCCCTGCTGACGTGCAGGGATCACGGATTCATGAGGCTGTCTCCATACCCGTACATTTCCAGCAGCTCGATACAATTTGAAGTGAGACTCGCCCGACCAGGCAACATGTTTCCAGTCGTATACAGCCCAACGTCAGCATTGACGGGCCCAGGTGACGTGCAAAGCTTTGTGTCGTGCAGTCATCAAGGGTACAGGAGTGGGTCCTCGGCTCCGTAAGCGCATACCGATGATGTTTCGTTGAATAGTTCCGCACGCTGACACTTGTTGATGGCCCAGAATTGGAATCTGCAGCAATTTGCGGAAGGGTTGCACTTTTGTCACGTTGAACGATGCTCTTCAGTCGTCGTTGATCCCGTTCTTGCGGGATCTTTTTCTGGCCGCAGCGTTGTCGGAGGTTTGATGTTTTACCGGATTCCTGACATTCACGCTACACTCGTGAAATCGTCGTACCGGATAACCCCCACTTCCCCGCTACCTCGGAAATGCTTTGTCCCATCGCCCGTGCGCCGAGTATAAAACTCACTTGATAACCAGCGATTGTAGCAGCAATAACCGATCTAACAACTGCGCCAGCCACTTCTTGCCTTGCCGATACCAATTTCGTCGGCATTTGAGTGTGTAACTGAGAAATCGTGGCTACTTGGCAGGCAATCAAGTTTAAGTTACGTTATTAGCGTTAGGCGGAGTGATTCGGGGTTCGTAGTGTTTGGATTTTTTGTTAGATGTGCTAGGGCGTCGTGCGGCGGAGAAGGATCGTCATCTGATGAAACCATATCACCTCAAGTAGCTACAGAATCTACAGCGCCGTGTGAGACACCATGGAGCCCCTCCATGATAAAGTTCCGTGGTGACCCAAGGCTGTTGAATGAGGTAAAGGGAGATTCCGCCAATAGCCTTATAACAGTTCAGCCATGCTTGTATTACTTACAAGTTGGTACATGAGTTTTGGGTTTATGTCTGTTTGTAATTTGGCAATTAAAAAAAAAGAAAAAACCTGAACAGTTGAATATTTTTTCTTTGTAGAAAGCAATTTTTACAAAGAACTTCTAGAAGTGAGCTGTTCTGCCAGCTGAAGATAAAAGTATGCATCGTGACGGCGGAACCCTCGCAATATTAAGCATGTATAGGAAATACTCGTTTTAAATCGGAAGTTTCGTTTGAAAATAGAACTCTGTAGTCTACTGCATAAGGTAAAATTCGCCAGAAACGTCAAAGGTGCAGTCCTGCGAAATTGGATGGGCGCTTCTGAAACGCCCTGTATCACAAATTACGAAGTTGGGACGGCGGGTTTGGTTTGGTGTCCGCTGCGGTCGCCAGATACGCACACGGCTTGTAACACGGTCGCTGCCACCTGTGTAGCGGCCACAGAAGCGACGCGCCACGCACTGTATGCGGCAAGCACGGCGCGGGCGATATTAGCTGTGCGGACGTACCCACACAAGCTGCCAATCAGCGTCCGCGGTTGGCAGCCCTGCTGATTGCCGGCCCGGCACCGCGACAGAGCAGCGGGTAGCGGTGCTGACAGCTCGCCAGACCCACAGCGGTATTGCACGTCTCCGTGGTGCGGTCACTGCGTCGCCGGCTGCCGCTGTTCCTTATCACGCGACACACACGCCTGCCAATACTGTAACTATCTCCAATCCGCAGATGCCATATGGATACATACACTACATTTCTTTTCTGACGACTTCAAAATTGGATATATTTGTTAGTAGATAGTTGCCCGTTATACTAATTTGTTGAGAACACACTTATTTTCCGTCCGTCGATCGCTGCTTTTATTATCTCCAACTGATCGGTTTCAAAGGGTGTTATCCATTCGTCTTGTTAATAAAAACTGTCTTTTCTCGCTGCAATGTATTTATTTCTTCCAGACGCGTTCCACCTTTTACTTTCTATAATGATACAGTTTTGTTTTGGTATGAGGTATTTGTAAATTATAAAACATTTCACGTTTTGTTTCTTACGTAAATAAGTGATTCACTAACTGGCTAGCTTCTGCGTCTGCTCTCGTCTGGTTATATACTGGAGGTTGAACTGTAACTTCACTTACGAGACGTGGGCATGTTTTCATGTTCCGAACTTTTTTCTTCACAATTTTCATATTGGTTGGTTGATTTGGGGAAGGGGACCAAACCGCTGTCACGTTGAACGACTCTCTTCAGTCGTCGTTGGTCCCGTTCTTGCAGAATGTTTTACCGCCCGCAGAGATGTCGGATGTTTAATGTTTAACCGGACTCCTGATATTCACGGTACACTGGTGAAGTAGTCGTACGGGAAAATCCCCATTTCATCGCTAGCTCGGAGGTGCTGTTCCCCATCGCACGTGCGCCGACTATAGCACCAAGTTCAAACTCACTTTAATCTTGATAACCTGCCATTGTAGCAGCAGTAACCGATGTAACAATTGCGCCAGACATTTGTTGCTTTGTGTGGGCGATGTCGACTGCAGGGCCTTATTCTCCCTGTTTGCACATCTCTATATTTGAAAACGTGTGACTCTAGCAGTTTCTTTGGCGCTTCTGTGTATTATCAAGTCTGGTGAGACATAATATTACTCGTCATGATGACGTTACGTCGTCGGTTTAATGGAAAAACGAACAGTATCTAACAGAACTATTTCACAGAAAAAAAAGGAAATACAACCAAACAGAAGCAGTAAATTATGTCGAGTGACCAGCCGATAATTTAAAGTTTTCATTCCCAGAGTTACGAGTTTTGGCAGCCACAAAGGACATTTTGCTTCTTGTCGTGTAATTTTATTTTTAATTAATTTCATTTTTCAAAATTTATTTATTTATTTTTATTTATTTAATTACGTTTTTACTTGTTCCTTTTGACAATATTAGTTAACTGTAATAAATATAATTAAATTTCATTACAGATTTTTTCAGTTTCATCTTGTTGGTTTTCAAAATTCACTCAAGGCTTTCTTAAGTCTATCGAGCAACTTTTATTTAGTGTCAGATTAAGTACAGTTCACGATCTTGCTTGTTAAGATTGTTAAAAACTTTGTCACAGATGGGCTTATTTGCAAGTGCACGTTTGAAATTTTATGCCAGTGATTGTTTTCTAATTATGTTCTGTGCCGTTTTCTATGGTATTCATTGTTTGGTGCCAGTGCCTGAAGGTGTATAAAGTTGGGTTTTATATGTCGTGCGGGTAATGCACTTTTGTAATGATGCTGATCTACTACTTTTGTATATCTGTGAACAGTGTTTGTGGGTATAGTTCTTGATGAGTATGTGTGTTAGCGTTCTACGAAGCATGGATCTTGTGTAGGTGGGAAGGCCCGGGTGCCCCAGCGTTACAGATAGCCGTACCGTAGTTGCAGCCACAATGGAGGTTGTATGTGGAGAGACCAGACTAATCCTTGGTTCCTTAACAGTTTCAGTAGCTTTTGTAGTTGCAGGGGAAACGAACAGGGCGAGTGACCGACGTGGCCTTGTAGCTTTCGCCAAAATGGCCATGTTGGGCTGGTACCACACAAGGCTGAAAACAATGGTAAAGTACGGTCATCAGTTTTATTCAAGAGGACATGGAACTCTACTATATAGTTA
Organism: Schistocerca americana; assembly: GCF_021461395.2. Taxonomy (NCBI): domain Eukaryota; kingdom Metazoa; phylum Arthropoda; class Insecta; order Orthoptera; family Acrididae; genus Schistocerca; species Schistocerca americana. Next base: position 298,206,758 of record NC_060121.1, on the reverse strand, counting down.
AATGATGGTGGAATCCTCTTGAGTAAAATACTCCCCAATAGTGCTCCAATCGGATGTGTGGGATGGGGAATACACAGGAGGATGTCGTCATCAGGAGCGTGGGTCTAGATCTCTTAATGGATGAGTAAGTTAGAGAATTTAGGAAGGGAAATGAATGTATTGAAGTAATATATAGCAGGAATTTGTGAAGTATGGTGACGGAGTCAATACGACTCGTGTTCGCTCAAGCCTATCAACAAAAAACCAAAATCAAATAGGAGTAATGCAGAATAAGAAAATTGGAATGTAAGCTACACTACTGGCCTTTAAAATTGCTACACCAAGAATAATTTCAGATGATAAACGGGTATTCATTGGACAGATATATTATACTAGAACTGGCATGTGATTACATTTTCACGCAATTTGGGTGCATAGATCCTGAGTAATCAGTACCCAGAACAACCACCTCTGGCCGTAATAACGGCCTTGATACGCCTGGGCATTGAGTCAAACAGAGCTTGGATGGCGTGTACAGGTACAGCTGCCCATGCAGCTTCAACACGATACCACAGTTCATCAAGAGTAGTGACTGGCGTATTGTGACGAGCCACTTGCTCGGCCACCATTGACCAGACATTTTCAATTCGTGAGAGATCTGGAGAACGTGCTGGCCAGGGCAGCAGTCGAACATTTTCTGTATCCAGAAAGGCCCGTACAGGACCTGCAATATGCGGTCGTGCATTATCCTGCTGAAATGTAGAGCTTCGCAGGGATGGAATGAAGGGTAGAGCCACGGGTCGTAACACATCTGAAATGTAACGTCCACTGTTCAAAGTGCCGTCAATGCGAACAAGAGGTGATGGAGACGTGTAACCAATGGCACCCCATACCATCACGCTGGGTGATACGCCAGTATGGCGATGATGAATACAAACTTCCAATGTGCGTTCACCGCGATGTCGCCAAACACGGATGGGACCATCATGATGCTGCAAACAGAACCTGGATTCATCTGAAAAAATGACATTTTGCCATTCGTGCACCCAGGTTCGTCGTTAAGTACACCATCGCTGCGCTCCAGCCTGTGATGCAGCGTTAAGGGTAACCGCAGCCATGGTTCTCTGAGCTGATAGTCCATGCTGTTGCAAATGTCATCGAACTGTTCGTGCAGATGGTTGTTGTCTTGCGAACGTCCCCATTTGTTGACTCAGGGATCGCGACGTGGCTGCGCGATCCGTTACAGCCATGCGGGTAAGATGCCTGTCATCTCGACTGCTAGTGATACGAGGCCGTTGGAATCCAGCACGGCGTTCCGTATTACCCTCCTGAACTCACCGATTCCATATTCTGCTAACAGTCATTGGATCTCGACCAACGCGAGCAGCAATGTCGCGATACGGTAAACCGCAATCGCGATAGGCTACAATCCGACCTTTATCAAAGTCGGAAACGTAATGGTACGCATTTCTCCTCCTTACACGAGGCATCACAACAACGTTTCACCAGGCAAAGCCGGTCAACTGCTGTAACCAGACTGTTTGTGTATGAGTAATCGTTTGGAAACTTTCCTCATATCAGCACGTTGTAGGTGATGCCACCGGCGCCAGCCTTGTGTGAACGCTCTGAAAAGCTAATCGTTTGCATATCACAGCATCTTCTTCCCATCGGTTAAATTTCGCGTCTGTAGCACTTCATCTTCATGGTGTAGCAATTGTAATGGCCAGTAGTGTACTATGAACATCATAGTGAACGCTTTAGTGTAGCCGAGATAGACACGAAGAGAACACGAACCGCATAAGTTCAAGTTTATTTGCCAATTAGCTCCACAGCTGGTGAACAGATTGAAAGAATGTGTAATGAGGCAAAGAAAATTATTCAGGTAGTTAACAGAGACGAGAACTGACTTGTGCTTGGGGACTAGAATTCGGTAGTAGGAAAAGGAAGAGAAGGAAAATCGGTAGGAGTACATGGACTTGGGGAAACGAATGAAGCAGCAAGCCGCCTAGTATAGTTCTGCACAGACCAAAAAGCGATGTGGGGCTGGATAAATTGAAAGAAGCAGAGGGCATTTGGCAGAGACTGACAGAAACAGGGAAAAGGAATGCAACAGAAGACGAATACGTGGCTTTGGGAGATGAAATAGTGGAGGAAGCAGAGCACCACTTAGGCAAATGTACAAAGCGCAGTTGAAATCCTCAGATAACACAGCAAACGTAAAGAGAAAATTCAAAACTGTAGTAAATGAAGCAGGTGAAAGGGAATAAGACATCTAAAATGTGAGACTGGCAGAAAATGCAAAGTGACTAAGCAGAAATTGCTAGAGGGCAAATGTGAGCCTATAGAAGAATCTATACTTAGATGAAAGATAGATACCACCTACAGGAAAACTAAAGAAGCCTCTGGAGGAAAGAGAAGCAGCTGTACGAATATCAAGAGCTCAGATGGGAAACCAATACTGAGCAAAGAAGGTAGAGCTGAAAGACTGAAGAAAGCTGTAGAGCATGTGGCCGCAATCTTGTACTTGTGCGATGCGCAGTTCTCACCCATATTTTAAAGTAATATACATCAGCAACTAACATCCAAATCCAAAAACGGAAAACTAACGTTAAGAGCTTTTTAAGAGTGGAGTTTTCCTTCTCAGTAACAAATAAAAGTACTTACAAACGGGTAATGTCCGCGCGGCTCCCCACGTTGGAGGTTCGAGTCCTCCCTCGGGCATGGATATGTGTGTTGTTCATAGCGTAAGTTAGTTTAAGTTAGATTAAGTAGTGTGTAGCTTTAGGGACCGATGACCTCAGCACTTTGGTCCCATAAGACCCTACCACAAATTTCCAATTAGTATGTTTTTAATTTCAACTGTCGTTGGTGAATTCGGCCGTTTACCTCAGGACCGCAGGGGTAAGCTGCGTGGCCCCTTCGGAGTTAGAGGATGTGAGAGAGGGAATGTTTTATTGTTTGTCTTGCAGTCTTTAAACTCTCAGGCGTGCGCGACTCTTACAGTGATAGCAGTACAAAACGGAAGTAACACGGAGTCGAGAACGCACGTTATAGATACGGTAATATTCAAATGCGGTACATTCATGGTGATTCCGTGATGTTACAAAATTTCACGGATGATGATGAAGCGTAAACGTATCAGCATGAGGTAAGGGACCCTGATCTGGAAACGAACGAGTCGAAACATATACGTGAAAATCGTTCTGATACCTCTCACAGTGGAATACATGTACCGGTACTGTTGCTAAAATTGTAGGGTAGGCAACTTTCAGAAGCAGCAGTATGCATCAAAACAATAAAAAGTGTATTAAACATTGATTCTAAAATGAATAACCTACGCTATGGGCACTCCATTTTCGATAATGTAAAACAAATCTCTTCTATTGCAAGCTCTTTATTTCAGATACTTTTGGAGGAGGTCGTATGGATCAAAACAAGAAAAAATGTCCAGTAAATATGTCCTCCAGAGTTGCATTCCTAAAGCATGGATGGCACACCGAACAGTGCAGTGCCTCGAAACGGCATGAAGAAGAGCGGGCAGTGCCACACCTCCAGGAATACAGTGTGTTCAGCGCCCTCCGTCAACGCTGACTTCACCGGCCGCCCATCGCTGGTCGGGCGCAATTCGGTCGCAGTCTTCGAGAACATCAGTACCGAGGAACAGGCAGATGATACTTAGCCCGAGTTCTACGAGTAGCAATAGTGAAAATTACTTGCATGTAGCAGGCATAGGAAGAACATCAGTCACATCAAGCCACTTCATAACGAGAAGTCATGTTTCGCTCCGTTTTGCAAACGAAGTAATAGAATTCTTCTATTAATCTGCAAGTTTATTTACAGATCATTTTGGATTCATGCCACTGGCCATCGCAACTTCTCTCCTTCCTTGTTTGTGTCGATGCTGACTCCCACAGCAGCCAACATGACACCAGAATGTATAAATCAAAAATGGCTCTGAGCACTATGGGACTTATCATCTGATGTCATCAGTCCCCTTTAACTTAGAACTACTTAAACCTGGCTACCTAAGGACATCACACACATCCATGCCCGAGGCAGGATTCGAAACTGCGACCGTAGCGGTCGCGCGGTTCCAGACGGTAGCGCCTAGAACCGCTCAACACTAAACTGGCACACAATACTTTTTAGCGCAACGCAATCTGACTTTCAATAATCCCTACAAAAGAATGGCCCTGACTAACTTTAACCTATACCTTTCACAAATCACTTACCCCACAAAAATCTTCGTTATACGAACTACTGCAATACAGTGAGCGCCACTACTGCCAGCTAAATAAAAGATTCAAACTACTGAAGGCACTAACTACTGATAGGCATAGTTAGCAAATGAAAGATTTTGATAGAGAACAAACAATGTATTTACCCTAATAGTGTTCAAAAGTCGTAATATATATATAGCAGTTCATGACATGCATTCTTACAAATGTACTGTTTCTGTCCAAATCATACGCTCTCAAAACTCTGCCATCTCACTCCCCCACAACCACCACTGCTGGCGGCTCACCTCCAACTGCGCAACTCTACCCGCTGTTAACAGCCAACAGCCCAACACTACAATAGCAAATATTACAACAATGCCACCCAGCCACTGACTGCACACAGCACAGCCAGTAATTTTCATACAGAGCGCTACGTGGCGTTACCAATATAAAAACCTAAACAGCCTACTTACATAGCCGCCAAGCTCCCCACAAAAAATTTTACAAATTGTTTTGGGCACTGGCCAATACAGACTTGAAAAATTTTTTCATAATTACAATAAAAAAGAAATCAAATGCTCACACTTATTGACACAATGTTGGTCAAAAGCTAAAATTTTCTAACAGGCCATAAAGACAGTCCTGATCATTCATCACAGTAAAATTGCAGTGTTTTTCTCAAAGTCTGAGCAGTAAAAGAAAATGCACACGGAAGTAGTGGATTTCCATGCAGTCTTGAACAAGTAGTGTTGTCCTTCCAACGGAAAGACAGTGCTGACTCTTGACATGCAGAAAGGTAATGGGCCACAACATAGCAAACCCACAGCAGAGTCAGTCGAAGTTTTGAAGAATATTGGTGGGTAGGTCATCACAAAGTAGACCCACTGTAGTCCTGGTAGAGATTATGGTATTGGTGGGCCACCAGAGGTGCAGACCCACTGTGGTCCTTGTAGAGACAGCCAGCAGCCATCTCTTGCGACTGTGCAGGTGCACAATCACCATCGAAGAGGCTTGTGGAGAATATAGCAAGTCCATAAACCACCACTTGTGCACTCACAAAATTTTTTTTTGAAATGTCCTTAGAACACGCAATGCTGTTATCCAGTCCCTTACTGAATTATTAACACATGTGCAAACACTATCAGTCCCTACTTCTCACATATTGTCCATATACTATGAACAACAAAAACGTGTGCAGTGAAATGTAACTTACAAGTTACTTAATTTGATGAACTGGTGTCAATTACAATTTTATAACATAAGAATACAATAAAAAAGGTACAAAATACATCATTAAAGAACATAACAATACAGATAACATTTGTAGTAATACGGGCTTTACAAAAGAATTGAACTACATCAGTTTTATAAGAATTATGACATAAGTACATACATAAAAGATCAGAATAACTTTTGAAACATTAACTTCACTCATGAGCATTAAAACAAAACAGAATAAATAATGTCTAAACATCTTTACAAAGTAAATAACATAGTATTAATGCAAATTACATTTGAGGAAACAGTATTCCTCCTCATAGTGAATGTAGCTGAGTATTAGAAAAATTCTACAACATAAGTCTTATCAGATAAACATATAAAGACAGGAAGAACACAAATACACAAGGGTACACACACACGCATATCAGAATAACAGAAAAGCAAAGGACAGGGTTTGTTTTCAGTGAGACGTCTGGTACTGCAGCCCAACCCAAAACTTCATTTCATAGATCTTTCCTCTTATTTCAACTTTTGTTTCCACCAAAAATATCCTATCCAAGCATGCTTTCTGTATTTATCTGTTCACATATTTCTTACCTAATTATTTATTTTCCATTATCTTACCTCATAATTTATTTCCAAGAAAATCCTACCTAAACCTGTTGTCCCTAAACCCTATTTTTTGTTCATATCCTCTTTCAAAATCCTTTTTTGGCCAAACGATTTTCTTATAGCTTCTCAATGCATTTCATCCAATTCATCACAACTCGTTCTCATATATAGCCTACCCCATCTTAAGCTAACTTAAATCTACTGAGCTCAGATGCTAAACTAAGGGACGAGGCAATGCAGCAGCACAAAACAAATTAACACAAACAGCAATGACAAAAAAATGCAAATTGGCAAAGCAAGCAGCAGTGTATATAAATTTTCAAAGCAATTCCAGTATTACAACTAATATAAGGCAATGTGCAGAAAAATAAATCAGTAGTAAAACTGGCTTAACAGAGTAATACAAAGTGAAATTCAGTAGCACTACGCCCGGCAAACAGCAGCAGCAAATGCAATAACTAATATCCAAACATGACAAAGCTCAAGCAGAAAAAATATTACAGTAAAGATGGCCATGTCTAATACCTATGTCACATCTTAACACCAGAGTGATGCATCACTTTCATTTACTGTACCAAAAACGTTACCAAGCCATTGACAAAAATTATCTATGCAAATCCTGTGAAGGGAAATGTCTTTTTGAGCTCCCTCGTTTTTTTGGAAGTAGATCATAAAATTATTATTTAGTGGATCTGTAGGCATAAAATATTTATATTAGTACATCTACAAAATTTTATTTTAACCAATGCTGTAGTGGAGCTAGATACTAGATATTAAACAAAATGAGCAATCTCTCAACTACAAAGACAACAGATGTAAAATGTTTCTCATCATTTCATTAGGCATTTTAGTAAATATAAATTATGAGCTCCACAGTGTAATCATATGTTTTCAAGTTTGAGTGTGTCGTATTTGCGATGCTTTCTACAAAGAAATGTCAATAGTGAGGATAATGTCCTCATTTTTTCTCCACCTCTGCCTCTGAAAGATACACACTAATGGCTTTTTTCCAGGCGACTGTGACGCAGCTGGGTGCTTACAGTGCATTACGTCAAGGTGACCTACCTTCATTTCCACTACAGTGACAGTTTGATACAGATAAAATTTCACAGGTGAAATATTTCCGTTACAAATCTGTAGAAACCAAATCTTATAAATATAAGTGTCCAAAAAATTTTCACTGGCATTATGATAACTAACATTCACGTATGTACACACATTTCATTACTCTTAAAGCACGGTTCTTGGTTTCTAACATACTTTTTCACAAACCAGAGTCCCTAACCACTACTCATTATTCCTTACTTTATAACACATATACATATTCGTTGACACTTCTTCAATATTTCAGCATAATAAACACATAGCATAATCAAATTCCTCATATAGCATCAGCTTATTGATCATAAACATACCTCAACAGCATAATACACATTGTCATCATAATAATAACATCATAAAAACTCAGCCAAATCTCAAAAACGTCGTAGTTTTATGCAATAATTTCAAAACCTAAAGAAAATTCTCTGCTAATTTCAATAGTGTCATGTACCTCAAACGTACTTTAAAAACCATTATCCCACACCAAATACATCATTCAAAGCTCTCATAGTATCACAATGGTTCCAAAAAAATAAGAACAGTTCACAAAGTACAGACCAAATACAGTTTCATAAGTGTGAAGTTATCCAACTGTGTAATTGTGTAAACATGTGTCACTGATGTAGTAAAAAAAATGTTTGTCTCTCAGTTAAATGATCAGATAGCTGTGTAATCTATGTGTTAGAGAAATATGGTACCGATGTGTATAGTTGTATAAGCAAATACCATATTAGCTAGGGCTCCTTGTGCTTGCCAGACACATAGTACACAATGTAGGCGTGTACCCCCTGCGGATTAATGTAATTATACCCGCAGGTGTTACAGATTACAGCAATGGAATGAAATGTATCACGGAAAACTTTCTTTGTAATTTAAAAATCTTTAAAAATAAATGTTTTAGCTACAAAATTAATCACTCAAATGCGTGTCCTGTAGCGCTAAATGTGCTTCTTGCTGTAAGATAATTCTGCGGAAGTGTTGTAGTTATCATCCTCTGTAAGCAAAGTTCTGCTGAAGTCAATGTAGTCACCCTCATCTTAAACAAAAGTGAAATGCTTTGCATACAGATATCGTAGTTATTATGCTTATTGCCGTGATGAAGAAAGTACTGTACTGTAACGTATTGTTGTGCTACAGGAAAGGCTGTCTCATTGTAGCTATACCACAAAAGTTACTACTAAAACATGTTTTACTTTCCAGAATAATACATAAAACTGTGCAGATATAAAACAGATACACCACAAAAGCAACAATGTAAATTGTGTCACACATTAGTAGCGTCATGATATAAATTGTGTAGCTGTAAAAAGAAACCAAATACTAAGTCATCTTTAATCTCACAGAAAGTACTTCAAATAAAGAATGTCTTTTCAACTAAACCAAAATGTTGCATTAAAATCTCGTTAGCAGTATATGTTGTAAGTATGTAAGCCTTATAGTCGTTACATAATCGTGCTATTAACAAGCAACAATGCACACACACAATAACACCGTGTCCTCTGTTCACTATAACAATGCATTCGTAATTTCTGCTTAAATAAGTTCTCTTGGTTCTTGACTGGATATTTAACTTCAAACATTGTTGCATGTTAAAAGATTCTAAGTCTGACAAAGCATACTAGGAATGTAAACTGAAAAATTTTATAGCAAAGACTAAGTTAAAAAATAGATTATCTTTCAATAAGAGGTTTTACATGTGAAGTGTGGTGCAATCCTTTACTCCTCATAGTACTCAGAGTTTGAACTTTTTTTTTGTGGTTTTAGGGCGCACAACTACAATGGTCATTAGCGCCCAGACTACGTTAGGAATGCACCGCGAGGCACAAGTTTAAAACAGCAACTAAAAGGGAAAGACAGACTGACAGGCATAGGATTAAAAAAACAGCATAATCAAATGTCCTTAGAGAGGTTTGTCAAGTTGATAAAACGAAGAACGCGAGCAGCTGCTCGTGGGTCATCCGCTAAAATGGCATCTAGAGTACGAGTACATGGCAGGCCAAGATCAAGACGCAGTGTGTTAAAATCCGGACAGGACGTTAAAATGTGGCGGACCGTCAGCAATTGCCCACATGGGCAGAACGGCGCCGGCGCAGCCGTCAGCAGATGGCGATGGCTGAACCGGCAATGTCCAATTCGTAACCGGGCCAAAACGACCTCCTCCCGCCGAGAAAGGCGGGAGGAGGACGTCCAAGCCGCGGGAAGAGGTTTCAAGGCCCGAAGCTTGTTTTCTGTAAGTGCAGCCCAATCGGCATGCCACAGCGATAAAATGCGCCGACAAATGACCCTGCTACAATCTGATGAAGGGACACAACAAGAAGCTGTCCGAGGCTGGAGGACCGCAGCCTTGGCCGCTTCGTTCCCAGGGATACTGACATGGCCAGGAACCCACATAAAGCTAACCGGAGAACCGACGTCCACCAGCTGCTGAAGAGAGCGTTGGATCCGGTGCACGAAAGGGTGAACCGGATACGGATCATTGAGGCTCTGGATGGCGCTCAGGGAATCGGAGCAGATGACATAAGCAGAATGTCGGTGGCGGCAGATGTAAAGAACAGCCTGGTAGAGGGCAAAGAGCTCAGCTGTGAAGACCGAACAATGGCCAGAGTTTGAACTCGAATGCAATTATCATGCGGTATACGTCGGTAAGGAATACTGGAATTTTTCTCAAGGTTAGCTTCTATGTTATTTTTCTCTGAGCCAGCCGGCGCACGTGGCTGCCTGCGGTGCGAGTCATTGTCTGTCTCTTTGTTGGCGTGCTGCGTTATTGGGATTAGGAGACCTAACTTCTACAAATTCACCTTGCTGAGAGGGCCCTGGCCTGTTTGAATCCCGCCAATTCTGATGCAATTCAGGTCTGTCGTTACGATTATATCGTCTGTCGTCATGTCGGTGGTTCCTGTAGTTTCTTTCTTGTCGGTTAAGTGGTGGAGAATTTCCCTCTGAATTATCACTGTACGTTGGACCGTTGCGTCTGAAGTTATTCTGTCTCCCTTGATAATAATTGTTTTGGTTCCCATATTGTCTGTTTCTATGGTTATCTCTGTCATATTCATTACTACGGAAGTGCGATCCTTCTCTGTAACTATTATTCTGCCAACGGTTGTCATAAGGGTGGTGTCTGTTTTCGTCACGATTTGTGTTGTGAGAATAGCCTTGTCGTGTCCAGTTATTATTCCTTTCATTTCGGAATTGTGATGGACGTGACCTGCAATTGTTGTGTTTCTTTTTTCGCATCCCGCGATTGTCAGTGTCGATTTCCAACGTCCTGCCAAAATAATATGTCGTAAATGTTCAGGCAATTTGATTAAGCAAATGTGGATGAGTTCTGAGGGGCTGTAAGGGTTTGACAGGTACTGGTTCTTGTGCAACATGTCTTCAAAATATTTCACAAGGCTGGAAAATTCAGATTGTTCGAAATGTTTCATCATTATGATGCTATGTTTTACTCGGTCTTGTGTGGTTTGAGACCAATATGCTGAGAGGAAGGCATGGTAAAATTCTCCTTCACTGTGGCAATCCTGAATGACCGATCGCATTCTTACAGCTGGTTCATTCTCTAAGTAGCCACACATAAATCCGCCAACGGATCCTGTGCTCTAATGACCAGTTGGGAGGAAAACAATGATAGAATTGATGAAGCCACGCTTGTGGATGAATGTCGTTGCCAGAATTCTTAAATCGTTTTAATTTACTTGCAGTAATGAACAGCTTATAGTCAAAATCATCATGTCGGCGAGTCGCATGTGGGTCATTGTTACGTCGTTTCGGCGGTTCCATCTCAAAATTCAGTTTACCTTGCAAATTTCTTTCATAATTTCCGAAATGCCCTGTGTTATTATTTTGCGGCTTTTCCGTATTTCTAAGTCCCTCTTCCCGTGTTGGAGCGCGAGTGTCCTCTGAAAAATATAATTTTTGCATTACTTGTGCCAACTGATCTTGTACTTCCCGGATTTCTCTTTTGTGTTGCGTACTAATTTGATTCTGATTTTGTTTGAATTTCCTAATTTGTTAGTACTCTCTGTGTCAGTGAAGGCCACAGGTCTTGTGTCATTCAGATCATCATCCACCTTTGTAGGTAAGTCAGTGAACTGATCCGAAAGTTCGGCTACTTTCTCCAATAGTGAACTTATTTCCTCAGTGTGTTTTTCTGAACCAAGTTTCAGAGTGTTCATTTGTGTTGAAATAGTATCTACTGTGTCCTTTAAGTTTCCCTGAGTTTTTGCAAGTTGCATAACCGAATCGGTAGATGCAACTGAGTCAATCTTAGCTTGCAAGTTCTCATGATTTTCATGAACAATAGTTTGCAGTTCTTTTATGGCTGCTTCGTGATTCTGTAATGTATTTTCATACCGCGAAAAAATAGGTTGGAAATGCTCACAAATTTGTGTTTTTATGTCATTACAGACTTTTTGACATTTCGATTCGATTTTATGTAACTCAGTAGTTAAATTTTCACGTGTTTGTTCAAGCGTGGTGTCTAACTTTTGAAGATTTTGTTCCATTGAGTCTAACTTTTCAAGCTTTTGCTGTGTTTGTCCCATTTGTTGTATTAATTGTAATAACAATGCACTGGTGTCTGAAACGTGTTCCTCAGTGCTTTTCAGCAGTGAATTTGCACCGGCAACATTCATATTTTGACAAGCAGAAAATGTGTCTTGACTTATTTGAGAAAACGGTGAGGACCCAAAACCTCAATCTACAGTATTTGCGAGATTGTGTCCTGTCATTTCGGATTCCTGAGGCGAGCTGTTGCCGACCGATCGACCGATAATACTTCCCTGTTCACTAATTGTTTCACTGTCTACGTCATTATTTGCCGCCCGCTCCATTTCCCTATGAACAATTACCAAATTACCACTATGAATGTCTGTTAATTCATTACACAGTGGTGCTGATAAGCTACGCTCGTCGTCACTATTATTTCTCAGTTTACTTTGGAGCCTAGTGTTACGTTTCTCACACGCGATTATTGTCACAATATTTCACACGATAACACAGAAAAGCACAATTTGAAGAGCAAAATAAGAAAACACATTAACATAGCACTGAAAATAATATCTAGTTAATTGCAACCGCAGCTGCGAAATACTTGGTGCAAATCTACATGCATGCCACAACTGTTTTACTGTACAACAATGAAAAACTACAACTACAAAGGAAATTCTCTCTATGATTACGCGCCAGCAATAAACAGTAGCTACACTATTTACACAAACTACAAGAAAAAAAATCAGAAGATTCCAGTGAGGTATTCTCGGCTAAGGGTCGACATATGAAACGTCCCCTTAGAAAAATTAGTGAATTACTGTGCTGGTAAACCCCTTACGTTATTGATTTTCAAACAGCTGAGCAAAACTGAACGTACTCTGACATTTCGCTCTTTACCTATTCTGATCAACACTAAACTGACACACAATATTTTTTAGCGCAACGCAATCTGACTTTCAATAATCCCTACAAAAGAATGGCCCTGACTAACATTAACCTATACCTTTAACAAATCACTTACCTCACAAAAATCTTCGTTACTCGAACTACTGCAATACAGCGAGCGCCACTACTGCCAGCTAAATAAAAGATTCAAACTACTGAAGGCACTAACTACTAATAGGCATAGTTAGCAAATGAATGATTTTGATAGAGAACAAACAATAAATTTACCTTAATAGTGTTGAAAAATCATAATATATATAGCAGTTCATGACATCCATTCTTACAAATGTACTGTTTCTGTCCAGATCATCCGCTCTCAAAACTCTGCCATGTCACTCCCCCACAACCACCACTGCTGGCAGCTCACTTCCAACTGCGCAACGCTACGAGCAGTTAACAGCCAACAGCCCAACACTACAATAGCGAATATTACAACAATGCCAACCAGCCACAGACTGCACACAGCACAGCCAGTAATTTTCATACAGAGCGCTACGTGGCGTTACCAACATAAAAACCTGAACAGCCTACTTATAACTGAAGACAACTGCTGAACCTGAAAGATGTTTTTCATCTCTGAAGAGGACCAAGACGTTTCTTCGGAATACCATGTCAGAGTAATGCTCTTGTAATGTACTGCATTGTGAAGAATATGGTAACCAACGTGGAGGGTTTCAACTCCTAGTTTATAGATAAATTCTGCTGCAAAAAACAGGGATGTGTAGACATCATTTTCGTTACTAAGTGAGTACTAATTTTTATTTTAAAATGTTTTCGGAATTTCTTTCATGTTTATTTTTATAATATTGTAGCGTATTAGTAAAGTTTTGCACGAGCTGTCATTGTTTTGTCGTTTATCATAGTCATGTATCCGTGCTGTTCTCCTGTGTCGTAGTTGTTCAAGGTACAGGGTGGTCCATATAAATCTGAACTACTTGAACGGGTCACAATTTCCCTCCGAAAGCTTGTAGAAACGGGGAAGTTGTGTTAATGATTTCGGTAGCTCTGGGAGAATTAAAAGTACCGCCCGTTATTGGTAAGTTGGATGTTGTTCCTGGGCATGAGCCTCTTTTTATGATCGTATAACGCCGCTATTGCACAGCTCATGTTAGTTCGTTCGTATCCTTGTCGTTGGTCGCGGTTTGTGAAGCCTGTGGGTGTGTAGTTCAGGCCGCACGACAATAACGAGCAGATTTGTGATTCGTTCCCAGTATTGAGCGGCAGAAACATGTTGTGCACACTTCACGCAGGGGTTTTTATTGTGAAAACGTATTTGAAGACCGACTCATTGGTTGCCACACAACGAAAACTCCGGAGAGAATTTAATGTGCACGATGTTCCAACAGGGGCAACAATTTCAGCGACTGTTAGGAAGCTGTCCATTAAACACAGACAGTGGTAAACTCAGGCCATCAGTGGGTGCGGAGGTTACCGATTGTGTTCGAAGACGCTTGGAGAACTCTGCAAGGAAATCTTGTGCGTCGAATGAGCCAGGAGACGGGCCTTTCATATGGCACATGTCAGCACTCGACACCGTGGTTTCCACCTATCGCGGAGGGGGCACTACAAAAGTCGTTTTCGTCCGTATTGTTTGCATGCGAGGAAAACGGAACTGCGGCCATACAGAGGGCACATGATGCAAGCATTGTAAGAAAGATATGATGAGAAACGAATACATTACTGTCGATGGCTTCCAAGGGCTTCTTATTCAACGTCAGGACTTTCCCCCTGTAACTTGCTTTACAGATGAGACGTTGTTCTATCTATGGAGGAGGAGGAGATTAGTGTTAAACGTCCTGTCGACTACGGGGCCACTACAGACGGAGCACTACCTCCGATTAGGGAAGGATGGAGAAGGAATTCGGCCGTGTCCTGGCATTTGCTTGACCGATTTACGAAAATTACGGAAAACCTAAATCAGGATGGCCGGACGCGGGTTTGAACCGTCGTCGTCAGAATACGAGTTCAATGCGCTAACCACTGCGCCACCTGGCTTAGTGTTCCATCCGTCAGGTTACGTCAACACCTAAAACAGCAGATACTGGCCTCGTATAAGCCCCCATATCATGTACGAAACACCACTGCGCGACAAAAAGGTTGGAGTTTGTTGCGTAGTGTCAGGATTGTTGGCGCCAGTTTCTTTGACACGACCGTAGACACTTAGGTTTATAAGAGCATCTTCAATACATTTTTGGGGCAGCTGGATGTCGTCTAGCTTACAGAAGGTTATCTCTAACAAGACGGAGCAACGTGTCACACGTCTAACGCTTCCATTAAACTTGTAAGCAGTTTCTTTGCTGACTGAATAACTTTAAAGCATTGTGACCTTCTCCGAGAGTGTGACCTACCCCTCCCCCTCCCCGACCGTATTTTTTTCTTAAGGGGGTTTCCTAAAAGCCGAGTGTACAAGAATAGACCACGGACACCTGCAGAAATTCGTGAGACCGTTACACACGAAATAACCCACCAAGATTGGCGAGAATACGGGTCACATAACGTGAAGAGAGAACGTGGACAGAGCTTCCGACATTTGCTGAGGACTACGTATGTACAAACATCAAAACAATTTTGCATCACCTCGGTTCCGATGTTTCCAGAACCTGTACAGAAATTTAGAATAGAGGTCAACATCTGGGATCCCTATGAGGTAGGGCTGATAGAGGAGATAAAGAAGTACCAACGAAGAGCGGCGCGTTTCTTCACGGGATCGTTTAGCTGGCGAGAGAGCGTTACGGAGATGCTATACAAACTCCACTGGCAGACGTTACAAGAGAGACGGTGTGCATCACGAGAGATTTATTATTGAAATTTCGGGACAGTACTTTTCAGGAGGAGTCAGACAACATATTACTCCCCCGGCATACATCTCGCGTATTGACCACGAGGAGAAAATTCGAGAAACTAGAGCCAATACAGAGGATTACCGACAATCATTCTTTCCACGCACTATCCGCGAGTGGATCAGGGTTGGAGGGATCAGATAGTGGTACCTTTTCAATCTATCCCAGGCATGATCGATAGGGTTCATGTCTGGAGAACATGCTGGCCTCTCTAGTCGAGCAATGTCGTTATCCTGAAGGAAGTCATTTACAAGATGTGCAGGATGGGGGTGCCAATTGTCGTCCATAAATACGAATGCCTCACCAATATTCTGCTGATATGTTTGCAATGTCGGTCGGAAGACGGCATTCACGTATCACACAGCAGTTATGGCATCTTCCATGACCACCAGCGGCGTACATCGGCCCACACAATGCCACCTTAAAACAGCAGGGAACCTCCACCTTGCTGCACTCGCTGGACAATGTGTCTAGACGTTCAGCTTGACCCAGTTGCCTCCGAACACGTCTCCGACGATTGTATAGTTGAAGGCATAGGGGACACGCGATGCCAATCCTGAGCGGTCCATTCGGCATGTTGTTGGGCCCATCTGTACCGCGCTGCATGGTGTCGTGGTTGTATAGATGGACCTCGCCATGGAAGTCTGGAGTGAAGATGCGCATCATGCAGCCTATTGCGCAAAGTTTGAGTCGTAAGGCGACGTCCTGTGGCTGCACAAAAAGCATTGTTCAACATGGTGGCGCTGTTGCTGTCAGGGTTCCTCCGAGCCATAATCCGCAGGTAGCGCTCATCCACTGCAGTAGTAGCCCTTGGGCGGCCTGAGCGATGCATGTCATCGACTATTCCTGTCTGTCTGTATCTCCTCCTTGTCCGAACAACATCGCCTTGGCTCACTCCGAGACACCTGGACACTTCCCTAGTTGACAGCCATTCCTGGCACAAAGCAGCAATGCGGACGCGATCGAACCGTGGTCTTGACCGTCTAGGCGTGGTTGAACTATAGACAACACGAGCGGTGTACCTCCTTCCCGGTCGAATGACTGGAACTGATCGGCTGTCGGACCCCCTCCGTCTAATAGGCACTGCTCATACATGGTTGTGTCTCTGAACAGTCAAAGGGACTGTGTCTGTGATACAATATCCACAGTCAACGTCTATCTTCAAGAGTTCTGGGAACCGGGGTGATGAAAAACTTTTTTTTGGTGTGTGTAGTTTAACCGTCCCAATACTGGCTAACCAAATGAAACAGGAACGGAACTCTATCCTACAAACTGACATGCAACACATGCACAATGTGATGCACACATATTTGCATGCTTGCATTCGACACTCTGACGGCTACACCGGTTATTGGTTGTTTACATGGCTGGGGTTAGTGACGCCTCTGGACAGTCAATCGGGCTGTGTCTGTGATCCGATATCCACAGTGAACGTCTATCTTCAGGGTTTCTGGGAACCAGGATGATGCAAAACTTTTCTTGATGTGTGTATGTATGTAATCTCTCAATAGTGTATCAACATCTCTCAAAATTGCAGATGTGTCCCATTATTGGTTGAGATGTTATGACTCATTAAAGTAGTTTGGGTTTATATGGATCGCACAGCACTGCGGGTGACCAGGCGGTACGATTTATGGCGATACCGCAGAGTGAGCGAGGGAGTGGCGCGAAGTGAGATGCGTGACCTTGGCCGCCAAGTTTCAAGGCGGAAACTGCGGTGACTGTCCCCGCTGGGCATGCCGGCGCGAAGTTCGCTTTGACCACTGTGTCCACGGCGGGCAGTGTGCGCAAGCAGGTCGGCTGTGCAGGGAACAGGCGGCGGCACATTCTGCAATGCAAACACTGGCCACGACCGGTCCCCCGGGAAATTTGGTTCGCCGGGTAAATGCCCGGGACACCCAGCACTCGCTGCAGTCGTGTTTGAGTAGCGAAAACTCGCGGCGATAAAAACAAAGTCGGCGAATCGGGGATCATAAATATTTCAGTTTTCATCAGTTGCGTTCGGGAATTGTTTCTCTTATGCATAACCTCAGCGAGGTCGGAAATACTCGTTGCCGACTTTTCCGTGCGCGATCAAATGTATGGCCAGCAACAGCTTTCAACTAAATATATGTTCGATAGCCGATAGGAGAACAGATTTAGAAAAACACTAACTCTTTAACAACAGGCAGGAGATAACAAGAAGACCTAACTACTTTTTGTTGCCACATTTTTATGCAAAGAAAGATTGCAAGAAAATACAGTGTACATGTGGAGCACGACAAATACAGGTAGCTAGATAGACAGACATAGACACGAGAGAGACGCGAGAGAGACAAGCGGGTTCTCAATGAAGGACAAGCCGGCCGCGGTGGTCTAGCGGCTCTAGGCGCTCAGTCCGGAGCCGCAGGTTCGAATCCTGCCTCGGGCATGGATGTGTGTGTAGTCCTTAGGTTAGTTAGGTTTAAGTAGTTCTAAGTTCTAGGGGACTGATGACCACAGATGTTAAGTCCCATAGTGCTCAGAGCCATTTGAATGAAGGACAAAACACAGTTGAGGTGGACACAGAAGAGTGTAATTGTGTTTCCTTGTCGCTAACACTGCCCAGTCGCGAACTACCCTAACATCGAAACTACATGGCAGGTTAAAACTCTGTGCCAGACTGGGAACCGAACCCAGCACCATGCTGTTGGCGGGCAGTGTTGTGACTGACTATCGAGGCTCGTCACGTGACCCGTCATCACAACTTTACTTCTGCCACTGCTTCGCTCTCATTTTCGAAACTTAGCGTAGGAAGTACGGCAAGCCCTCGAAAGACAATGTTCTGAGTTCGTGCTTGGGTAGCTCAGATGGTACAGCACTTGCCCGCGAAAGGCAAAGGTCCCGAGTTCGATTCTCGGTCTGGCACACCGTTTTAATCTGTCAGGCAGTTTTAAGTCACGATGGCTGGACGCCGGTTCGAACCGTCGTCCTCCTGAATGCGAGTGCAGTGTGCTAATGAGATGGGACCACATTATGTACTCAGGAACATTATCGAATGTGATCGTTTTGGTGGCTCAGTGGACATGCATTATGTTAAATGGGCATGCTGACCTTCAAATCTCTGAACACGGTACACTAACTTGCGAGCGTTATTTGTGACACTGTACTCCTTCCACATGTGATTGTTTTCAGGTATGCATTCGGTCCTAGCTTCATTTTTATGGATGAAAAATGCCCGCATCGAACAGCGCAGACGGAGAAGCTGCCAGAACGAGAGGATGTTCGCCGAATGGGTTTGTCCGTTACTCGACTTAAATCTCAATGGAGCAAGTGTGGGATGTGTTGGAGAGACGTATTGCAGCAAGACCACATACAACGATCACTATGCAGCAGTTTTAAAGCGCGCTGGAGGAGGAATGGAACGTCCTACCACAAGAACTTCTTGCCAGCCTTACGGCCGGCATGCGAGCACGTCGCAGAGTATTCGTTGCCGTCCGTGGTGATCACAAACCCTATTAAAAACCATGTCCCGCCTTTTGTAATGTCCAGCGCACTATGAAGAATCGCCCTGACTGTAGTATAATTATTGTCGTTGAACAGAAACGTCATTTTTGTTCGTCTCATTGCATATTTCTTTTAGTTACCTTCTCCAATATGCTGTAGCTATTCTTTCTATTGTAGTGTCGCGGAATAGTAAAGAGTTGGAAACGTGGAATATTTTGAAAGTTTCGTTGCCTATGCCGAGAGCCAGAGGCAGTACGTTAGCCAAGAGGTAGGAGGGTTGCGCATGTATCGGAATGTGTCGTCACGCAGGGGCAATGGCATGGTTACACACAACAAGCGAGAGATAATTGCTTAGCACGCGGGTCTGTGTTAGATGGAGACTTTCGTAGAGTGCAAGACAGAGGTATAGCGTCAGCTGTACTGCATTTCACAACTTATCGTAAGTCTGTCGTAACAACACGTAACTCTGTCGCAAGAACACCTAAGGGGCGAGTACGACAGACAAGTCAGCAGTATAGGTGGAACGACTGCGTTCATTACAAACGAGCATGACGTCAGGACGTCGCTCGTGCTTCCTTTAAATACGCCAGCTTTGATAGCAACAAGGCACTCGCAGTTAGACTTGCAGTTAGATGTGTACTGGGTCGCTGCGTAGCGCTCAGCTCGGTGATCGACATGTCAATCTTTATTAAGGAGATGTTGCAGTAAGGGCGGTCCATCCAGCAGCAGACGAGAGGGGACAGTACCAGCTCTGGTCCTCTCTGCTGCTGCTGTCAATCATCATCGCAGCAGACTCGCTCGCCGCCAATGCTGGCCACATCAGTGAGCCGTCGTCGAGATCGTGCGTCACAACCGGGTGAGCCGACGACGCCGGGGGACTGCAGCCCGTTCCGCCCGTCCACCGCGGACGAGCCACCAGGAGGAGCAGGGAAGATGACGGGGTGGGATAGAGTACACTCCGCACTACGAGAACGCCTCTCGTGCCGACAGCGTCGGGACTCCAACCCAGAGCCTCCACGCGCAGCAGCTTGCTGTGCGCAGCCGAGCCGGCCGACCAGCCGGGCGCCACCGGCCACGCGCGGCCGAAGTACGAAGTAAGGGCATTCCTTCGCCACGTCACAGCACGCGGCGCTGCGCTAGCAAGACTGTGCGGCCCATAGCTGGTGTCATCGCTACGAGTCAGCGAGGACTCGGGGAAGGTCGTTGATATCATCAACCCACATTGTACTCTGCAGGAATAAAGGTGTTATGAATTAATAATGTTTCCTGACGCGTCCACAGTCATTTCCTAGCATCCTGACAACTAGAGAGGTCACCGCTCGGCCTCCAGTCCACCGCCTGCACTATGTAAGGTCTAATTCTCATCGAGCTACGTTGCGTGGCTGTGACATTATTGGAAACCGAGCGAGGTGGCGCAGTGATTAGCACACTGGACTCGCATTCGGGAGGACGACGGTTCTATCCCGAGTTCGGCCATTCTGATTTAGGTTTTCCGTGATTTCCCTAAATCACTCCAGGCAAATGCCGGGATGGTTCCTTTGAAAGGCCGACTTCCTTCTCCGTCCTTCCCTAATCCGGTGAGACCGATGACCTCACTGTCTGGCCTCCTCCCCCCTCCCCCCCCCCCCCCCCCCACAACAAACCAAACCAAACCAAACCATTATTGGAAAGTTACTGTACCGCTACCGCCCAAGTCCGGACACCGCCTCAGGTATACTTACGGTGTCCTCAACGAATGTGACGAAAAGAGTGAATGAGAAACTTAACGCCTAACTTTATTGCTAATTAAGCCCGGCAAGAGCGTGAATAGAGCACTTATTTGGTGGAGCGGACACAAGATAGAATGATGATAAATGGGGGACAGGAATCTATAGTTTCGTAAAATAGTTCTCTGAACTCACCGCCTTCTTAATATAAGATTATGTGAGCCGCTTTTAGAATCTGTTGCAAAATTGATGCCTTCGTGAAGCGTTAAGAGAGACAAAAATGTAGGGAATCTCAGGGATTATTTTTTGTGTTATCACATTAAAATATTGCTGCAGGATATCTTTACCGTGGTGAAATTAATTAAAAGAAACCTTTGAATTAAAGAAAGTATTTCCTTTTTAAACGAGAAAACCTTTGTTTTGCCGAGAAGCGGCCAATGTCTTTACTCAACTGAAAGTTCTTACTATTTACTTTAATATGAAATAAATTAATTTGTGCATTTTCTTTTCTGTACTAATTATGATTGCGAGTGTTTTAAAGCGTCCATTGAAGACGGAACACAATGAAATTATTTCCATCCAAGATGTCTACCAAGAATGGTCGATTGTTCGGCCGTTCTTACTATCCAGCGTACTGAAAACATTGAAAAATAAATCTTATTTTTACTTCTGCATAGAGATCACTATATACCGTACATGAAAGAAAAATGCGCAAATTAGCATAAATTACAATATATTTCTTAAAATTCACAACTTACAATGCTAAATGGCCGCCGTAGCGCGAGTTTTCTTCAAGGCTAGAACAGAGAGTGTGTCTAATAATGCCGGTTATTTGTTTTTGTTTTTTTTTGTTTTGTTTCTTGCACCAGCGAGTAAAAGAACAATTACATTGCTACATAGATTCTACAAAGTTATCTTATAGCGTCTTTTGTTTCGTTATTATTTTGTTTCATTACAAATTACCGTTCTGACAGTTAATTACACGCGCAGTTTCAGAGTCCCTGCGTGATATTTTCAATAATTTAAAGATTTACAATTTTCATTTTACTTCGTTTTGTGTCCGATTTGTCGTCGCACGACTTAATATTTGTACCGCGTATCGGTACATTACTTTCGTTCGTAAGTTATGCAAAGCAGTGTATTTTTCAAAATATTTTATCACCATTGATAGATGATTAAGAACACTTGTGCAGGACTGTCTAGTGGCTGTTCTACAATCGTCAACTCACAAGAAAGTGAAGGTTATATTAAGAACTATTAAATTTGGAGTTGATTTTCTCGCCAATAAATTGGTTTAGTTTTCGATGACTTGATGCAGTATCAATAGACCTGAGCACTGTTACACAAACTCTGTAACCAACATTAAAATGCAAGGAAACATTTTAAAATAAGTGTTTTGCTGCCGTCAACCTTTCGTCTTTGCAAGAGTTCATTTGTTTAGTCAATAAATATTTCAAATCACTACGTCATGTTCAGAACTTCATTTACTGCAGTCACTTGCTGTGACAAGAACCGCCGCTATGATTACCAGAAAAATAACCTTAGTTTATGCAAAAATGCCGTTTTCTGTTCAACGTACGATCTGGAAACATAGTGAACAGCGTAGACATATGACACCGCAACTGCGATGAATCATTTTTGGAATGTTGTTACCTTCAATCCGAAGAGAGTGTGTTTTAGTTATATATAAAAGTCAGTGCTCTACAAGCCTCTTAATCTCTGCGATACTACTGCATACCTTATTTATTTGAACCAACTTACTGCCTTCCCCTACAATTTTCACCTCTCACACTTCATAGCATTACCAAACTAGTGATTCCTTGATGCCTCAGGATGTGTTGTCTCAACATCATCCCTTCTCCTAGTCAAGCTGTGACACAAATCTCTTTTCCCCGTATTTAAGTTAAAATGAAGAGTCACATCGTAATAATATTTCTTTATTAACCGGTTTCGGTTTACATACAAGCCATACTTAGCCCTTACTCAGATCCAGTAACGCCTCATTTTCGTATCCCTCCACATAATTTTCAGCGCTGTTGCGTAGGACTACGTTTCAAAAGCTTTTATTCCCTTTTTCTCAATATTGTTTGTTGTCTTCGTTCCCCTTTCATACGGCAATGCTGCCGACAAACAATTTTAGAGAAGGCTCTCTAAAATTCAAATTTATATTGCACATTATAAAATTTATCTCTTTCAGGAATGGTCTTCTTGCTATTGAAAGTGTTGTGGCGCGCCCCTCGTGATGCACCGACGGCCGACAGTGCGCGAGAAGCACTATTTAAATTCGTCGGACTTCACAATATTAGCAACCGACCTTCGGACAACAACAAGAAGTCAGCCGGTGGGCCGTCAGAGGATGATACTAGCGCCCATACCCAGCCAAAAATCGATGTGTGCAACAACTAGGGGCGTGCGCCGATCGAACTACGTTATGTACCCACCAACGAAGGAACCATCCAATAAGAAAGTTGTTGTCATCCGCGCGGCCAGGATTTAAGAGCGCGCTCTGGCCACCGCAGTTCATCGGCACGCTGAAGACTGAAGTTCATCTCCGAAGTCACCACCGTTGCTGCCGCTGTGTCCGCCGCTCGCCGTCATTGCAGTTCGCCTTCGATGTCGTGCTTCTGGAGACTTGGAGAAGTTTTCGGTGGTGACTACTGAACTTAGACAAATATTTATATCCTATGCTGGACACGGACTGTAGTTCAGAACTAGGATTGTTGAAATTTTTAAAAATATCGGAATCTGATATAGTGATATTTAAAAAAATATCATTCCCGGCTCTCGATGTATCGAAAAAAGTATCGATACAGCGACAAAATGTATCGACGTACCGGTCTATAAAAATATTGCCCGCACATTGTAAATAAACTGCCAGTTTTAGAGCTGTATATTTAAGTATTGATTCATTATTAGATGTAACTTACGTCAACAAGCTGGCACTCTGCTTATCCCCTTAGGGCAATAACTGAAAGAAATCATTGCATGTTGACGCTTGGCGATAACCACTTTTCTAACAATGGTAACTGTATATATGTGGCACAAGAAAAGGCGTGTGATGGGTCCATCGTTCTGTGTCGCCACATATCGGATATGGCCGGAACACTTCATGTTGACTTCCCTGTTTTTTCATTTCCAGCGACCTAGCAGCTGTAGTGTCGAAATTATGTGGTGAAGTTAAACGTTGCAGTTTCTGTTGGTAGCGTCGAGAGCCGATTACGTTAGCATTTCCTCTCACACATCTCTGCCCACCGCAAAGATCCATCTTGTCATTTAGAGTTTTGTTCATTATTTTCAACAACTGTGACGTGAAGAAATAGCACATTAGTTGTGTTAAAGCTGTTTTTTAACGCAACTGGTGTGCTATTTCTTCACATCGGAAAGCTTGTTATTCCATTCATGCCGCCAATCCAATCGGACTTCTTCTTCTTTGTGCCACCTATATTTATTTCACACAGTCAAAAAGAAAGACTGGGCGTGACGAAAGCTCGAAAAGCAGTAAGAGCCCTTTATACAGTGAAAGTAAAATTATGTTCTACAATAATTTCAGAAGTAAAATTGCAAATACTTAACGAAAATTGCGAAAAAATATGATATAAAAAGTATCGGCACTCGATATTGCTATTTATTTATCTTTATATCGATGTGTTGGTGGAAGGAATGTCGCCGATATGTATTGTATGTGTTGGAATGTATCGATATCGCTATATCGATATTTTATCGACTGCCCTGTTCACACCGACGGCAGGACATATTACAAGCCGGGACAGGGTAGTGACTTTGGCTGTATCATTTTTTTTATCCAAGTGTTGTTTGAATTTCGTGAAGGAACTGACAAAGTTTGTTCTTTAACACCTGGACACTTCAAGAAGTAAGTTGACCTTTAGCTGAATATTCAAAAGAATTTTATTTCCTTTTTCATTTCAAGCATCAGACCAATTTTGTTCAAACTCCTTTCAAACAGCATGATAACAAACGTGTTAAGTGAGAGTGCTTCCTGTTCTCAATTTTTGGGAGACCTAAAAGGAAGTCTTCAGTTTATATACTCTCCATTTCAGATCAAATAGCAAAACTCTTCCCTTACTTTTAGTGGCTTTTTGCCTAAGCTATCACTATAACATCACCTGATACAATTCGATTACCTTCCGTTAACCCCATTTCATTTTCGTTGATGTTCACCTCTTCTTGAAAACATCTGTTTCTTTCAACTGATCTTCAAAGTTATTTGCCATCTCTGAGGGAATTACAATATCTCTTCCGGACTGTATGGTCGTAGTCGAAGAAACTTTTCAGTTCCTGAGGTTTAGCCCAGAGAAGCGCTGCACATCTTGAGAGGTGCTCCTGGCAACGCTGAGTCTTGCCGACTGACGAAAACGTTGGGAACCAAGAAGTTTCTTCGACCACGACCATACAGGAGGAATACTCATCAACAACTATGACATCCGGTCGTGAAAGCTGTAACACGATGGCCTATTTCAAAGGGAAGAGAAACTTCATTCAATTACAAACACGCGATGCGGACGCACAGGCAGCGGTTAAGACGGAGTCATATTCGTGTTGACATCTGAAATCAGCTCGACAAATGGTGGGCCAGTTTCACACTATGCTCCACAGATGGGTTTGTCTCTCACTGGCCGCTAAGGTGAGCGCGTGACCGGGAAAATGATTCAAATGACTATGAGCAGTATGCGACTTAACTTCTAAGGCATAAGTCCCCTAGAACCTAGAACTACTTAAACCTAACTAACCTAAGGACATCGCACACATCCATGCCCGAGGCAGGATTCGAACCTGCGACCGTAGCGGTCGCGCGGATCCAGACCGCTCGACCACTCCGGCCGGCACATACCCAAAAATTTGAAAAAAAAAATGTTGAATCATATGTGTGACTGAGGAGCCAGTAGGTTCATTTTAAGCAGAAAACATGGACAATTACGCGCGTGGAGACACGCCTTCGATGTCCACGTTAGTTTCTAAGTTACTGTAAGTTATATGTTATAAATAATTCCTGAACTCGGCAACGAATTATCCAATGGCAATAAACGAGGTGTCTATGGATACATCTTGTAGAGCTGTATAGGACTGTGATAGTAAATTTACTGAAATCAATCACATATCTAAATCAGAGGCCAAAATGTGAATTTCGCAGCTTTTCTTAGTAAATGCAGCGTGTGGTAGCCGCGGGCTCAGAGGCGCCTTGCCACGGTTCGCGCGGCTCCCCCCGTCGGAGGTTTGCGTCATCCCTCAGGCGTGCTTGTGTGTGTGTGTGTGTGTGTGTGTGTGTGTGTGTGTGTGCGCGTTGTCCTTGGCGTAAGTTAGTTTAAGTTAGATTAAGCAGTGTGTAAGTCTACGGATCGATGACCTCAGAAGTTTGGTCCCATAGGAACTTACCACAAATTTCCAAAATTTCTTACTAAATAAATAGAGAAACATTAAAAGTAGTGTCATTGCTGTAACTTTAGATATAAAGGAAATTATTTAATGCACGATTTATATTGTTTGTTAATATTTCCACTTTTAAATCCGAAGAAAGAGAAAAACCATAGAAGTTATTGTTTATAAGTGAACTATGGCAGATAAAAGAAAACTGATAGCAGCAAAATATTTCTTCGAAAATTTCCGTGTGATTTGATGTATCATATGTGTATGAAAGGTTAAAATCAAAAATTTCAGCAATTTTTCAAGTTCAGTAGTTTGACTGACTTCAGTGGTGCTTGACCGTGGTCTCTTGGGTGAACAACGGCAATTTGGAGGATAGTCTAAGTATGGACGCCGTAAAGGCGGTCAGGCTGTGTTAGGAGGGTGGATTATCTGATGAGCTGTGAAATAGTCCCTAGTTCTGATGTGCGAACTATTCAGAGTTCCTACTATCGGACATAGATATTTTTCTGCATCCGATGAACTTGTTGCTTTTCGACTTGTGTGAAATCCAAGCGCCGGCCGGGGTGGCCGAGCGGTTCTAGGCGCTACAGTCTGGAACCGCGTGACCGCTACGGTCGCAGTTTCGAATCCTGCCTCGGGCATGGATGTGTATGATGTCCTTAGGTTAGTTAGGTTTAAGTAGTTCTAAGTTCTAGGGGACTTATGACCTTAGAAGTTAAGTCCCATAGGCTCAGAGCCATTTGAACCATTTTTTTGTAATACAAGCCGCACCCATAAGGTGATAAGATTTCAGTGTGTAGACATTGTGGAATTTATAATTGATGTACTGTGGAACTTTAACGGTTTTCTAAAGATAACTCACGCATTTAATCGTGGTTTATTCAACCGCCTCCAATATCTTGAGAAACTCGGTCGGACACTGAAATTAATTTATTGAAAACTATGACCATCGACTTTGCGATGTTCTTATTGGAAGTAAACGTGGATTTGTGAAACTTCAAAAAGTACGTGATTTTTGCATAGCGAATCCTCTCTGTATTTATATTATATACTTTTGTGGAACATTGGGTGCATTGCGATGAACGTGAGTTGGCGCACCGTAGACGAAACGTAACCAAACTTGTAAGTCCATCCAAATTTACGGTGGCTTATTGAAGTCGTACAGTGGCACGTGAAGGCTGCGAGCTGATATAGTACTTGTGAACAGTTTACAACTCTGATTTTCGGCAAATTGATGAGAGAGATTGTATTTTATTTCAACATCCACACCAAATGCACATCCCCATACAATCCGACCGGTCACAAAGCCTTCATTGTATTAATGACAATATCATTGGGAAACCTCGAATTTCCTTTCTCTTCTCACTGAGCATAAATTAACTTTCCAAATTGTCCTGCAGTGCTTGCTCTGTGTACTGATTAAATGACATCGGGACAACCCTGTCTTACTCGCTTCTCAACTATTGCTTCCCTCTGGGATATGAAACTAAAAAATCTTTTGTATTCGTTGTTTTTATTTTCTGTTGTAGTTGCTTTCCACTCACATTTGTTGATGACTAGTTTCGAAGATAATATTCATTTTAAAACTGTTATCCGACAGCGCAGCAGGCTGTCACGTGGATGAGAGTAGAGCAGAAAATCAAGAGGTCAGATGTGGAATCAGTTGACTCATTCAAATACCTAAGCACTACAGTTTGTAGGGATAGTGTGTGGAATGATTACGTAGACACAGCTCTACGTAAAGCCGATGGTAGACTTGGGTTCATCGGGTGATACTGGAAAAATGTAATAAGTCTGTAAAGGGCATTGCTTACAAAACGCTAGCGCGTCCCATCCTACATTATTGGGAAAGTGAGTAGGACCGATACCAAATAGGTCTAGCAGGGGATGCTGAACGCACACAGAGAAGATCATCACAAATGGTCACATGTTTGTTTGACCCTTGGAAGAGCGTCATGGAGATGCTGAAAGAACTAAACTGCTAGATACCTGAAGACAGAAAGTATACTTACAGAGCTTCAGAAACCATTCGTAGGTAAGGAAACTAGGAACATACTGCAGACTCTTGTGTATCGATCATGTTGTGACCTTGATCACAATATTAAACTAATTTACACAGCGGTCAGACGCATTTAAGCAATCAATCATCCCAGCTTCCATACGCAGGCACAACGGACAGAATACGTGGCACGATGGGAATTACATGGTGTTTTAAATGAATATATCGGTTTTAAAGCTATGCAGAATTTATTTCACGCAACTTACAATTATAAATAATACATAAAATGAAAGAGCAGCTCAAACAGTTTTGTTTGTATACAAGTGCACAAAGTGAAGAGCATAGAATGACAAAGAGTGTTGAAGAACGTGTTGAACGAGTGAGAGTTTTTCGTGCGAAGTCCCAAGAAATCAGTCCGGGAGGGGTCGTGAATTAGCAGTTCCAGTGACGTCGTTGGGTACTTTTAAGGAGACAAAACTACAATTTTATCATTTGCAATTGTTACAAGCTCTAAGGCCTTCCGACTTACGTGGAAGATTTACAAACGAAAAGTTGCTGCATGTCGATGAAAAATTTCTGGATCATCTTATCTACAGTGATGAGTTGACATTTCACCTAAGTAGAAATATGAACACACACTATGAACGCGTTTGGGGTCAGCGAATCCTTCACCAGATGGTACAGTTGCAGAGAGACTGCCTTAAATTGAAGACTTTTGTGCCGTGTTTGTTATCTTGCGCTGTAACTATGGCTCTTTCCTTAACTGCAAGAAGCTGAACTGCGAACCTTTATTTTGCAGCAAGTTGGTGCGCCGCCTTACCAGCATAACTCAGTAGGTGACCGTTAAAATGATGACGTACTAGGCCGTTGGGGCTTTCTTTGCGTGACCTCCACGTTCACATACGATCTCACGCCATGAGATTTTTATCTTCGTGGGTTCATAAAGGATTATGTGCAGCGCCTGAGTTACCACCCGATCTACTCGACTTCAGAAACAGCATTGTGGCAACCATTACTCCAGACACTGTGATCAAGATTTGGAAAGAACTCCCCTCCCAGCTCGATATGTGACGAATGGTGCTCGCTTTGGACACTTGTAAGGAAAACTATTTGAACTGCTCTTTCATTTGATGTATTATATAAAATTGCAAGGCGAATTTAATATATGCTACAAAGCCTTAAAACCCGTCTATTCACTTTGAAACTTCCTGTACCTTCTGCCATACCCCTATCAATGGTTTGCGGAGTGTGTATGTAAACGTATATGTAGATGAAGCTCGATGTATGAAATGTATAAATGCGAGCGGTTAGTAACTTATTTTACGCTGTTCATGACGATTCACATGATCAGAACTCGGCTAATATATTGAAAATGAACATTGTGCTCGAATGTAGTCCCCAGTGAATGTGTAATAATAATAATAATAATAATAAAACAGTGAAATCAATGGCGGCGGCTAATCCTTCCACTGATGTCAAGCTGGAATATATACTCCACATGACATTCAACTAAAAAAAACGGCGCCGAAAGATTTAAAGAAAGAAAATTAAAAATCTTACTGACAACTACTTACGCAACAAACCTGTTAGATACTGATCCTAAAAATAAAATTGATGATAAAGTACAAATAAGTGAATTAAAATGAATTTTTGTAAATGGACATACTGACAACTGGTCAACAGAAATTTTTGAAACTGAATATGATATTCTTTCCAAACTGAAAGATTTCAATGGCGAACAATTGAAAGGAAATTTTTCTTTCGTACTTTTTAGAGGCGGATCGCTGCTAATGTGCTGCAAGCGGAATCCGCCAGGAGCACGAGAATCCTGCGGAGGCGAGTGGGCTGAGAAAGGGCGCGCTGGAGCGCTCTCCAGACCTCTCCAGCGCTGGCGCTGCTGGAGGCACCCCACCCATTGTACTCGCTGGCGCTCCATGATTTATCGACATCACAGGTGCGAACTACTTGCGGCTCCGCTCACTTTCTCGCGGTCGCTGTCATAAGCCTTCGATCGCTCGAAAGTCATGTCGAGCGGCACATTCTGCGCGAGCCACCATCCTCTGTTCAACCTGAGTTTCACAAAGGAGACAACAGTGCGCTTAGCATCCTCCGCGATTTTTATTGCTTCACCTACTTCTGTTTTAACGTACATTACTCGTTATCGAGTAGTGTCGTACCGTTGGTTACAGCTATCTGGCTATGATGCTCCAGCCAAACGGTTCGCCTTAAAACCCTTCCACACAGTAGGAGATGGTATGTATTCGCTACTGACAAGGATAGGACTTCGGAGACCTCCAAATGGTTCAGCTCATATTTGGTAGTTTTCTTCCGTACAACCTAAAATGAAAGACGGAAGACTAAGATCTTTTGGCTCAATTATCCTCTGTCTCCTCCCTCCCCCCCCCCCCCCCCCCCGGCCAGATCACCACCCCTAAACATCATGACATGCAATCGACTCAAAATTTTCGGGTTGATAGACAGCTGAAAACTGAACATCTTTCTTCATATATTCCGAAAATGTGTATTATGCCAGAAAATGTTATGACTGCCTCTTATGTACCCGTAAGGTAAACGAGAGTCTCTGGCGAAGAACCAGGGCATCTGGTTGGGGAGCAGACAACCTGTGTTCGCATCCGAAACGCGTTCTACAGTTTCCTTTCCTTTTGTATTTTTTTCCGCATCGAAGTTGGTGCGAACAGAAGGCTTAATAAGGTAAGTGGTTCAATAAGGAATAACAACAATGACGACTTGGAGCAGCAAAGAATTAAAATTTTAAGCCATATTGTATGAAAACAATTCCGAGTAACTCTTGTTACGAATTTGTCAGGAGGGACCACAAATAGTCGACCCTGTAGCGCTTGTTTACGGTCGGGTGCGGGACAAAATGACGGAGGGACAGTCATGTCATCCTCAGTGTCTGTTCTTCTATAGTAGATTTGAAATGAAAAACTGCAAAATGCATTTGAGAAGCGAACGCAGGTTATATGCTTCCCAGTCAGATGCCTAGGCCGCTATGCCAATGGCACCTCCGTTGAGCGCCGCATAAGTGAGAGTCGTAATAGTTTCTTTCTCCGATTTATAGGAAAATATACAGTTGCGAAATGAGAAGTGCTCAGTTTTCAAATATCTACCGACGCCATAGATTAAGAGTCGATTGCATGTCATGATGGATTCCTAAAAAACTGGAGGCATTCAGCCAAAATAAACTGACGGCAGAAAAATCACAACACGAAGAAGGAGTTGTGCGAAAGTTGGTAGGCATATTTCTACATCTGAAAGATGGTACCTACGCTAGTTTCACTTCAGTTCCATAAGAGTGCACAGTTTAAGTCGTAACACGACGTCCTGTGGCTACACGAAAAGCGTTATTCAACATGGTGGCGTTGTTGTCAGGGTTCCTCCGAGCCATAATCCGTAGGTAGCGGTCATCCACTGCAGTAGTAGTCTGAGCGAGGCATGTCATCGACTGCTCCTGTCTCTCCGTATCTCCTCCACGTCCCAACAACATGGCTTTGGTTCACTGCGAGACGTCTGGACACTTTCCTTGTTGAGGGCACTTTCTGGCACAAAATAACAATGTGGACGCGATCGAACCGCGGTATTGACCGTCTAGGCATGGTTGAACTACAGGCAACACGAGCCGTGTATCTCCTTCCTGGTGGAATGACTGGAACTGATCGGCTGTCGGATCCCCTCCGTCTATTAGGCGCTGCTCATGCATGGTTGTGTCTCTGAACAGTCAAAGGGACTGTGTCTGTGATACAATATCCACAGTCAACGTGTATCTTCAGGAATTCTGGGAACCGGGGTGATGCAAAACTTTTTTTGGTGTGTGTAGTTTAACCGTCCCAATACTGGCTAATCAAATGAAACAGGAACGGAAATCTATCCTACAAACTGACATGCAACACATGTACAATGTGATGCACACCTATTTGCATGCTTGCATTCGACACTCTGACGGCTACACCGGTTATTGACGTACCGACATTTCACATTTTCAATGGCATATCTCGCAACTACATTAACCTGTGATCTTGTAATGTTAATCAATTAACAATGTTAGCTAGACAAATGTATCCTCGAAATTTCATTACTCTGCATTCATTATATTGGGTGTTGCAATTTTTTTCCGTCAGTGTATCCTACAGTCTGTCATTTTAGCGACTTTCCAGAGACGAGCCGATTCGATTGGTCGTGTCTGAGACCTTCCCATAGTGAGTTACGGAAGTATCGTTACGTTACTGCTTGAAAGGTTTCGTTATACGCATGTTTTCCTCCCCGCACGAAGTTCCTGAAGACTCTGTCTGAATCGGCAGCTTTCTTATTTCTCCAGTTCGTCGTTAGACTCAGCGGATTCGGAGTGACGAAAACGTTTCGTTACTCGCGTGTCTTCTTCTCCACATGCAATTCGTGTCAACTGGGTATCGTTAGAATTCCCCCATTTTCTTTTTCTCAGCGGGCCAAGTCGGTAGCGACACGGAATACAGAATTCATTTTGCTTGGCGGCATGCTTGCTTTCCTGCTAGCAGTTCGTGTACAGCTCGGCCCGAATCGGCAGTATTCGCGTGACTCCAGTTCTTTAGTCTGTCACGTTTCTCTGGTCTTGTGAATTAAAAGCCTTACACGAGTAATAGAAGGCGTGAGAGAACTTGAGCGGGGAATGTACGTTTCCGGCATCAATTAGTTCGACCTACCTACTTTTCTTGCGAAGAGCTCAGTTCGAATGTAAAATTAAATTGTGATCTGAGCTGAATGGGGAGATTGGTACCCTTTCAACGACTCGTAATTCCTTTCATTTAAGACTACTAACGTAACGATAGTTTAGTACATTTAGTCACTGTGTAGTGCAATCATCAAGTGGCGGAACAGAAGGAAACGATGTGATTTTTTGCAGCGAAGAGCCAGAAAATAAAGTAATGTTGCGATGACAACATACTGGGAGCGGATTAAAAAGAAATAGACATTTAACATTTACGCTTAATGACATTCAGTGACGAATGTAAAGAGTGTGTGTACATTGTAGTGGGTATCTGTCTCGACAACAGCGAATACATGCGGTGCAAGATTGGTCGTTATTTGTAAACCTGTATGCCGCGAGCCGTTTCCGGCCGCCGGCCTTCGTGTCATAGAGGCCAAGTCTCGCTCTCTGCAGGTCATCTGTTACGTATTTTTTGAAAATATTATTGGAGAAGTCAGCAATCATAATATAATCTTTAAAATTAATTATAACAGTCTAGCTCGCAAGGCACGTTTATTGATAACTTCGGCTGTTATGAGGTAGCTGCACTGCCACGTGTTGTATGTTGTTATTGATCTACCCTGTTACAGAGGAAAGTAAGCAGATGCGGTTGCTGCTAGTGTTATCATTATGAAGACACAAAATACAGATGGGAAAGACTTGGTGGCACTCAATAGGTTGTTCTCTGTTACATTTGTAAGCTTTCCATTACCTTCGCGAGATCCTTCGAGCAGGTCCTGAGAAGATTTTCAAGTTCTACCGCATGTCAGTGAAGTCTTCTGCACAGTACTGACAAAATTCTTTCAGTTTATGTACACGAAGGTGATGATACTTGTAACTGTCAAAGGGTGGGGAGGGGGGGAGGATGCGCTGGGACGCTGAAATCTATACATACTACTAAATTAAAGTCCCCCTCCGCGATTTTCTACCTGTACGTGAAGGATAATCTCAGGAATTATTGTAGGGATTTTGATATAGTTTTCATTCAGGGACAGACTGATTTACGAGGGAGATCTGTGTGTATAATTTATTTCTGCTACGCCAGACAAGTCGTCTCCCGAAGATAAATAGTGATACACGAGGAAACGGGGGAAGGTCGCTAGTGAGTACTAAATAAATCTGTTTGTTGCAAAAGATACAAGATACTACTAAAATTGAAATAAATTATTTGTTACACACACACACACACACACACACACACACACACACACACACACACACACACACACACAGTGATAAGCCAAAACAATATGACCACTGCCCACCTCGGCGTTGGATGTCGCTTGGTGGCGTTCCGGCCACGTGATCCATCAAGATAAATAACTTTCAAAAGGGCAGATAATTATTACACACAACCTGTGAACGAGTATCTCGAAAACGGCGAAGCTGGTAGAATGTTCACGGGCAACTGTTATGAGCATATACGGAAAGCGGTAGAGGACAGTGAAACTACCACACGGCGCTAAATAGTTTGTTTCACAGCAGACGACTCCTATGTGTTCACATGCTGACGCAGCGACATCGTCAGTTGCGACTGTAGTGGACACAGAACAATCGAGATTCGACCGTCGATCAATGGAAATGTGTCGGCTCTTCTGGTGAACCACATTTGTGCTACACTAGGTCGATGGTCGTCCCCACAAACGTAGTCATCGGGGTGAACGACGGCGGGGATAAGAAACACATACCTATTATAGGGGCTGGGGTTGGGGTGAAAACGTAGTGTAGCCCATGACGCGCGAATTCGCAAATTTTATTCGTCCAGTATTTGAGAATGAGAGCACTTAGTGACTTATCACTAACTTTACACATACTTTCAAACCTTTACGAAACTTTTTCTCGCTGACAACTCCCACAATATATGAAAGGAGGAAAGTTTATACATATTGTTTTATACATTTTCACTGTTCGTGCAGTAAAGCTGCCGCATCAGGCAAGACGTATTAATTTATTAGTTCGAATGGTTAAAATGGCTCTGAGCACAATACGACTTAACATCTGAGGTCATCAGACTTAGAACTACTTAAACCTAACTAACCTAAGGACATGACACACATCCATGCCCGAGGCAGGATTCGAACCTGCGACCGTAGCGGTCGCGTGGTTCCGGACTTAAGCGCCTAGAACCGCTCGGCCACACCGGCCGGCGTCTGGTCATTACTTTTGAATAAACACTTCAATTGTATTCGAAGTGGTGTTTCGCAACTTTTCTTTTGAACACCCCTCATATATACATGAAGCGGAGATGGGCCTCAAATGGGGAAAACCACTGACATGACTGTCTTATGGCCCAGCGCTTAAGAACCAGCATGTCGGTAACTGTCGCCTGATGGCGTGCAACTGTCATGAGTGTCTGCAAAAAGTGTCTTAAGA
This sequence comes from Schistocerca americana, assembly GCF_021461395.2. Taxonomy (NCBI): domain Eukaryota; kingdom Metazoa; phylum Arthropoda; class Insecta; order Orthoptera; family Acrididae; genus Schistocerca; species Schistocerca americana. The sequence goes on along the minus strand of NC_060121.1, from coordinate 298,171,686 downwards.
ACGAAAGACGATGAAACTGCGCACAGAAGATAAATTGTTGGACGTCTACACCCCATCACCGTATTTAGGGGTTGGACGCTTGCAGCTGTGTAAAGCAACGTAAGCGTCGATATGTGGCAGTTCTGACGACAGAATACAGTGCTGTTGCAGGCACAAGTGTTTCAGAGCACATTGTTCAGCTTACATGTTGAACACGAGAGTCCACAGCAGACCTCTATGGATTCCCTTTTTGACACAATGACGTCGTTAATTACGACTGCACTGGGCACGAGATCATCGAAGTTGGACCGTGTCTCATTAAAAATCTGCAGTCTGGGCGGATGGCGGATGAATCACGTTTCTTGTTGCACCAGATCGATAGTCGTGTCCTGAAATGCCATAACCGAGGGGAACAGCTGCTCCATGTATGGATTGTGCTACATACGCAGGCCGCTGGGGCAGTATGTTGCTATCAGGTTCGATAACCTGAACTTCAATGGGACCTGTGTTAGCAGGCGACAGCACCAGCTTTGGACTAACTGAACATTACTGCGGACGATCTGCATCACTTTATTCTTGATGATGGCAATGGCAACTCCAAGGATAATTGACTATGTAACCAGGTTAGAATCGTGCTACAGTGATTCGATGAGCTTATAGTGAAACCAAGTTGATGTCTTGGTCTGCAAATTCACCTGATCTGAGCCCGACGCAACACATCTGGAGTGATCCTGGGCACCAGCTCAAATTTAAGGGAAATCCGTGGCCTGCGCGTAGGCATCTGCTGCTACATGTTTCTGGAAATCTCTCAAAGACCTATCCAATCCATGCCGCGCACTGCTACATTGGGTTTCAGTATTGGAGCAACACGAAATTGAGCAGGTGGTCCTCTCGTGTGCAGACCAGGAAATGAGACACTATGAAGAGGCGTGCACAGGAGCCTGGAAAGTTGTACGAGACCAGTCTTCGGACTGAAGGCCACAGCAACAACCCGAAGACATCATATTAATAATTGTCTTATACATCGGAGATGTAACAGGTTGAGTACATGATTGTGTTGGTGATGTAAAACATTCTGCAACAAGATAACGGAAGTATGACAGTGAAGAGGAGACTGAAGAGAATTGTCGAATTGTTAAAGAGGCTTTTGTTGGTGACCTGGGCAATGCAAGGGGCGATTAAAAAGTTTCAGTTTGAGGACGTTGCAGCAGCGTGTATTCAACAAAGCGTAACTCCGATGCGGCTACCTGTATATAATGATCGACAAGTAGGCAAGGGATTAGTGTTGCATTCGTGTGTTTCCGAAACGCATGCAGCAAATGCGAAATCGTGAACTATGATGACATTATTACCAAATGCATCCAACCAGGATCAACATGCTGTTATTCTTTTCTTGATAGCCGAAGGGCAAACACCTGTAGGCATCCATCGGAGACTGAAGGATGTATATGGGGCAGCATGTCTGACGGAAACCACCGTTGTGAAATGTTGCGTCAACTTCATGACAGCACACGTCCCCATATCAGAAATGTTGTAAAGCGGACTTCACGCCAACTCAAATGGAAGACGCTCAAGCACTTGCCCTGTAGTACAGATCTCTCCCCATGCGATTATCACGCCGTCGGCCCCTTAAAACAGCTTTGGCGGGTCGGAGATTTCTGTCTGTCGATGACGTGCAGCAGGCAGTTATGGACTTCTTCAAGCAGCAGGAGACGGTGTTTCAACCTGCTGCATCGGTGAGATGATTGCCTCAACTTTCATGGCAACTTTGCCTAATTGGTAAAGCTATTCTGGACAGTACGCCTTCGAACGGAAACTTTTTGATCGCCCCGTAAAGTATTGAAGGTTAACCATATTGTTAAGAGGGAGTTACGTAGAGTTAGCGAAAATAGTGCATAAAAGCAATAGTATTAGTGTGGACTGCCAACCCGTTCCCTGACAAATTCACGCAGAGACAAAGGTTTTTCAGCCGCAGTCGTGCTGCCTGTTCGACTGCGATAAAGCGTGAACACCGCGTCCACCGTCTGTACAGCAAACCGCTGACCGAATTTATGCCGTTATTGTTCTTATCGCGCTTTCATGCGGCAGTGCTTTACAATGAACACATTGAGCGCAGCAGAATGAACGACCCGTGCAACAGCCAGCTAAGCTGCGCATTGTGTGAGCTGCAGATACGAGCTTACTGCTTGCTACATAGAGCCTTTTCTTCTAGTCCAACTTAATCACACGGTCTCACCGGTTGCATTTAAACGTGTTCTTACATTTAAGAAGTATATACTCAGCTGTACAGCATATGATATTACTTTCACAAGCTGCGGCATTGTCGCGAATAAAACAGATACCCGCATACACAATAAATTTCCTTTAATTTACGTCTATGGTCACAAACGTTTTGTTTAATTACTGCACGCCTCTGATACATACAGTTTGTTGATGGTTTCACCTAGTAGTGAGTGGCCTCACATATTTACTTCGTTTTCGTACATTTTAAGTATGACTCTAGTATTTTCTTGTGCCTTCTCTGTTCATTTCATAGACTGCATTAACTAGATAATGTGGGTCATGCTCTGTTACGGAATTTTACCATTCTTTTCTTGCAACGGAGTGCTGCAGGGTACGAGGGGCCCTCTGTCGGTCACGTTCCTCCAGCCACTTCCCGCCTATGCGGATTCTGGCGTTAGCGATAACAGAGGGCGCTGATTACGTGCAGCTCAATGTTTTCTTTCACTGTGGCTTCTTTAGCGTTTTTGTTTTATGGTTTTTAATATTATCCTGTGCACTATCAAAGGTGTTTATTACTAATGTCATTATCTAGAATATTGGCACTGGAGCATGTGCCAACTATTATCTCTTAACTCTTCCTCTTTTTAACAATCTTACTTTTGTCGTTATCTATTTCATTGCTTTTTATTACTGTAATGCCTTTTATACGTTATAAGCTCATTGCAGACTTCATCTATTGTATCCCCCTTTATTTTCACTGTTCAATTAATTATTGAAAACTAGCGTATGCTGACATAAGCGACATCTGGTGAACTTACAACACAAACATCTTGCGGCTACTGTACGGCAACTTGTTTTGAACAGTAGTGCTACTGACAACATGACTCGAGCATATGATGTTATTTGTATATATTTGACGATGCTGGTGCTGATTCTGCATTTATCATTTGATGATGCTACTATGGCTACAGTACATTAGGATATTGTTTTTACAAAACAGGTATGCCTCTTCAAACATAAAGCGCACAAATGCATACATTTGTCAGTAGTACTTTTCATTATGGTCTATTTATTGTTTTTAAGCTGTAGACAATCTGCGAGTGTATTTATGATTTTTCCCATTTTTTGCTGCAGATCTGATGATGGTCATTATAGACCGAAATCGATAATCTGTTAACAAAACGTTTGTGATCATAGACGTAAATTAAAGGAAACTTAATGTGGCATTACTATTTAAAATTGTTTCTTTTTATACCTTCAGAATTTTGAGAATACAAGGGTGACGTAAATATAAGCAATGGCTTTTAGGAAACTAATAATGAAGTCTTCGCATTCGAAATGTGAAACTAATAACACGCAAGCTGGCGCAACTCTCGTAACCCAGAATGTACTATTCTGTTTGCAAGTATTCGTTACGTGCAGTGTTGGCATAAGCACCGTTAAATTTAGGATCGAAAATTCACGTGATGTAAAAGGTTTATTCTACTGTTTAACTGAAATTTCCAAAAGTCAAGATGATTTGAAGAGGAAACAGATAGTTCAGTTGAACCCTATAAAGTCCGCCGTGATTGTGTTTCGTCTCAATTGTCTTCGAACACGGGACTATTTCTTTTCATATATAAACAAAAAAATTTGGATGCGATATGCAGAGTGACCCATTTACATTGGGCACACCAAAAACAAAATAAAAAAAATGCTGTGGAAATAAATGTTGTTTAGCTACCAGGGAGATATCAACCGGCATAATTGCCGTTTTGTAACTTCATTGCAAAGATGTAAACAGCTGCACGTCTTTTCTTAAACAGTCTGACTGCCAGCAGACCAACTGTTTCCATAGAAAATGACCACCTCCCATTGCTCCGTTTGTCTCAGTACCATAGGTAACTAACACTAATTAAAGTGGCCCTGAAATTATTGTTTATAGAATGGAAATATTATTGTTATTTACAAATACGTGTTTGTCACGGAAAAATGTTTGGTGTAAACACTTCAAAATAATCTATTACTGAATTTTGTGAAAAACTACCTTAATTATATTCATAGGCCATAAATAGATGACTACTGTATAAATAAAGGTAAGGCATTCATCATCGCCATATAAACCAACAAAATCGTAATTATTTTCCAGCACTCCCATAGAGGGCAACCTATACACAACGAATGTGATGTTTTCTTGTTTTCTTTTTAAAGTTGTTAGTATATTTATTTGACAACAGCTACTGTATATTAACAAGCTGTTTCTTCTTTATTATAAAATTATTGTACGTACTTTTGACGTTCTATTTACAAATAAGTTTAGTTTTCTGTACATAATTCTCTCGGCTTATATCTGATTGGCTGACGCTGACATCATGCTGTCACCTGTAGGTGGAGCCTCCAGTATCTAAGAAATAGCTGTACTGTTCTCTCGAGCAGCTCAAGTCGTCATTCAGCGGTTCCTGCTCCAAATACAGCCATTGTCCACCAATATGAGTGAATTTATGTTTTCTTTTAATTTTAGAGCTGATTTTAAGTTCTTTTAACGTATACCTGTAATTTATACGCTTTATTATATTACAGCTATAGATCTGAAGATAATCATGTGATGATCGAAACCGTCATATTTTAATAAACGTGCCTTGTGATCTAGACTGCTATAATTTATTCCAAAGATAATATTGGATCGCTGGTTTCTCCGATAATGTTTTCAAAAATAATTAAAATATGTCTTCAGTATTTTCATTCTGCATTCATCGTGCTATTCTTAATGAATGAACATGTATGCGCGTTTCCTGTCACCATTAGTGACCAATACACTTCTTCCCTTAGGTACATTGTTTGATACCAAAGTGGAACCGTTTTTAAATTTTCCAGTAAATTAGCAGTCTTTAACTTTGGCAAAATGTTCTGCACAATTACAAGGGTGTATCTAGGCCTACTACTTCAGCAAAAAATCTTTCGAATATTTTCTCATTATCTAATAAAAGGAAAAAGAATTAAAACTTATCATTTTACCTCCGGTAAATATGATTCCTAATATCGGATTTCAGATTTTCGTAATTACTTATTGTAAATAAACACTAAAATTTAATCAATTAGTAACGTGGTCTTCATTCGCACCAAACGTTTCTTTCAGAATTAAAGAGTGCTGCATAATTGTCGGTTACTCCACAGACGTTTTGGCCATAACAAGAAAAATCTTGAGTCTTTGTCCTTTTTGATACAGACGTCACATTTAAGATCATCGTCGACACCTGCATGAAGCTCACAAAACCAGCATAATAAATCGATACTCTTAACCCAGATCTCTTTAGAAGTGTCAGTTGGTCGCAGCAAGTGTATTCCTAATCCTCCTCATATTCAGGTGATGAGTGTTTGAACATGGTATCATCAATGCTTGAATCGGGGTCTTCCTTATCATGGTCCTGCTGCTTCGTGACATTCTGGTTCTTTCTTACGAAGAGCTTTCTTTGGTAGCCCCTGATGTTGAAGAACTGTCAACCCATCACGTGAAACTCCTGGAGTAGGTTCTGTTGAAGGTGGTGTCTTCCCTTTAGGCAGGAACTGCCCCAAAACCCTTCAGAAAGGAGATGACGCCAACACTGTTGCTTTAGCTGCTCATGGTTTTGGGTTTGATGGTGGCGGCTGACTAGGTGAGCTGATTTCAAAAGTAGAAACAGATGTTTCTTCCATTCCAGTATCTGCATCCGGAAATCTCCTTGATGTAGCTTCTGAGATCTTATCGGTATATGCTGCAGACTGCTGAGGAAGAAAAGTCATAGATGATAAAACCAGGGGGTCACAAGGATAGATTCCACATTTTTTGAAATAAGAAAATTGCGGCAGTTCTATTGTTGCGGCTTTGCAATAAGCCGAACCCATCAATGTTCCAACGTCTTTATCTCGCAGACTCAGGAAAGGTGGCATATGGAATAAAATTCAGAACACGTGTCCGTATGAAATCACCCCAAATATCGCGCACCAGAACTAGTGTAACCTTGTACTACCCCATATTAGGGGCCATCCGTTACTGCTATTTGGGCACTGCCTAACCTTTAAGTGAGTGGTAGATGACACTTTTGTCAATTAGACAAGAAAGAGCATGCTTCGGGCTACTGTATATGAAATAATTTGAAAGTAAGTCTTACGTGGCTTGAAGAAGGACTTCTAACTGAACTCTGCAGAAAATGCTTATTTTAACCACAACGCAAAAATAGCTGTGGAGAACGAAACATTAACAACAAAGACACCAAACTCACATCATAATGACCTTCTCTGCTGGTTGTCGGAGCTAGCTACGGAGTGCAGCACCAAGCAAAGGAGACATTCAGATCCCCGAAGTTAGGCACCCATCCAAAATACGGGAACTTTACCCTACTGTCTGGTAACATATTGATTTCTTGTCTTCTAAGCCTTTCCTGTATATATACGCCAAATGTCTTGTAATCATGTCTTACATTTCTTTCTCTGAAGTATCTAAACATTCTTAAAAATAAAAATATTACTTTGAAATTCTGTCATAATGTTATCTTAATTTTAGAACACATATTTGTCAGCATAATATACCGGTTAAGGATGGGGTGCAAACCTTCAGATCACGAGAAGATTACGAATCGTCGGGAGAATAAACTGAAGAAGTAGATTTTCCTACTAAAAGATATTATAAGAAGATACTGTGCTGCTACAAAGTACATTTGCAAAATACAACTAAATAATAAATATTTGATCAACGGCTTTGGAAAACGCAGCGTAACAGAAATAAAGATAAAAAAAATGTAGCCTCTACTCGTCAAATAACTACAAATGCTTGTGTCAAAGATACCGTTTCAGGTTGAATCCGTATGATTAAACAATTTTTTGCAAATATAAATAAACAGAGCATTGCGATAAATAAATGTTCCTAATAATACAGACAAAACGTGGACAAATCTCAGCACAGAGGAGGAGGCAAATGAGGCTTTTGAAATGTGGTGCTAAAAATAATGCTGACCATTAGATGAACAGATCATGCAGCAAAAGAAAAGATATGTCATAACTAGACTAAAGGTAGTGAAAGGTTGACATAACGCATGCTGGAGCATCGGCGAATGGTTTAATTTGGTAATGCAAGCAGGTATGGAGCGGAGTAAAAATGTAGAAGATACCAACGCTTGAACACAACTAGATTCAAATTAATGTAGAGTGCTGTAGATGTTCAGAAGTGAACTCATTTGGCCAGTACAAGCTAACGTGAAAAGCTGCATCAGAGCACTCTTCGTACTGATGACAGCAACAACACATATCTCGTGTCACGTAATAGTGTTCTAGATGGTGTCTTGTACCATGAAAGCCATCTGTTAGAGACGTCTTTCATGTTGTGTACCGATATGCAAGTTGCGAATCATTCACGTAGCTCAAAGACTATCTAACCACTGCTCTCCTCTGCTAGGGAAGTTATCTTTTCTTTCATGCTAAAGCATATCTGCGAGTTATACGTTGACTGCAGAGCAATGCCGATCAATCAGGCGGGTAGGCAGTTAGATTCAGTTCGAATACGGCCACGTCGTGAGCAATCTTGCTTTGATTCTTCCTACGGTTACCGCTTGTAACAGCTGACATCGTTCTACGTGTTATGTCCAGATGATATTATCTTGTAGATTGGTGAGACGGGAATTTCTAAGTAGCAGTGTTCAGGATTTGTGGCGATAGATTTGCTTGCTAGCGTCGTGTTGTCATAGTTATATATTACGTGATTCTTTTTGAACTTTTCGGATGCGTTTTCGTTGTAAGCAACTTTGGGACTTTGTCTGGTGCGCGTCATTGTCTCATACAGTGAGGATTAGTACCTACTTTTGTTCGAGACATCGGCAGATATCCTTCGCTTTCCGTTTTACTTTCTCTCTCACCAAAATTGTATTACGGGAACTTGAAGGCATGTGGAGTAAATTTTCTGTTCTTGAGAATATATGGTATAGTATTTCAGTGGTCCCTTGGACGACAAGTGTACCTGCCGTTCGTGAATCCTCATACTTACTGAATAATAACTGAAATTTATTTCAGGTTTCATCTTAATTATTTTCCTCCTGAAAAATTACCTCTATTTTACGAGTATTATGTCCAGTATAGATGTGCTCGTTTATCCTTTATTAACGTCAGTAGCTGAAACGAGCACTGCATTTGGAAACAACCTGCCATTAGCAGAATTTGTAATATTATAAACCATTTTCAGCAGTTTTAATGTTTTCTTCCTGGCACGCAATTTTCAGTTAGTTTACGATAGATCTGAGCTGCAGAGAACTTCGAGACACTTGTTGCAGACCTGAATACATCGTAATTGGTTATTTTGTGATTCATACTTTTTGTTATTAGATGTTAGGCAATAAATGATACAGGACATAACAAATACTGGATACGGTTTGCATCAACACTGCACGCACTTTCTTTGCAAGAGCGCAGCTATACTTAAAGTCTGTGTTAGAATGGTTGAACTTCTTAGTTATAATTCTTCATTAGTTTAAGACATATTAATGATCCCTTCATACACACTGTTAAGCTACGAAGCGCGCTTACTACTTGACATACCATTGAGAGTAGCCACATTGCGTTTTTGTTCATTTATGGGTCAAAAATTTGTAAAAGAAGGCGGAATATTTTCAGTTAAGTAGCACGAGAGTTGTAACTGCTATGCACTCGGGTTAAAATCTGGCAGGAAGCTCTAGTTTTCAACTAAAAAGACAGGATGTTCGATAAATTCAGAAGAAAAATCAGTTTCTGAAGTAACAGTGAAATAAGTTGGACACTTTCCGTTTTGATGTAATGTCTGGCACTACTAACGGCCATGTGTCACTAGCTCTAGTGTAATCATAATCGCTCGTGACAGGTAACTATTTATCGTCACTTCATGTACAATCCCAACCATTTCTGTGGAGTAGAGATAGGATGTTATGGTCGATCGTGAATTGAGTAACAGGTGTAAAAACAGAAGCAGAATGTATTGCAACAGTCATTCACTTGCAGCTGAACAGTACGATGGAGCCAGTTTATCTTTTTCTTCGTAATTGGCTCAAATGGCTCTCACCACTATGGGACTTAACATCTGAGGTCATCAGTCCCTTGGAACTTAGAACTACTTAAACCTAAGTAACCTAACGACATCACACAAATCGATGTCCGAGGCAGGATTCGAACATACGACCGTAGTAGCCGGCCGCGGTGGTCTCGCGGTTCTAGGCGCTCAGTCCGGAGCCGCGCGACCGCTACGGTGGCAGGTTCGAATCCTGCCTCGGGCATGGATGTGTGTCATGTCCTTAGGTTGGTTATGTTTAAGTAGTTCTAAGTTCTAGGGGACTGATGACCAAAGATGTTAAGTCCCATAGTGCTCAGAGCCATTTGAACCATTTTGCGACCGTAGTGGTCGCGGGGTTCCAGACTGAAGCGCCTAGAACCGCTCGGCCACAACGGCCGCTTCTTCGTAATTGATTACTTTATTTCTACTCTCTTGCTCAGGCTAATAACAGCTACGTAGGTGCCTTATATTTATGTAGTGGTAGTTGTTGTTGTTGTGGTCTTCAGTCCTGGGACTGGTTTGTTGCAGTTCTCCTTGCTACTCTATCCTGTGCAAGCCTCTTCATCTCCCAGTACCTACTGCAACCTACATCCTTCTGAATCTGCTTAATGTATTCATCTCTTGGTTTCCCTCTACGATTTTTACTCTCCACGCTGCCCTCCAATGCTAAATTTGTGATCCCTTGATGCCTCAGAACATGTCCTACCAACCGATCCCTTCTTCTTGTCAAGTTGTGCCACAAACTCATCTTCTCCCCAATTCTATTCAATACCTCCTCATTACTTTTGTGGTCTACCCACCTAATCTTCAGCATTCTTCTGTAGCACTACATTTCGAAAGCTTCTATTCCCTTCTTGTCCAAACTATTTATCGTCCATGTTTCACTTCCATACATGGCTACACTCCATACAAATACTTTCAGAAACGACTTCCTGACACTTAAATCTACACTCGATGTTAACAAATTTCTCTTCTTCAGAAACGCTTTCCTTCCCATTGCCAGTCTACGTTTTATATCCTCTCTACTTCGACCATCATCAGTTATTTTGCTCCCCAAATAGCAAAACTCCTTTACTACTTTAAGTGTCTCATTCCTAATCTAATTCCCTCAGCATCACCCGACTTAATTCGACTACATTCCATTATCCTCGATTTACTTTTGTTGATGTTCATCTTATATCCTCCTTCCAAGACACTGTCCATTCCATTCAACTGCTCTTCCAAGTCCTTTGCTGTCTCTGACAGAATTACAATGTCATCGGCGAACCTCAAAGTTTTTATTCCTTCTCCATGGATTTTGATACCTACTCCGAATTTTTCTTTTGTTTCCTTTATTGCTTGCTCAATATACAGATTGAACAACATCGGGGAGAGGCTACAACCCTGTCTTACTCCCTTCCCAACCACTGCTTCCCTTTCATGTCCCTCGACTCTTATAACTGCCATCTGGTTTTTGTACAAATTGTAAATAGCCTTTCGCTCCCTGTATTTTACCCCTGCCACCTTTAGAATTTGAAAGAGAGTATTCCCGTCAACATCGTCAAAAGCTTTCTCTAAGTCTACAAATGCTAGAAACGTAGGTTTGTCTTTCCTTAATCTTTCTTCTAAGATAAGTCGTAAGGTCAGTATTGCCTCACGTGATCCAGTGTTTCTACGGAATCCAAACTGATCTTCCCCGAGGTCGGCTTCTACTAGTTTTTCCATTCGTCTGTAAAGAATTCGTGTTAGTATTTTGCAGCTGTGGCTTATTAAACTGATTGTTCGGTAATTTTCACATCTGTCAACACCTGCTTTCTTTGGGATTGGAATTATTATATTCTTCTTGAAGTCTGAGGGTATTTCGCCTGTTTCATACATCTTGCTCACCAGATGGTAGAGTTTTGTCAGGACTGGCTCTCCCAAGGCCGTCAGTAGTTCCAGTGGAATGTTGTCTACTTCGGGGGCCTTGTTTCGACTCAGGTCTTTCAGTGCTCTGTCAAACTCTTCAGGCAGTATCGTATCTCCCATTTCATCTTCATATACATCCTCTTCCATTTCCATAATATTGTCCTCAAGAACATCGCCCTTGTATAGATCCTCTGTATACTCCTTCCACCTTTCTGCTTTCTTTTCTTTGCTTAGAACTGGGTTTCCATCTGAGCTCTTGATATTCATACAAGTGGCTCTCTTTTCTCCAAAGGTCGTAGTGGTAGTAGCTAATGGAATATGAGGAGCGCAACAGTACTGAAAAATTAGAAGTACGTACACATAAATGGGGATTTACTTCTACATGTCGATGCAATCATGAAGCAGCTGATGAGGTCGTTATAACAATATGTGGTGGTGGTGGTGGTGGTGGTATTGTCGGCGGCGCTTTTGCTGGTCTAGTTGGTGTTATCTATGTCAGGGATGTTTCTAATAATTCATGGCCAACTCCCTGTCGTTGTACAGGGGTCGAACATGGACAATGGTGGTAGGGGGATTAATCATGAAGTGCCGATTATCACCTCGAAAAAAATGAAATTAAGTGAGCAATTTTACGAGTGTTTGCAGTTAAAAGTATGCAGTTCTGCTATTCATTGAAAATCCTGCGCTGCGCTACTGTACTGTAGCACACCGCTACAGTACAAAACGGCGCAGCCCATTGATAAAGTGGCGTTCTAAGCTTTTATTCGTTTCCGCCATCAGTGAAAACGTTGCAGATAGACCATTTTTTTGTTTTTTTTTATTTTTCGCTTTGTGCAGCAAACACCGTACAGTCAAAAGTAGGTACAAAAGTTGCATATTAACATAATTGCAATTTCTGCAGTGCAACAATAAAAAGAGCGGATGCAAACATAAGTTCTTGATGTAAAATAAAAACAGGAAAAGACGAACGGCATACATCCAGCAATAGTTACGACAGTACCAACTAAACACTAGCGCAAATTTCACAGTAGAACAACGATACGAGAACGATTTAGAAAGTTAAGTTCGTTATATAAATTGAAAAATATACTTACAAATATCCACAGGGTTCGAACCGAGCTGGCTCCACAGAAGAATGACAACAACAACTTATAATTGAAAGTTGAACAATAGCGTCGTTCACAAAGATTAGTTCTTAGTGCAAAGTAAAAACCACAAACAGATGTCCCTGTTTTTCGAACGGGACTGGTTACGTGGGAGGACAACATCCACACAACCTATGGGTCAAAGTTGGATTTTGGCGTCTTCTAAGCAGTTCGCGAGAAAATAATACCTATATATATGTGTAACCAACTGGTGAAGTAAAGCAGTTAAGCTTGTAATCGATACGGTGGACCCTCACGACCAGTTCCTTGAACAACACGGCCGAGTACTTGGTACACGCCAATACGACGTGGTTCAAATCTGCCACCACCGTTGTGTCCTGTCCACAGTTTCCAGAAGCGATGATTTTCAACTGGTATAGGTAGGCGGGATAACACTATGTCCCAGCCTCATGCGGGTGTGAGAGGCTACATGCTAAGCTTCACCGAGTGAACCATGACTGAGAAGAGACGTTCTGTTGTATGGACGCCAGGTGGTCGCCCTTTAGTGCTCCGACACGTGCCATTCACAATTCCAGTCGTGATAAGCAGCTTTCCTGAACGTCGAGGTGAAATTCCTGCAAGGTTTCGCTGATGGGCGTAACTGTACTTCAGTAATGCTCCTCTTAGAAAGGCGGTCAACAGTTTCATTATGGAGAACACCTTGTATTGTATTGTACGTTAACCGGGGGCCTAGAAACGACGGAGAGGCTCCGTCCCGCCGCAGCTGCAGTGGTCCACAACCCCAATACGACTACTGCAGTCCACTTCACCCCTCCGCGGCCACACACCGAACCACTCTCTCAGGCTTATTGTGCGGTTCGGCCCCCAGCGGACCCCCCTACGAAACGTCTCACACCAGACGAGTGTAACCCCAATGTTTGCGTGGTAGAGTAATGGTGGTGTACAGATACGTGGAGAACTTGTTTGCGCAGCAATCACCGACATAGTGTAGCCGAGGCGGAATAACGGGAACGAGCCCGCATTCGCTGAGGCAGATGGAAAATAGCCTAAAAACCATCCACAGACTGGCCGGCTCACCGGACCTCGACACAAGTCCGCCGGGCGAATTCGTGCCGGGTACCAGGTGCTCGTTCCCAATCCAGAAAGCCGTACGTTAGACCGCACGGCTAACCGGGCGCGCTGAGAATACCTTGATGCCCTTTTTCCAAAGTAAGCGGACATGAGTACCCACTGTCCGCACGTCTATTATGGCGTCCAAGATCTCCTGTGAATCTGTTTATCAAAAGCCAGATTGCGAAGTTTTGGGAGTCCGTGAGGATAAACACGAGCCGGAAAGTCTAAGTGCCGTAAATTGCCACACTGGCAGCCAGTAACTGCGCCGTGTGATAGACGATTGAGGCGCAGTGCAAACATTTGGCATGTGTCGCTGGAAGGGCAGAAGTAAGTGTATCCCACAGCCGCGTGAGTTTTACAGCCATTTACGCAAGCATACTGTGGCCAGTGTTGGATAAGGAAGTGCTACAGACAGCGATTAATATTCACCCTTCCTGAACTCGGATGGCAAGTGTAGCACCCGGGGTTGGGGTGAAGAGACTACCAAACAGAGGGCGAAAGCAAGGGAGTTTCGAGTCTCGTAGGACTAGCAGTAAATGATGTCATGATTTCCCGTGGTTGCGAGTTACATTGACGGAAAAAATCGCAACACCAAAAAATAATTGATGTAGAGTAATGGAATTCGGAAATATGTTTGTCTAGGTAACATATTTAAGTGATTAGCATTGCAACGTAACAGGTTAATGTAAGAGCGGGATAAACCATTGCAAATCTGAAATTCTGGCACATTAAAACCGGTGTAAACGCCAGAATGTTGCATTCTAACATGCAAACGTGTATGTATTGTGTTGTACAGGTGCCAGATGTCAGATTTTCGGATGGAGTTCCATAACTGTTATATTTGGTCGGTCAGTAAATGGGACGGTTAATGATGTTTGTGGATGACGCTTGAGTTGTCGTCCGATGATGTCCCATATGTGCTCGATTGGAGATAGATATGGTGATCGATCAGAGCAAGGTAACATGTCCACACTTTTAGTGCATGTTGGGTTACAACAGCGGTATGTGGGCGAGCGTCATCTTATTATGTTGTTGATGAATGTCAGCACAACAGGTCGAGTCACCAGAGTGGTGTACAAATTAGCAGTCACGGTGCGTGGAATAAAACACGTGAGTGTTCCTGCTGTCATTAGAAATCGTATCCCAGAACATAAATTCAGGTCCAGATTCAGTGCGTCAGATCCATAAGCCGAACACGGCGGCTTTCTCTCTCGGTAGTGCCAAGTAGCTGTCTGGAGCCCGGTCTTCTTGCGACTGTAAATTCTCGTGTCCACCGCTACTAGCTATCATTTACAGTGGCTACATTCCTGCCAAGTCTTTCTGCAATGTTGCAGAAGGAACTCAAATGGCTCTGAGCACTATGGGACTCAACTGCTGAGGTCATTAGTCCCCTAGAACTTAGAACTAGTTAAACCTAACTAACCTAAGGACATCACAAACATCCATGCCCGAGGCAGGATTCGAACCTGCGACCGTAGCGGTCTTGCGGTTCCAGACTGCAGCGCCTTTAACCGCACGGCCACTTCGGCCGGCTCAGAAGGAACTCGTGGCCCTATTACACGATCTCGTTCAAACTCAGTGGGGTGTTGACAATGGCGTCTTCGTCACCTGAAATGAATTCTTTACTAACATCAACTTACCACGTCCAACCTCAAAGGTCACTAACTCTCATGAGCGTTATAGCGTTTATTTAAAGTAAACCTGGTTTTCACCCTCAAAGTGGCGCTTCTAGAGCCTCTCTTGTCGACTGGGGTTAAACCTGAACAGTTATCATCCTTCAGATGCAAAAACACGCCTACCAACTTTCATTTATGTCGCACAACTCCTCCTTGGTGTTTCGATTGTTTTCCTTCGATGTAATAAGGGAGTTCGGTTCATTCTTCGTCTGTGAGGTGCCTGCGTGAGCCCTCAGAATTGAACCACCACCTTGAGGGGCCACAATCAAGTGTGGAAGACTGACTAAAGAGAATATTGTAAGTAGGCTGTTTAGGTTTTTATGTTGGTAACACAACGTAGCGCTTTGTATGAAAATCACTGACTGTGCTGTGTGCTGTGGCTGGTTGGCATTGTTGAAATATTCGCTATTGTTGCGTTGGGCAGTTGGATGTGAACAGCGCGTAGCGTTGCGCAGTTTGAGGTGAGCCGCCAGCAGTGGTGGATGTGAGGAGTGAGATGGCGGAGTTTTGAGAGCGGATGATCTGGACGTGTGTCCATCAGAGACAGTAAATTTGTAAGACTGGATGTCATGAACTGATTATATATAATGACTTTTGAACGCTATTAAGGTAAATACATTGTTTGTTCTCTATCAAAATCTTTCATTTGCTAACTATGCCTATCAGTAGTGCAAACGGCTCTCAGCACTATGGGACTTAACTTCTGAGGTCATCAGTCCCCTAGAACTTAGAACTACTTAAACCTAACTAACCTAAGGACATCACACACATCCATGCCCGAGGCAGGATTCGAACCTGCGACCGTAGCGGCCGCGCGGTTCCAGATTGAAGCGCCTAGAACCGCTCGGCCGTTTATCAGTAGTTAGAATCTTTTATTTAGCTGGCAGTATTGGCGCTCGCTGTATTGCAGTAGTTCAAGTAACGAAGATTTTTGTGAAGTAAGTGATTCATGAAAGGCATAGGTTATTGTTAGTCAGGGCCATTCTTTTGTAGAGATTATTGAAAGTCAGATTGCGTTGCGCTAAAAATATTGTGTGTCAGTATAGTGTTGATCAGGATAAGTAAAGAGAGTAATGTCTGAGTACGTTCAGTTTTGCTCAGCTGTTTGAAAATCAAATAACGTAGTGGTTTTCCAGCACTGTTATTTATAAAAAATTTCTAAGGGGATGTTTCAATATTATCGGACAACGTAAGGTGAGAAGCGTTGCAGATGCTTCCACTAACACTGTGTATGTGGGTGTTGATTTCATGGGTACAAGAGAAAGACGAAGCAACCTGTAATGGAAGACAATTTACGCAAAGTCGATTTCGTCATGTTGCCTTAGAAGATGCTTCCATATGCCATTTTGTTTTGAAGCGTCAAGTGATTTGGTACGGTATTGTGGCGCCGAGATTTTCCTATTTAATAAAATTGCGAACATGTACCTACAAACACACCAAAAATTCAATAAGGAATTTTATTTTTGCGAAAATTTTGACTATTCTTGTATATGTCAGGTGTAGATGGACGATGATGCGTATTTATTGTTGAGTGGATAGTATTATGGAGTCTTAGAGGTAGCTATTACGAGAGGTGGTAAGTGAGCGTTCATACGTTGGAAAACGGTATCAACGATGAGTCTCATCTTGGACAAGGGTGACTGCTGCTGTCATGCCAGCTAGCGGTAATTTACTACGTGGGATGCGGTACAGGTATTACTCTAACGAGTCTACGAAGTTCAACATGGGGTGAGATTGATTTTGGAAATTAGCAAAAATGGCTCTGAGCACTATGGGACTCAACTGCTGAGGTCATTAGTCCCCTAGAACTTAGAACTAGTTAAACCTAACTAACCTAAGGACATCACAAACATCCATGCCCGAGGCAGGATTCGAACCTGCGACCGTAGCGGTCTTGCGGTTCCAGACTGCAGCGCCTTTAACCGCACGGCCACTTCGGCCGGCTGGAAATTAGCAGACCGACATACAGATTATATGTGGCATGTGTTGTTTGATGTGGGTGGTGGGATCCTTCAGAGAGACGAATATGTTGTGGGACAGCGGGCGCATCGTGGATATTCTGCGTGCAGAGCAGGACGGAAGGAGTCGTTGCAATTGGTCGACGTCTGAAGGAGGAGGCATTTATCGAAATCTCTAGTTATTATCCGAATTTGGCACAAAAAGGGAAACAGTACTTTGACTCTGTGACGCTTTTGGTTATTGATATCGGCGTTTGTGCTTATACTGATAAACCAAACCGTTATGACCACTGCCCACCGTGACGTTGGACGTCGCCTGATAGCGCTGTGGTCACGTGACGCAGTAACAGATGTATGTAAACGGAGCAGACACGGACGGGGGAGCCGGCCAGGGTTGCCGAACGGTTCTAGGCGCTACAGTCTGGAACCGCGAGACCGCTACGGTCGCAGGTTCGAATCCTGCCTCGGGCATCGATGTGTGTAATGTCCTTAGGTTAGTTAGGGGACTGATGATCTCAGAAGTTAAGTCCCATAGTGCTCAGAGCCATTTGAACAATTTTTTGAACGGATGGGGCATCACCCTAGCGAAGATATGGGCTGCAAAGGAGAAAATCCATTGAGATAAGAGACTTTGATAAAGGGCAGATTATTATTATGCAGTGCCTGTGAACGAGTATACCGAATATTACGAAGCTGGTCGAACGTTCACGTGGTACTGTCGTGAGCATCTACAGAAAGAGGTGGGAGGACCGGAAACTACTACTAGGCGCTAAATGGTTGGACGCCCACAATTCTTCACAGAACGTGAGGTTCGGGGGCTTGTCTGCTCTGTAAAGTAGGATAGATTATGACGTGGGGCATCTCTGGCGAAAGAGGGCAATGCTGGTGCACACACAAGAGTTTCGGAGCACACCGTTCATCGTATATTGTTGAATAAGTAGCTCCGCAGCGGACCGCCCGTACGTGTTCACATGTTGACCCAACGACATCGTCAGTTAAGATTTCAGTGGGCTCGGGACCATCGGGATTCGATCGTCGATCAATGGAAACGTATCGGCGCTTCGGGTGAATCACATTTTTGCTACACAATATCGATGGTCGTCTCCACAAACGCCGTCATCGATGTGAACGGCGACTCGAAACGTGCAGCGGGCCACGGACGCGGTCTGGTGGGAGCAGTACTGTGCTATGGGAGACATTCTCCTGCGCTTCCATGGGACCAGTGGTCATAATAGAAGACACGCTGACAGCTGCGAACCATCTGTCATGTTATTAATGTTAAACAGTTATTTCAGCTTGAAACACCTATGACTTCTGGAAATCAGAAATGAAAGGGTGCAGCGCCAGTCTTTAATAATAATCTGGATCTGATTATTATTGAGGGGATAAATTCTGTTTCCCACGGTATTGGGTACTTTATTTGAATCAGCAAATTTGAAAATAATAGTATTGTCGATGCTATTGCTTGGACAGTAAAATATTTAACTGATTATTCATTTATCATTATACAGGGTGATTCAAAAAGAATACCACAACTTTAGGAATTTAAAACTCTGCAACGACAAAAGGCAGAGCTAAGCACTATCTGTCGGCGAATTAAGGGAGCTATAAGGTTTCATTTAGTTGTACATTTGTTCGCTTGAGGCGCTGTTGACTAGGCGTCAGCGTCAGTTGATGCTAAGATGGCGACCGCTCAACAGAAAGCTTTTTGTGTTATTGAGTACGGCAGAAGCCCTGATCTTACCCCCCTGCGATTTTTTCTTATGGGGGTATGTTAAAGATATGGTGTTTCGGCCACCTCTCCCAGCCACCATTGATGATTTGAAACGAGAAATAACAGCAGCTATCCAAACTGTTACGCCTGATATGATACAGAGAGTGTGGAACGAGTTGGAGTATCAGGTTGATATTGCTCAAGTGTCTGGAGGGGGCCATATTGAACATCTCTGAACTTGTTTTTGAGTGAAAAAAAAAACCTTTTTAAATACTCTTTGTAATGATGTATAACAGAAGGTTATATTATGTTTCTTTCATTAAATACACATTTTTAAAGTTGTGGTATTCTTTTTGAATCACCCTGTATTTTTATTTCTTGTGTGTTCCCCGACGACGGTGACATCTTTCATCAGTGTAACCGTCCGTGTCTCGGAGTCAGAACTGTGCTACAATGGTTTGAAGAGCATCATACTGAACTCACGTTATGTCTCGGTGACCAAACTCACTTGATGTAAATCCTACGGAAATCGTCTGGGTCGCTATCGAGCGCAAATCAGCGGCCCGTTATTTACGCGAATTACGTGACCGGTACATAGACATCTAATGCCACATACCTCCACAAACCTTCTAACAAACTGTCGGATCCTGATGCACAGAATCAGTGATATATCTCTTTCCAAAGACGGAGAAACAAGCTATTACGTAGGTGACTGTAATGTTTTGGTTCGTCAGTGTATATTGTATTCGTGTAGGTAGCTCTCCTAGAGGAGTAGCAACTTCAGCACATTTTCATTGAGATTAATGTCCGCCCCCGGTAGCTGAGTGCTCAGCGCGACAGACTGTCAATTCTAAGAGCCCGGGTTCGATTCCCGGCTGGGTCGGAGATTTTCTCCGCTCAGGGACTGGGTGTTGTGTTGTCCTGATCATCACCATTTCGTCCTCATCGACGCGCAAGTCGCCGAAGTGGCGTCAAATCGAAAGACTTGCACCAGGCGAACGGTCTACCCGACGGGAGGCCCTCGTCACACGGCATTATTATTAATGATATTAATCGCGTGTAAGGCACGTTGACCCGGGGTCCTCCGTAGTGCGCTCATGATTCCATTACTACTAAACCGTTTCCCAACTGGGGCACTGGACAGAAACCAACAGCGCTTAGGTACGGACGTGATTCCCAGCAGTATTCCTGCTTAATATAATTGGCCTGAATAACAGTCGGATGCGAGTTGCACTTGACGGAGTCCGATGCAATCAAAATGTAAATAGCCGCCAACTAACTAGGATTCAGCGCAGCGTCGCATTCCAGCTGCCGTTAATCCGAAGCCCTACTGACTAAATAATACGCGAGCCCCTTACTCTCCGCTTAAGCTGAGCTCTTGGCGTCTCCATAATCGCAACGCCTCCTGCTAGGGAAACGTGTATTAAAATCGTATGCTCACATCGTCTAACTTCGTTTGCGAGGATAATGTTTATTCAAAGGCAAAACGCAACTTATTTTACGACACCTCCGGTAAGAGCTGAATCAAAAGTTCATGGTGCCGTTGTGTACTTAGCCACAACTACCCGGAATTTTCTTCACACTGGCTGTCACTAGCGCATGATGAACATCTCTTGCAGTCCTCAAGCATTCCATTATTTTTCTAGTCAATTTATTAAAAAATCGTTTGAACCACATACTGGGTCAAAACTTTTGCTATTCGATGTTGTAGCCAAGTATACACTGTAGTAGTCTGTTGTTTGTAGTATCTTACTGAGCTAGCACACTAGATGGACTTCGTCAAAAAGCAGAACTCTAGAAATTCACTGAATTTCACAAGTGACATTTTATAAGACTTGTGGATGGGCGTGCGCCTCTGATGAAAAATTATAAGATGCGCTGAGTTTGCAGTACCAGTTGTGTATCAGTCATAATGACAGTGGTCACAGGAATAGGCTCATGCTCCTAGTCCTCGCCATTCAGAGCACCAGCACAGAGAGTGACGTCTGCATCGCCGTATCAGACGGGCAGCTACTGGCAATCGTACGACGACGGCCAATTTTATGCCCAGAGTGTCAGCTAGCACTATTTTCTGGGTACTTCGCTACAATTAAGGGTCCACTCGCGAGTATTCCTCTGACATATTATAACTGCGAAGGTGTAACGAGAGATGCGGCTGGAGAGATGAAAGGTGTAAGGCTGGGTTAAATGATTCTGTATAACTGTGAACGATGGTGGTTTGTGACTGCGATCCGACCTGAAGAAGTGTACCAGGAATAGAAATACAGAAGCAAGACTGGACAATATGGTGCGGCGCGCCACAATCTGCAGTGACGGAACACATCTGGTTTCTACTGAGGGAGTATCAAATCATGCAATATACATCCGGACTAGAACATTCCTACTCTGAAATGATAATTAAATCAAGACCCTACGCTGCCGACAGGCGTTGATATACATCAAGGGGGCAGTTGAAAATGTGTGCCCCGACCGGGACGCGAACCCGGGATCTCCTGCTTACATGGCAGACGCTCTATTCATCTGAGCCACCGAGGGCACAGAGGATAGTGCGACTGCAGGGACTTACCCCTTGCACGCTCCCCGTGAGACCCACATTCCCAACTTAATGTCCACACACTACGTTCTTAGTGCCCCTGCCCATTACACTCATTACTCACGGCCGACAATCTTGAGTCCCGTAAGAGTTCGGGCAATACGAGTGCATCCGCACAGAAGAAGGTCAATGGCCTGTTAGCTTTAACTATACACGAAGATGGTGTCTGTTCTTTCGGACATGTCCGAAAGAACAGATACCATATTCATATATTCCTACTCTGTTTCGTCACCTCAGAGAGAGGTTCTCTTCCAGAAGAAGAAAGCCGCTGCTCGTACATCTCTCGATGCTCAATGTGGGTTCCAATACGTTTATCTCCTTTATTTGCCACATTGTCTCACTGAGCGTATGTGGGTGATTATTGGACAGTATCTATTATGGGGTGTATAATCGGTAACATCCCTTGATCGGAGATGAAAACAGGTGGAACGATAGATAGAGATATGGTTTTGTAATCAACATCTTGTGAATAATAAAAATTTGTGCCAGACCTTCCCAGCTGTTGCCTACCATGGGTATACCTGAGCACCTCACAAACCTGACTCGCAGTTCATTGACACTGATATGCTATTCCTGCATACACCACTGAAGAACCTCTGGTGATGTGATTTTGATATCATAGCTGAAAACATCAATGTAAGTAAAAGTTTGAGTCAGACGTAGAGGTGTAGGTACAGACTGATTCATCCTTGAGACAGAGTCGCAATCCCTGTAGGACAAACTTTCTTCCAGTAACAGAAGTCGAACGGTACAGCCTCCACTCCCAGGCGAATCGAGTGCGCTGTCAAGTTGTACAGGCCGGCTGCAGAGGTCGCTGTGAGAGCGGAACTGCGTTTCACGTCAGAAATCGCGTGGGACAAATAGTGCGGAGCTTAATATCACTGCGCACAAGGATATATGTCATCCTCCGCGGCGTAACTGGAAAGTGTCTTCGAGAGTGTGTTCCAAAATCCAGCGAGGTTTTGCTCCAGAGTTCCTGCGAAGTTGTCACCCAGAGCCAGAGGCAGCTCCAGTTCCAGTCGTAATCGAAGCCACCCCCACAACTTCAGTCGTGCTCAGGTCTCCGAAGAAAATACTCCGTTCTTCGACA
Source organism: Schistocerca americana (assembly GCF_021461395.2). Classification (NCBI taxonomy): domain Eukaryota; kingdom Metazoa; phylum Arthropoda; class Insecta; order Orthoptera; family Acrididae; genus Schistocerca; species Schistocerca americana. Next base: position 298,149,323 of record NC_060121.1, on the reverse strand, counting down.
ACTCCTATGGTGCATGGAGCTAGAATACTGTACAAATATCTCCTAAAGTTGAGTATTTGTGTGTCATTTAATAAATGTGTGTTTTTTGGAAATAGGACTGCAACTATATCAGCTGTTACGCATATAGGTATACATGACGTATGGTTGTGTGTAGCGGCCCTGTTTAATCTGACATCAACGGCACATCACAGGTTGGCGACGAAGTGTAACTACTGCTTTCCGTGCGGTCTAACGCACGGCTTTCCGGATTGGGAAGGAGCGGACTTGTGTCGAGGTCTGGTGAGCCGGGCAGTCTGTGGATGGTTTTTAGGCGGTTTTCCATCTGCCTCGGCGAATGCGGGCTGGTTCCCCTTATCCCGCCTCAGCTACACTATGTTGGCGATTGCTGCGCAAACAAGTTCTCCACGTACGCACACACCACCATTACTCTACCATGCACACATAGGGGTTACACTCGTCTGGTGCGAGACATTCCCTGGGGGGGGGGAGGGGGGGGGTGTTCACCTGGGGCCTAACCGCACAAGCCTGAAAGAGCGGTTCGGTGTGGGGCGGCGGTGGGATGAAGTGGACTGCAGTAGTCGTCGTGGAGTTGTGGACCACTACGGCTGCGGCGGGGACGGAGCTTCTCCGTCGTTTCTAGACCCCCGGTTAACATACAACACAAAACAATACAATACAACTACTGCTTTGGATAGCAGGACATCTTCTCGTTGACATAATTTCATGTTTTTGCAAGTTCATTGGTTTCATTCTCGTCATCCATTTTTTTCCATTTAAGTAAATTTAATTCAGCTCATGTAGATAGAAGGCTATCTTCAGTAGTGCCTCAGGAAAGTGTGATAGAATTGCTCTTATTCTTTATGTACACAAATGAGCTGACGGACAGGGTGAGCAGCAATTTACGGCTGTTTGCTGATGACGCTGTGGTGTACAGGAAGATGTCGTCGAGTGACAGGATGAGGATGACTTGGAAAGTTGGCTGCTAGTTGGCATCTTGCTCTAAATGTAGAAAAATGCAAGTTAATGCGGATGAGTATGAAGAACCATCTTGTAACGTTCGAATACAGCATTAGCAGTGTGCTGCTTAACACACTCACATCAGTGAAATATCTAGACGTAGCGCTGCAGAGCGATATGAAATGGAACGAGTACGTGTAGCTCGTAGTGGGGAAAACTAATGGTCGATTTCAGTTTATTTGAAGAATTTTCGGAAAATGTAGCTCATCCTCAAAGCATAAGGCATGAGGAATACTAGTGGGACCCGCTGTTGAATACAGCTTGAGTATTTGGGATGCCCATCAGGTCGGATGTTAAGACGACATCTAAGCAATTCAGAGGCGTGCCGCTAGATGCCACCGGTGGGTTCAATCAGCACGCAGGTATTCCGGAGATTTTGGTGAACTCAAATGGCATACCTGGATTGAAGACGGAGTTCTTTCCGCGAAGCCCTATGGAGGGAACTTGGAGCATCGGCGTTTGAGGCCGACTGCAGAACGATTCTATCGCCACCAACGTGCAGTTCGCATATGGACCAAGAATAAAAGAGGAGCGAAATTAGGGCTCTTACAGAGGCATACAGACCGTCATTTTTCCTCGCTCTGTTTGTGAGTGGAGCAGGAAAGGCAATGGCTAGTAGTGGTACAGGATGTTCTGCGCCATACACCGTACGAAGGCTTGGGGAGTACGTATGTGTGTAGATGAAACTTTATGTTGGTTTGTCCCCGGACGGAAATGGAAATCAAAACCTTGCCCGAATGCTACGAAAGTAATATTCCGGTATCTCGATGCCTCTGGGATGCATCGATTAAATTTCCACACTTAAGCGAACGTATTTTCAGTTAAGGAAAAAGCCAACCTACAGATGAATGTGGTATGATTATATAACTGTTATTGTGTGTGCGTGTCTAACGTTGACGAAACTTTTCAGGTTGGAAACGGTAACACAGTATACCTATTGGAAGTGCACGTGCAGCTTATTGCCGTCTTTCGGACTTCCAGAAATGGCTAATCATTGGTATGAGGGACATGAAGATCGTAGGAATGTTCGATCCACTTTGACGAATAGACTGATGACAACAGATAAAATCTTGGCTGAGGTTACAGGCAGACTGTCACTACGGAGCGTTGGAAACAGATTACAGGTGGCTCGTTGACATCTTCAGTTGCCATGCGTCGTTTACCTCCGACACCATGCCACAGACAACAGAGACACGTACCATAAAGAGCGGGAGTCAACGCAGATATTGAGTAGCATTCTGTGGTGTTCAGTGATGTGTTTTTCTTCTGCTTGTGACAGCCAGATCAACGCTAACGTGTCCGTAAACAATCTCGTGGAAGATAACAGGAATGAGCGATTCCAGTGACCAACGACTCTACAAATCCTAGAATGATAGTGACGGGAGATACTGACCACAATACAACAAGATAACTGATTTCATAATTGTTGAAGAGAGGATTGTATTATCATAAATATGTGCTAAAAATCGGATACCTGTCGTCATAATCTTCATGACCGTGGTACCAAATGCCGTGTTCGAACACCTCACAATGCAGATCACAACACAAACGCACTGAGGAATGTTAGGATAGTTGAGTAGCCATCCTGGTTCCGTGATTTCATGTCCTAGAAGCATGGGAAGACGTGTATTCCTAATCCAGCTATCAGCTAGCAATGTTCAGGAGCTGACACAATATGTACCACCACCAACGAATACGGGCGTGTATTGGTGCCCGTGGAGCCCACACCTCATTACTGATGCTGATAGTCATCACTTTCGAATAGAATGGAATAAAAAAACATTTAATACCACTGAAAGGATGAACAGACTTTGATAAATATCGAACTGCTGCTTCCTGGTCCGACACTTATCATTTGCGTCAGTATATTTACGATTATATGATTGCAGTTTTGCTAGAGATGGCTGCACAAGATACTGAAACCGCGGTCCAAGACAGTTCGTCCATTGCTGTACGCCGCCCGGGGTGGCCGAGCGGTTCTATGCGCTACAGTCTGGAACCGCGCGACCGCTTCGGTCGCAGTTCCGAATCCTGCCTCGGGCATGGATGTGTGTGATATCATTTGGTTAGTTAGGTTTAAGTAGTTCTAAGTTCTAGGGGACTGATGACCTCAGAAGTTGAGTCCCATAGTGCTCAGAGCCATTTGAACCATTGCTGTACGGTCTTTCAGCCGCTGTTACACAAGTACACAGCATGCAAACAGTATGGTATGTGAATGAATTAAATTTTAAGTGACAGCAGAGCTTCAGGTTTTCCAATCATTTTTATTTCATTAGCAGGTTGATGGACGGTGCAGAAGAAGTAGTCACCAGAGGTGTGTGTGTGTGTGTGTGTGTGTGTGTGTGTGTGCGCGTGTGTGTGTGTTGTCGAGAGGGAGGGGGAAGGGGAGGGGGAGGGGGAGAGGGAGAGAGAGAGGGAGAGAGAGAGAGAGAGAGGGGGGGGGAAAGGGGTAGGTGGAGAGGGGTGGAGGGGGAGGGGGAGGGGGGGAGAGGGGGGAGGGGGAGGGGGAGGGGGGGAGAGGGGGGAGAGAGAGAGAGAGAGAGAGAGAGAGAGAGAGAGGGGAGAGGCTAGGGATCGGGCGGAGTGGAGTGTTCTAGCGCTGTATTAAAACTGGAGATCGAGTGCGCGTGGTGTGTATTTCCAGGGGCAATAACGTCGCTGCTGGTTCTGTCGCTGCGAATGCGTTAGTGTGTGTGTGTGTGTGTGTGTGTGGGTGTGTGTGTAATGGAGTCGCAAGTATTTCATTAGGGCACGCCGCCACACGCCGGCGCCCCTCGGTATGGGGCGCGTCGCATTCCACGGTTCCATCGGCGCCGCCCGACCCGCCCCAGAGACGCCTCCCGGCGGCACGTCGCTCCAGCCGACGGCTAGCTGGCTGGCGCCGCTGCCAGCACATCCGCATTGTCGACATTCGATCGCACAGATTGTCAGTTTTACTGATACTCACTGAATATAACTTCCCGGTGGATACCAACGATGAACGACAGCAGGGACCAATTACACCGCTGACCATAAAAATGCAGCCGTAGGAAGCCTAGGAAATACCGAAATTTTATGCACTACTGGAAATTAAAATTGCTACACCAAGAAGAAAGATAAACGGGTATTCATTGGACAAATATATTATACTAGAACTGACATGTGATTACATTTCCCCGCAGTTTGGGTGCATAGATCCTGAGAAATCAGTATCCAGAACCACCACCTCTGGCCGTAATAACGGCCTTCGTACGCCTGGACATTGAATCAAACAGAGCTTGGATGGCGTGTACAGGTGCAGCTGCCCATGCAGCTTCAGCGCGACACCACAGTTCATCAAGAGTAGTGACTGGCGTTTTGTGACGAGCCAGTTGCTCGGCCACCATTGACCAGACGATTTCAATTCGTGAGAGATCTGGAGAATGTGCTGGCCAGGGCAGCAGTCGAACATTTTCTGTATCCAGACAGGCCCGTACAGGACCTGCAACATGCGGTCGTGCATTATCCTGCTGAAATGTAGGGTTTCGCAGGCATCGAATTAAGGGTAGAGTGACGGGTCGTAACACATCTGAAATGTAACGTCCACTGTTCAAAGCGCCGTCAATGCGAACAAGAGGTGACCGAGACGTGTAACCAATGGCACCCCATACCATCACGCAGGGTGATACGCCAGTATGGCGATGACGAATACACGCTTCCAATGTGCGTTCACCGCGATGTCGCCAAACACGGATGCGACTATCATGACGATGTAAACAGAACCTGGATTCATCCGAAAAAATGACGTTTTGCCATTTGTGCACCCAGGTTCGTAGTTGAGTACACCATCGCAGGCGCTCCTGTCTGTGATGCAGCGTCGAGGGTAACCGCAGACATGGTCTCCGAGCTGACAGTCCATGCTGCTGCAAACGTCGTCGAATTGTTTGTGCAGATGGTTGTTGTCTTGCTAACGTCCCCATCTGTTGACTCAAGGATCGAGACGTGGCTGCACGATCCGTTACAGTCATGCGGATAAGATGCCTGTCATCTCGACTGCTAGTGATACGAGGCCGTTGGGATCCTGCAAGGCGTTCCGTATTACCCTCCTGAACCCACCGATTCCATATTCTGTTAACAGTCATTGGATCTCGACCAACGCGAGCAGCAATGTCGCGATACGATAAACCGCAATCGCGATAGGCTACGATCCGACCTTTATCAAAGTCGGAAACGTGATAGTACGTATTTCTGCTGCTTACACGAGGCATCACAACAACGTTTCACCACGCAACGCCGGTCAACTGCTATTTGTGTATGAGAACTCGATTGGAAACTTTCCTCATGTCAGCACATTGTAGGTGTCGCCACAGGCGCCAACGTTGTGTGAATGCTCTGAAAAGCTAATCATTTGCATCTTCTTCCTGTCGGTTAAATTTCGTGTCTGTAGCACATCATCTTCGTGGTGTAGCGATTTTAATGGCCAGTAGTGTACAACTGGGTATATATGCCTACGGTATACAATATATGGTAAAAAACATCCGGACACATATTAGTGGGCTTTAATTTGGCGTGTGTCCACCATTCATATTTATGATTGGTTGAACTCTAAAAACTCCGCCCGAACAGGCCATGAAGGTCCAATGGTATCGATCGGCCGCCGTGTCCTCCTCAGCCCACAGGCGTCACTGGATGCGGATACGGAGGAGCATGTCGTCAGCACACCGCTCTCCCAGCCGTACGTCAGTTTACGAGACATCTCATTCAAGTAGCTCCTCAGTTTGCCTCACAAGGACTGGGTGCACTCCGATTGCCGACAGCGGTCGGCAGACCGAAAGGTCTCCCATCTAAGTGCCAGCCCAGCAGGACAGCGCTTTACTTCGGTGATATGACGGGAACCGATGTTAACACTGCAGCAAGGCCGTTGGCTGGTTGAACTCTGCTGGGGACGTTTTCAAAGAGGTGGCTTAAATAAATTCTGTGGAAGAATGGTGAAAATTTACAATTTGATCACGTTGGAATGAAGCCTCATCCGTAAAGAGAACCCCTGATGTCGCTGCGTCTTCCGGCAGTGAGCATCTTACCGGTCAGCCATCACTCCAGGGTGAATGGCGGACAGTGGTGGGCTCGAGCGTGCCTGGCCGAAAGGCGAAGGTGGGATCTGGCCGCGTGGCAGTTGTCTTACCCCTTTCCAACAGGTACGGGGTGCTTCCTAGTGGTGATGACATCGTTTCCGAGCCACCACAGGATGCCTCGCCTGTTGGGCCAGTGGCCGATTCTCCGGCAAGGTCCCGACAGTCACAGAGGGCGGGCCTATTAGTTATAGGGAGCTCCAACGTTAGGCGGGTTATGGAGCCCCTCAGGAAAATAGCGGGTAGGTAGGGGAAGAATGCCAGTGTGCACTCGGTGTGCTTGCCGGGGGGTCTCGTCCGTAATGTGGAGGAGGCCCTTCCGGCAGCTATTGAACGCACTGGGTGTGACCGGCTGCAGATAGTAGTACATGTCGGAACGAATGACGCCTGCCGCTTGGGTTCTGAGGCCATCCTTGGTTCCTTCCGGCGGCTGGCTGATTTGGTGAAGACAACCAGCATCGCACGCGGAGTGCAAGCTGAGCTTAATATCTGCAGCATAGTGCCCAGAGTCGATCGCGGTCCTCTGGTTTGGAGCCGTGTGGAGGGTCTAAACCAGAGGCTCAGACGACTCTGCGACTATAATGGTTGCAAATTCATCGACCTCCGTTATTGGGTGGAGAACTGTAGGGCCCCCCTAGACAGGTCAGGCGTGCACTACACACCGGAAGCAGCTACTAGGGTAGCAGAGTACGTGTGGCGTGCACACGGGGGTTTTTTAGGTTAGAGGGACCCCCCCTTGGGCGAAACGATAAAATACCTGACGGCTTACCAGAGAGGACATTATCATCGTTGATAAAGAACGTCCGTCCTCAGAGACCAAAAACAGGAAAAGTTAACGTAATATTGGTAAACTGCAGGAGTATCCAGGGCAAGGTTCCTGAATTAGTATCTCTTATTGAAGGAAATCGTGCGCATATAGTATTAGGAACGGAAAGTTGGTTAAAACCGGAAGTGAACAGTAACGAAATCCTAGACACAGAATGGAATATATACCGCAAGGATAGGATAAACGCCAATGGTGGAGGAGTATTTATAGCAGTAAAGAATTCAATAATATCCAGTGAAGTTATTAGCGAATGCGAATGTGAAATAATCTGGGTTAAGTTAAGAATCAAAGGTGGGTCAGATATGATAGTCGGATGCTTCTATAGACCACCTGCATTAGCAACCGTAGTAGTTGAGCGCCTCAGAGAGAACCTGCAGAACGTCGTGAAGAAGTTTCGTGATCATACTATTGTAATAGGGGGAGACTTCGATCTACCAGGTATAGAATGGGATAGTCACACAATCAGAACTGGAGCCAGGGACAGAGACTCTTGTGACATTATCCTGACTGCCTTGTCCGAGAATTACTTCGAGCAGATAGTTAGAGAACCAACTCGTGAAGCTAACGTTTTAGACCTTATAGCAACAAATAGACCGGAACTTTTCGACTCCGTGAATGTAGAAGAGGGTATCAGTGATCATAAGTCAGTGGTTGCATCAATGACTACAAGTGTAATAAGAAATGCCAATAAAGGAAGGAAAATATATTTGCTTAACAAGAGTGATAGGGCACAAATCGCAGAATATCTGAGTGACCACCATCAAACGTTCATTTCTGAGGAAGAGGATGTGGAACAAAAATGGAAAAAATTCAGAAACATCGTCCAGTACGCCTTAGATAAGTTCGTACCGACTAAGGTCCAAAGCGAGGGGAAAGATCCACCGTGGTATAACAATCATGTACGAAAGGTACTACGGAAACAAAGAAAGCTTCATCATAGGTTTAAGAGTAGTCGAATCATAGCTGATAAGGAAAAGCTGAACGAAGCGAAAAAGAGCGTAAAGAGAGCAATGAGAGAAGCATTCAACGAATTCGAACATAAAACATTGGCAAACAATCTAAACAAGAACCCTAAAAAGTTTTGGTCATATGTAAAATCGGTAAGCGGATCTAAATCCCCTATTCAGTCACTCGTTGACCACGATGGCACCGAAACAGAGGACGACCGAAGAAAGGCAGAAATACTGAATTCAGTGTTCCGAAACTGTTTCACTGCGGAAAATCGTAACACGGTCCCTGACTTCAGCCGTCGCACGGACGCCAAAATGGAAAATATTGAAATAAACGATATCGGAATTGAAAAACAACTGCTATCACTTAGTAGCGGAAAAGCATCCGGACCAGACGAGATACCCTTAAGATTCTACAGTGATTATGCTAAAGAACTTGCCCCCTTTCTATCAGCAATTTATCGTAGATCGCTGGAAGAACGTAAAGTACCTAGCGACTGGAAGAAAGCGCAGGTCGTTCCCATTTTCAAGAAGGGTCATAAATCAGATGCGAATAATTATAGGCCTATTTCGCTTACGTCAATCTGTTGTAGAATAATGGAACATGTTTTGTGTTCTCGTATTATGACGTTCTTAGATAATACAAATCTCCTTCATCATAACCAACATGGATTCCGCAAACAGAGATCATGTGAAACTCAGCTCGCCCTATTTGCCCAAGAAATTCACAGTGCCGTAGACACTGGCGAGCAGATTGATGCCGTATTCCTGGACTTCAGGAAGGCATTTGATACGGTTCCGCACTTACGTTTAGTGAAAAAAATACGAGCTTACGGAGTATCGGACCAGGTTTGTGATTGGATTCAGGATTTCCTAGAAGAAAGAACACAACATGTCATTCTTAACGGTTCAAAATCTGCAGATGTAGAGGTAATTTCGGGAGTACCGCAGGGAAGCGTGATAGGACCTTTATTGTTTACAATATACATAAATGACTTAGTTGACAACATCGGTAGCTCCGTGAGGCTATTTGCAGATGACACGGTTGTCTACAAGAAAGTAGCAACATCAGAAGACTCGTACGTACTCCAGGAGGACCTGCAGAGGATTAATGCATGGTGCGACAGCTGGCAGCTTTCCCTAAACGTAGATAAATGTAATATAATGCGCATACATAGGGGCAGAAATCCATTCCAGTACGATTATGCCATAGGTGGTAAATCATTGGAAGCGGTAACGACCGTAAAATACTTAGGAGTTACTATCCGGAGCGATCTGAAGTGGAATGATCACATAAAACAAATAGTGGGAAAAGCAGGCGCCAGGTTGAGATTCATAGGAAGAATTCTAAGAAAATGTGACTCATCGACGAAAGAAGTAGCTTACAAAACGCTTGTTCGTCCGATTCTTGAGTATTGCTCATCAGTATGGGACCCTTACCAGGTTGGATTAATAGAAGAGATAGACATGATCCAGCGAAAAGCAGCGCGATTCGTCATGGGGACATTTAGTCAGCGCGAGAGCGTTACGGAGATGCTGAACAAGCTCCAGTGGCGGACACTTCAAGAAAGGCGTTACGCAATACGGAGAGGTTTATTATCGAAATTACGAGAGAGCACATTCCGGGAAGAGATGGGCAACATATTACTACCGCCCACATATATCTCGCGTAATGATCACAACGAAAAGATCCGAGAAATTAGAGCAAATACGGAGACTTACAAGCAGTCGTTCTTCCCACGCACAATTCGTGAATGGAACAGGGAAGGGGGGATCAGATAGTGGTACAATAAGTACCCTCCGCCACACACCGTAAGGTGGCTCGCGGAGTATAGATGTAGATGTAGATTTGCGCTGAAATGACGATTGACACATTGTTGGATTAACCATTCGCAGAAGTGTACCCTTGGAGGCAAATCAGCTGCTTATAGTGCCTGCACACGCTGAACATGGTACGGAAACAACTGGTTCTCCCGTAGCACTCTCCATACAGTGACGTGGTCAACGTTACCTTGTACAGCAGCTACTTCTCTGACGCTGACATTAGGGTTATCGTCAACTGCACGAAGAATTGCCTCGTCCATTGCAGGTGTCGTCGTTGTTCTAGGTCTTCCCCAGTCGTGAGTCATAGGCTGGAATGTTCCGTGCTCCCTAAGACGCCGATCAATTGCTTCGATCGTCTTCCTGTCAGGACATCTTCGTTCTGGAAATCTGTCTCGATACAAACATACCGCGCTACGGCTATTGCCCCGTGCTAATCTATACATCAAATGGGCATCTGCCAACTCCGCATTTGTAGACACTGCACTGGCCGCAAAACCACGTTCGTGATGAACATTAACCTGTTGATGCTACGTACTGATGTGCTTGTTGCTAGTACTGTAGAGCAATGAGTCGCATGTCAACACAGGCACCGAAGTCAACATTACCTTCCTTCAATTGGGCCAACTGGCGGTGAATCGAGGAAGTACAGTACATACTGACGAAACTAAAATGAGCTCTATCACGGAAAGTAAGCATTTCCGGACACATGTCTTTATTTGTGTGTGAGGAATGTTTCCTGAAAGTTTGGCCGTACCTTTTTGTAACACCCTGTATAAAGCATGTCGCGGAGATGCGAAAACAGCGCAGTCGTTGTCGCAATGCGGAAACGGATCTCTGTTCGAAAGGGCATTTTATTCTATACGTTTAGGCCAAGGGAGGAAGTGTTTACGACGCGACTACGTTGATAAACTTCTCGTGTGCAGCCTTGGTTGAAGTACGAGTACACCGTGTGTGGCAAAATGGCGCTATCCAAAATCGGCGCCCAGGTAACTGTGGTACACCATGGGCCGTAGATGACAGGGGTGAACAACAACTGTGGAGATGTGTACTGGCGAATAGACGTGGAACCAGTAAGCAACTGGCTGTCTTGATTAACCAAGGGGCTGCCAACAGTGTCTCCTCAAAGACCATTCAGCGAATGTTGCTGCGCCTCTACTGCAGGCGCCTGGTTCAGGCACCCATGCCGACTGTTGTTCATCAGTGACGAAGACTGGAAGTTGCACGCCAGTACCATAACTGGCGCGTCCACTGAGTGGCGAGAGGTCCGACGCCACGTTTTATGCTCAATTGGACAAATGGCCGTGGGTGTATATGGCGTAGAACGTCTGAAAGCAAACTCCCTGCAAACAGAGGAAGCATTATGGTCTGAAGAATGTTTTCGTCGCATTAATTGGGTGATTTCGTCAATCTAGAAGGCGCAATGCATCAACGCAGGTGTACACTGTCCTTGGGGACCATGTCCACCCCTACATGCAGTTCGTTTTCTTTCGGGACGACGGCACCTACCAGCAGGACAGTGCAACCTGTCAAACAGCTCGCAGTTACGCTCGTGGCTCAAAGAGCTCCCTGGCCACCAAACTAGTCGAGAATCTGTAGGACCATCCGGAATGAGCTGAAAGCTCAATGAATCCTTTACCGAGAAACCCAGCGCAGCTAGCCACAACACTAGAGTCGGCATGGATCGACATCCTTATCGGTACCTTCTAGAACCTCATAGACACTCTTCCTGCACGCCTGGCAGCGGTGTGCCTTGCAAAAGGTGGTTATTAAGGTTCCAATGGCTCTGAGCACTATGGGACTAAACATCTGAGGTCATCAGTCCAGTAGAACTTAGAACTACTTAAACCTAACTAACCTAACGATATCACACACATCCATGCCCAAGGCAGGATTCGAACCTGCGACCGGAGCGGTCGCGCGGTTCCAGACTGGAGCGCCTAGAACCGCTCGGCCACACCGGCCGGCGGTTATTAAGGTTTTTGACAAATTATCACATTAGTGTGACTGGACGATGTGTATTTTGTGATCAGTACCCGCCAGGGTAGCCGAGAGCGCTAACGCGCAGCTTCCTGGTCTCGGGTAGGTGCGCCGGCCCCGGATCGAATCCGCCCGGCAGATTAACGACGAGGACCGATATGCCGGCCCGCCTGGATATGGATTTTAGGCGGCTTTCCACATCCCGCTAGGTGAATACCGGGTTGGTCCCCATGTTCCGCCTCAGTTACACGGCTCGCAGACATCTGAAACCTTTCGCACTATTCCATGGATTATACCTGACGCAGACAGTTGAGGTTCACTAATTCCGTCCCAGGGGGTACAGGGTGGCGGCAGGAAGGGCATCCTGCCACCCCTTAAACATTAACATGCCAAATCCGATTAACGATGGCTGACCCTGCGTAACTGCGGGACAAGGCTCAAATGATAGATAGACAGAGGACCAGTCAAAGTGTGTAATCTCATTTCCACCTTACTTTTTAACTGTGCATCCAGTTAGAGCTCTGTCGATAAGTCTCCTCTGAAAACACACACACACACACACACACACACACACACACACACACACACTATTGACGTTGAACGGCTACTGCGCTGTGAAGCGATCGTAGGACGGGGGGTCAGTGCGTGGTAACGTGGTTGTTTTCGGCGAGGTATCAGCACGAGGTGGCGTTCTCTTCTCCGGCCCAGGACGGTTCTGCTGAATAACTGAGAGCGCTTGTGGAAAGTGGAGAAGTCTAGCGCCGCTACACGGCGTCACGGCGTACAGCGCTCATTTTACTTGCTAATTTCAGGGAGGTCTCGCGCGGGCCTCTACGTCATACGCGCTCTGTCCCACTTGCTCTGCGAAACTTGTGGCTCTAAATCTGAACAAAATTTTATAACCTGACCTAAATCCATAGATCCTATGCTTCATCGATTGGGCAACACATCAGGTTCTGCAGCGACATTAATAACACTTTATCGCAGTGGCCCTTTTCTTTTCGTTCAAATGTGACAATGCGCAGCATCAAGTGCGGCAGAACTCCGTACGAACCAGGCAGTTCTCTCAATGAAATGCCGAAGGCGAAATATTATAAGCAGCTAACTTCAGTGAACGAAATCTACCACCCCCACACTCCCTCCCCATATGATAGAGGACGATCAAAGTCAGAAAGTCTGAAGAAAAATCTGGAGAATGATCCGATTCATTCCAAGTCTCGAAGTGAGGTTCCATGTTCCATACTTAAGTCGAGAGAGTGAGTTTCTACCAAGCAGCTGAAGAAATCGGATTATCAATTTCTACTAGCTGAGAATGGAACTGTGGAGAAACGACATCCCGGAGGGCACATCCAAAACCGAAAATAAGAGCCTGCTGCTGGATACCAACCACCTCACCAAGCATATATCTTGAATATGTTGCTAACTGTAGCGATTCGTTGCAAACAGATTCTGAAGTTACAGGAATAAGTCACTGAAGACTGAATACGAATGGGGACAACTTGAAGTTGAAGAACACCTCTTGGTCTGCCAGAAACTACCTGAAACCTGCACGCTATATGATCTATTTTCAACACATGTCCGAGGAATTAGGGCTACTGAATTCCAGACCTCAAAAATATCGTACGCGTAGAAATCTTCCTTGTATCCTGTAAATCAACTTCTAGCTAAATTATAAGTAACAGTACTGCTCTGTTTATGTCTATGGTCCCCAACCTTTCTTTGACCATTACCCCTGGGTTCTCTCAGACATTAGCTAGTACCCCCGCTCTACCCCCCTCCCCATAGTATCACCAACTTTAGCGCCTAACTAAACTATAGAATGAAACACTTTTGTTGGAACATTTTTATTTTTAAAATGATGAAAGATGAACGAGATTTAGTTTGTGAGTGCGGCGAGGCGTAGCGCCGTATACCGATCCTGCCCTTGAGGCGATTAAGTGGGAGATGTGTCTCAGATCCGGATAGTGACAGATGGTGATGCGAGACTGGACGCGCACGTAGTTTATGTATCAGCCGATAGAGAACAATATTGGATAGGGGGACTGTGATTTTAGTTTCGATTGTGCCCACTAGAGTGCACTAAAGTAATAGAATGTTTTTCATAAAGTGTTCTAGTATTTTCATAAAGTGTTGTTATGCCTTTTTGTGTATGTAAAATGTTATAAATGTGTTTTAGCAGTATGGTTGATGCGTGAGTGTGGTTTAAGGTTAATATGAAGATAATTGTTTAACGAGTTATGTTGTAGGATTTAGTGTGGGAACATTTCGAAGAAGTATGGATATGGATAAAGGAGATTTTTGTAGAATAGATTTGTAAAATAAATTTATAGTAAAGGGAAAGTTAATTTAGGTACAAATAGCAATAGTAAATAACTTTATGCATAAGCAAAACTTCAGCATATTAGATAATTACGTCGATAAAAAGTGAAGTCGTTAGATTTACTATTTTGCGATTGGTCATTGATGAAAAGCGCTGATTGACGCAGGAGAATGTTGTTTTGCTATTGGCTGTTGAGTAAACTGTCCAACGGTAGAGCAATATTCTTCGCGCGCCTTTCTCTGCTTGTAGAGAAGACTTTAGAGTATTCTAGAGAGGAGTCGGAGCCTAGCCATGAAACAGTTCGGACGTGTGTAGTAGTAGTTCCGATGGAAATGATAAGTTGCCGGATCTAGCAGTGTTTCATACATCAAAAGTGTTGTAAAGTGACGGCATAATAATTCCGATTGGCGTGTAGAAATTTCGGAAATTTTAAGTGAATTTTGTGACGAAAAAAGACATATATTCCGCGTGGCGTATTGAGCAGATCGGTGGCTAAAAACTGTGACTGCATTTGGTACCGACAGGCTTAATATTTGGTGAGCATTATCAATCAAAAACAATCAGTATTTTTGTAGCTATTACGTTTTCGCGAAATGCAACACCATAAACTGCTAACATGAGTGAAAGGGATTATGAGTGACTGTGTTAAGACTGGAACGGACTTGGCAGTGATACTTGTTCACCTAAGTTTCAGAATATATTGAGGACAAAATTTCCAACCTTTCATTTGTGTGAAAACTTTCTCCCGAAACGTAGATTAGTGACTTAAATTGCAGCCTGGTTCACGTCGAAGTACAGAAGTTTTCACTCGGCTTTCCCACTAATGATCTGCTGAGACAATGTCCACAGGTAGATGCAGGTCCGTCGTAAAGGGACGGAAAGAACCGCGCCGCCGCAGTGGGAGGGTGGTGGGAGGGTGAGAGGCAAGGAGGGGGGAGGGAGGATGTTAGAAAGAATGACGAGAGAATCCGTGGTGTATCGATAGTGCTTACCATAATTCCGTCGCATATAAGAAAGCAAGCTATCTGCAGTGAGGGTAGACACTTTTTACAAAACATACTTCCCCTGCATCATCCCTCACCGTTGTGGCATTGGCTTAACCTGCACATTGCAACCACATTAAAAATCAAACGAGTTCAGGTGTGTGCACTATAGAAAGAGAGAATCACCAACTACTGCCACCTAGAATAACTCAGATAGTATGATAGTTGCTGAAAAGTTTGTGGGACAAAGTGGGCCATAATATGACGTTGGTGTTTTGTTGCTGGGTGGGATCACGTCAGAGATACGAAGGTCAACTTTGTTTTACTAAGTGGGATGCTATAGTTTGGTACTTATTTTCTGATAGCGGCTATCAAGACGAATCAAATGGTTCAAATGGTTCTTGGCACTATGGGACTTGACTTCTAAGGTCATCAGTCCCCTAGAACTTAGAACTAATTAAACCTAACTAACTTAAGGACATCACACACATCCATGCCCGAGGTAGGATTCGAACCTGCGACAGTAGCGGTCGCGCGGTTCCGAACTGTAGCGCCTAGAACCGCTCGGCCACCCCGGCCGGCAAGACGAATCCAGTGATGTAGAACAGTAAGGTCTCTGAGGGTCAACGAAGGTTAAAAAGGTGGCATGAAAGTCCATTCAGAGAAGGTTTTCGAAGTGATGACCATTGGAATCAATGCAGTGCTGCAATATTCTTATCATGGACTGAGTGGTATTCCTTATAACTTATCACTTATCGAAGGACATGCTCTGACAGTTCTCTCTTGCATCTCTTCAGGTGTAGTTCGAACGTCTTTATAAACAATGTCTTTTACGAATCCCCAAAAGAAAAAATCCAAAGGCGTCAAGTCTGGTGAACGAGCCGGCCATGACACATCTCATCCGTGTCCAACCAAACGATCTAGGAATTGTCTCTGCAACTCATTTCTAGCCATCAGCGAAAAATGTGCTGGACACCCATCATGTTGATACCACATTCTGCTCTATTGCTCACTACGAGCCAGTCTCGCCGCCTTAGTGATTTGTTAGTCACACGTATTCGGCTTTGTGATGCTTATATCCTACTTACGTCTAGTGCAACCATATAGCGAGAAGCTTGATGCTGGACAGAAGTACTGGGGACCATTGGGTGGGTATACAACCGATGTCGTTCTATGCAACCCGCAATGTTATACCTGGCCTTCAAAAACCACGTGCGATATTTTCATTTCTCTCTCACGCTAAGCGCAAACTATTAAAACTACAGAAAAAATGAAGACTTTTTTTTAGGAGATTTTGTGTAGTCAAATTTTGTCTTGGGATGCGTTCTCGGTGGAGGCCGTAGTTTTTCGAGATATTCAAGAAAAAAGTACAAAAAGACCTTCAAATCTCCCTCCACCCCCACACCCATCCCTGACCAGTCACGAATTCTAGTGCGTTGTTCGTGGCACTCCCTCCTACCACTGTGCACAAATTTTCCGCTACACGAACTATTCCCGTTATTCGGCGTTTTTTGATCTCTATTGATTGGGCTTTAACTCCACCAGCATATTCGGCTATTTCGTTAAAATTATTAATTTAAACCTGTCCAGGAGGGTAATGAATGAAAAAACAATTTCTGTAAACGTTACGCTGACATTAATTACGTTCACAACTCCATCCAAACTTAGCCCTTATAAGCAGTGTAGTTTCGTAGTCAGATCGCCTGACGAATGCAACGATGTAATTGTTTATTTCAATGCTCTTAAAATTCAAAAAGCTATAACGTAACATTTACACCAATGTCAGTTTCATAATTTGTAAGTGCTCGACATAGCCCCCAAATTTTTTTACAGTGATATCGACATAGCCCCCCAAATCTTTTACAGTGAGAGGAGAGAGTGCCACAAACAAGAAATCCTGACCGGAGGAGAGGTGAGTGTGGAAGTGGAGGAGCGTTTGAACATGAAATGGTTCAAATGGCTCTGAGCACTATGCGGCTTAACTTCTGAGGTCATCAGTCGCCTAGAACTTAGAACTACTTAAACCTAACTAACCTAAGGACATCACACACATCCATGCCCGAGGCAGGATTCGAACCTGAGACCGTAGCGGTCGCTCTGTTCCAGACTGTAGCGCCTAGAACCGCACGGCCACTCCGGCCGGCTGTTTGAAGATGAGTTTCTCATGTTGTTCTTGAGTAATTCCAAAATTACGGCACCTAGCGAAAACATATCCCGTTGCAAAATTCAACTGCATTAAATTTCCTACAAAAAGGTCCTGTTCATTTTTTTTTCTATAGGACTAATAGTTTGCGCGTAGCGAGCTCGAGAAAATGAAAATCTCGCTCGTGGTTTACGAAGGCCAAATGTAAGATTGTGGGTTGCACAAAGACATGGGTAGGTGCAGCTGAGTAACCCTGTATAGAAGGCTGTGAGCGATCAAATGGGACAGCGTGTTTTTATAGCAGGTACAGTGAGTCTGTTTTCCGAAAATCAGATATCATCATTATCTTCTCCTTTCTACTAGTGTCTAAAGTAACAATTGTGTTTTCTTATACAACATAGACATTATTTAGAAACATTACTATACTCGTCAGTAACTCTGCTGGTTTGTACATAATATGAATTTATTGAGACGTACAGTAATAAGCCAAAACATTATGACCACTGCCCACCGCGAGGATAGGGAATCATTCTAGTGACGACACGGGCGGCAAATGTGGAAATCTACTGACATAAGCGACTTTGACAAAGGTGTTATTACTATTACCCACAGCCTGTGAATGAGTATCTCGAAAACAGCGTAGCTGGTCGAATGTTCACTTGCCACTGTAGCGAGCGTCTATGGAAAGTGGTATAATGACAATGAAAGTACCAATGGCGATAAGTGATTGGACATCCATGACTCTTCACGGATCGTGGAATTTGGTGGCTTTCCTGCTCTGTAAAGCAGGAATAAGTCGTGATCTATAGCATCTCTGCCGAAGGAGCACATGCTGATGCACGGATAAGTGTTTTAGAGCACACCTAATTCCCATAAATTCCAGGGAGGGGGCCATGAGCTCTGACGCCACGTTCAATCACATCCCAGATGTGTTCGATTGGGTTCAGATATAGGGAGTCTGGGGACAGCACATCAACTGGAACTTGCCACTGTGTTCCTCTAACCACTCAATCACACTTCTGGCCGTGTGACATAGCGCATTATCTTGCTAGAAAGTGCCACTGCCGTCGGGAAACATAACGTCATGAAGTGGTGCACGTGGTTTAAAACCATTGTACGATACTCCTTGGCCGTCATGGTGCCGTTCACTAGCATCACTGGACTCACGTACGCCCAATGAATATTCCCCAGAGCGTAATGGAGCAGCTACAGTTTCCTCCGTCCTGCAGTACAGGTGTCAATGAGTTGTTCCCTGGAAGATGACAGATTCGCGCCCGCCCACTGGAATGATGAACTAGGTATCGAGATTCATCAGACCATGTAACGCTCTGCGCCAACGTCCAGTGCCGATGGTCACGTGCCCATCTCAGTCGTCCTGTTGACATTGGCACATGCATGGGACGTCGGTTGTGGAGGCCCATCGTTAGGAGTGTTTGGTGTACTGTGTGTTCAGACACACTTGTACTCTGCCCAGCACTGAAGTCTGAGTTTAGTTCCGCCACAGTTCACCGCCCATCCTGTTTTACCAGTCTGCCCAGACCACGACGTCCGACATCTGTAACGAGGGGTGGGCGCCCAACCCCACGACGTCTGTACGTGGTTTCACCTTGGTTTTGCGAAGTGTTGAAGACATTCACCACAGCACTCGTCGAGCAACCGACAGGTCTCCCAAATTCCGAAATGCTCGAGCCTAAGCTCCGGGCCATCATAATTTGCCCTCGGTCAAACTCAGATAGATCGCACTACTCCCCGTTTCATACACGGACAACAAGCTTACTGATACTACATGCATCGTGCATGTATTTCACTAGCAGTCATTCCTTACCAGGTGGCGCAGCTACCGCCTGTACGGGTTTATGTCGATGGTAGGTCGGTGGTCAGAGTGTTCTGGCTGATCAGTGTTTGTCCCCAAGTTGTGTTATTTTAACAAACTGTAATCAGAAGACCAAGGAAAAAAGAACAAATTTTCTCACACTTGCTTCTTTTTCGGTGTGAGGAAGACAGAACTCTAAAAAAGTTATTAAACGTTTCACTGACAATGCACAGAAAGGTAATGCAGTGATCAGGTTCTGAGTGTAACGCTTCCCTTGATAGGTTTTCATGCGTATGTTTCTCTCTCATTTTAAACAATTCCCTGGCCAAGCGTCTTGTATTTTCTTCTTGTTCTTCTTTAAACCAAGCGAAGGTGTCAGTGTTAGAAATGCTTTATCTGAGTGTGTAGCCATTCCCACTAGTACCAAAATACATCATACACCAAAACCGTCTGCTTCAAAAGTAAGGTCAAATTGAAAATTTATCTTGGTACGTGCACCGGTTGTTTGATCCATCCGTGGCGAATATGACGGAGCAGTTTGCTCTTTTACGATGGCCTTAACAAATCTGTGAACGTTTCATTGTCCCTTCGAAGAAAGTTGTGAAAATCGGGTTCTTAGAGCAATATTTCCTTTATTAGATTTTCATGGCCAAAACTGTCATTTTAAATCATTCCTTGGACCAGTGTCTTGTCTTCTTATCTTTAAACACAGTGCCGGTGTCAATGCCAGGACTACTTTGTCTGCACTTTGGCCATTCTCACTACCGTCAAAATACGAACACAAACAGCGTCTGCTTCAAAGTGAGGTTAAATTAAGAAAGTTTGTTTGAGCGTGTACGGGCTTGTTTGTCAAATCCGCGGCTAGACAACCGCGCATTTTACGAAAAAGTTTGCTGATTACAGGACCCTACATAACGTGTGCGATCCGAGCCAGCCGCTAGTGCAAGTACTTACGGCTGTGACCGAAAAGTGTCAGCATCTTACGGACTATGAAGAAAAACATACTTAAAAATATATATATTTTGAACACAAAATTGTGTCTCTTGTGACTATTCTGACTTTCATTAATTACTGTTAATTAATTTGATTAAGTATTAGTGTGAATGGAAAGTAATATAAGAAATTAATATACGTTAGCGTGAAACTGTGTTTGTACAGAAATGGAGCGAATCATGCTCAGGGAAAATTTGTAAATTGCAGCTAGCCAGTTTATGGGACTAAGGAAATAAGAAACATTTTACGATAATTATATTATTTAAAGAGGGAATAATTTTGATAATAGTGGATTTTCTAAATTTGTTCATTTAATAAATTGTTCACAGAAGCTATTAAGTTGGAAATGGTAAATGCAAAAGACACGGAATAGCGCTGTTTAATACTAATATCGAATTGGCTGTGGTATATATCAGCCAATCAGAAGACAGTACGTTCGCACGTATTTTGTGAGCTAAGAGGATTGCTTTGTGAAGGCTAGAGGGAGTTATGAGCTCAGCCATCATTAAGTTCAGACGCGCAAGTTAGGTACTCTGAACAGTTGTAATGATTTTGCAGGATAAAGAGTAAAACTTGACCACTGAGTGCCACAAAGCGAACGCGAATGTGTGAGCAAGACGAACGCGCGGAATTCCGACTTCTGTGTGTAAACTGGGACTTTTGAATAACTAAAATCCACGTGGCATATTGTGCAAGACGGGACTGAGAACTGAGCGTTCAAAGACTTAGAGTTGTGAGCATTCGGTCATAAATAATCCATTTTGTAATCCTTTTTGGTTTTAGGTTTGGTTCGACACCATAGGCTAGCAATCTGTGTGTGACTGTAATTGCGTGTGAGCCTCGAAACAGTACCTTAGGATTATCACGAGCTTGGTGGTATTTTGTATCAAAAAATTGACAATACTTCGAGGTATTCACTTGTGAACTATCTACACTTTAACGACTCAGTTAACCTAATACTAGGAAAACTTGTTGCACATTTCAGACTGGTTCTACCATAGCTTATCCAGTTCGTATCTAACAGGGTAGGCGTGTGGACTGGACTCCAGAAGAAGAAATTCGCCGCAGGATGAGTGGACACATCTGTAAGAATCACCAGTAAACCGTGCCGTTGCACCTTGTCCGCCTATCACTTCATTAACGTGTTCGGCGAAGGCGATGGAAAGGATTAAGTGACGCTTAGAATAGTGTTGTCAAAACAAGAAAATGATACTGAAAAAACAACTTGGATTTCGAAAAGGAAAAGGCACAACAAATTTTTTTAAGTTAGTTGCTGATAAACAGCTAAATTTCTCTCGGAGTAACTATATGATAGTTGCGTCCATGGAACTGCCTAAAGCATAGGACAATGTCGTGTTATCAATCTCACGAAAAAATTGGAAAAACTCTAAATTACAAAACGACTCGTCCGTAGCATTGTAAGCTTTCTAAGTAACACGAAGACTATCCTTTTGTAGCACGGAACAACAATGAGACCCAGAGAAACCAGCAGAGGACTCCCGCAGGGATCAACCTTGGCTCCCTCATTATTCTGTGTCTGTACTGCAAACCTAACCTTCATGACTTTGTCAACGAGATTCAAATATTACAATACCCAAACGATGTATGCATATATTCCGAAGACGGTACTCTTCAGTCGTATCATCTGAAAATGCACACTGCTCTCTGCGTGACTGGTATACAGAAGTCAACTTCGAAATCTCCGAAATCAAGTCTACTCTTATCGTCTTTACTAGCTAGAAGAGTCCACTTTCCCAAAAAATGCAATTGGGACAACATACTTTTCCAGTTGTGAAAAAAACTCAATATCTTGGGATGATTACCGATGATAAACTAACATGCTCTTCTCACATCCAACATGTCATTGCCAGATGCGAAAAATCCTAGAGTCTTTTCTATCTACGCCTGGAAATGATGGGGCTCTGATTGGCATACAGCGCTGACTTTATACCGGTCCCTACTAAGGACACAATTTGATTACTGACGCCGGCCGGTGTGGCCGAGTGGCTCTAGGCGCTTCAGTCTGGAGCCGCGCGACCGGTACGGTCGCAGGTTCGAATCCTGCCTCGGCCATGGATATGTGTGATGTCCTTAGGTTAGTTGGGTTTAAGTCGTTCTAAGTTCTAGGGGACTGATGACCTCAGATGTTAGGTCCCATAGTGCTCAGAGCCGTTTGAACCATTTGATTACTGACACCTATGCTACGGATCAGCATCCGACAACACGCTCCAAAGACTCGACACTATGAAATACAAAGCTTTGTGTATAGATACTGGAGCGTTCATGTCAACCCCAACCAACACATCACTGACTGAAACGAATGAACCACCGTTAAAGCTGCGACGAATATTCCTCTGCAAGAAATTCCTCCTGTGAGTCTATTTTGACGAATATGAGCCCCCTGACGAAAAAATCCAGGAATTTACATCCTACAATGTGTGCTGAAGATACTGAGAAGCAACTTTCACCCGTGGCTACTGCAGATATGAATATGCGAGCATTAAGGCACCAGGCGTGAAAAAATCCTCTTCTACCGCACTACAACAGGCTATCGCAAACGTCGACTTTGCATATTAATGCCAGGACCAGTTTAACGTTTCAAAACAAGGACCCATTTGACACAAAGACAATGGAATTTCCGTCTCACTATCGTGATGCATCCGTGGTGAATACGGGTAGATTCAAAGTCTAGTGAAGACTACGGCAGTGCTCATCGGGTGCCCCGAAGCAAACAAGACCTCTAAAAGATGGAACCACACTCCACTATTGTGACAGCTGAACTCTTTGCCCTTTTGGATGCCCTACTATTCGCACAGACGACCACAGCAGACACAATAGTGATTATCCTTAATAACATATCAGCCCTCCAACTGATTAGAAAGCATCATAATAGTTGTACCTATCCCACAGTTGCAGCTGCAGTCTTCGACTTTGCGTTTCGGGTGCAGAAGAACTGTCGCAACTTGGTGACGGTATGGGATGCCTGCAAATGAACATATAGGTATCCTAGCAAAGCGTGGAGCTATTACATACGATGAACTCCCTCTCACAGATATGACACCCACCCTCAGAAAGCGGTTGTCCTTGGACTGGCAAGAGGAATGGGAGCAGACATCTGAAATCAAAGGCAGACAAATGGCTCTGAGTACTATGGGACTTAACATCTGAGGTCATCAGGCCCCTAGAACTTAGAACTACTTAAACCTAGCTAACCTAAGGACATCACACACATCCATGCCCGAGGCAGGATTCGAACTTGCGACCGTAGCTGTCGCGCGGTTCCACACTGAAGCGCCTAGAACCGCTCGGCCACTCCGGCCGGCTCAAAGGCAGACAGTAAGCACCAATTTACGCCACGATTTCAAGAGTACCATGGTATAATAAGACACAAATAACAAGGAGCTTCAGGACTGTAATTGTAGTACGACTGAAATTTAATCACCGGAAGTTCAACAAACACCTCGATCAGCTCAAGTTAAGCGCCACCGCTCTACGTGTTCGCGGAGAAGAAGAAGATCCAAATCATATACACTAAAGCGCCAAAGAAACTGGTACAGTCATACCTATTCGGCTAAAGACATATGTAAACAGACAGAATACGACATTGAAGTCGGCACTGCCTATGTAAAACAGCAAGTATCTGGCGCAGTTGTTAGATCAGTTACTGCTGCTATAATGGTAGGTTATCAAGATTTACATGAGTTTGAATGTGGTGTTATAGTCTGTGCACGAGCGATGGGACAGAACACCCCCCAGGCAGCGATGAAGTGGGGATTTTCCCGTACGACCATTTCACAAGTGTACCATGAATATCAGGAATCCGCTAATACGTCAAATCTCCGACATCGCTGCGGCCGGAAAAAGATCCTGCAAGAACGGACCAACGACGACTAAAGAGAATAGTTGCACGTGACAGAAATGCAACCCTTCCGCAAATTGCTGCAAATTTCACTGCTGGGCCATCAACAAGTATCAGCGTGCGAACCATTCAACAAAACATCATCGGTATAGGCTTTCGGAGCCTACGGCCCACTCGTGTACCCTTGATGACTACACGACACAAAGCTTTACGCCTCGCCTGGGCCCGTAACACCGACATTGGACTGTTGATGACTGGAAACATGTTGCCTGGTCGGACGAGTCTCGTATCGAGTGGATCGATGTGTACGAGCATGGAGACAATCTCATGAATCCATGGACCCTGCCTGTCAGCAGGGGCTGTTGAAGTTAGTGGAGGCTCTGTTATGGTGTGGAACGTGTGCAGTTGGAGACATATGTGACCCCTGATGGGTCTAGATACGACTCTGACAGGTGACCTGTACGTAAGCATCCTGTCTGATCACCTGCATCCATTCATGTCCATTGTGTATTCCGATGGACTTGGATAATTTCAGCAGGACAATGCGATACTCCACATGTCCCGAATTGCTACAGAGTGGCTCTATGAATACTCTTATGAGATGAAACACTTTCCCTGGCCACCATACTCCCCAGACATGAACATTATTGAGCATGTCTGGGATGCCTTGCTATGTGCTGCTCAGAAGAGGTGTCCACTTCATCGTACTCTTTTGGATTTATGGGCAGCCCTGCGGCAGTCATGATGTCAATTCCCTTCAGCACTACTTCAGACATTAGTCAAGTCCACGCCACGTCGTATTGCGGCACTTCAGCGTGTTCGCGGGGGCCCTACACGATATTAGGTAGGTGTACTAGTTTCTTTGGCTCTTCACTGTATTACTACAATGTCCTTTAAACACGTATCACATATACATACTTGGAAGAAATTTCAGGCTCTTGGTCAGCTGTTTCCAAGCAGCTTTCAAAACTTTCAGTATCAAATGATATAGGAACGTGTAAACTACTGTGCTGTACAACACATCAAGATATAGCTCCCTTTGTTGCTAATCTAATGTTCCTGGTACACAGAATGTCAGAGGAACACCAAGCTCAATTAACTAACTATATGTTCATGTGCTACTCAGCAGAATATGGACCTCTCAGGCTCTAAATGTACACATCGCTATGTACCTCCTATATGTATGTGTCTGAATACTGGTGTAACTATACATATGGCTGCATAACCCAAATCTGGTTTCTTAAATTGTTCTCCTGTTCTGCCTAGATGGTACTTACAGACCTGCACAGATATTGTGATAGCTCCGGCCGTGGCCACTATCACCAACTGGCAGCGCCACGGCCGGGGAAGAGGAGGGAGCCGGACAGCCTGCGGCGAGTGAATGAGAGGCGGTCACTCAAGCCATACTATAAGCACACAGAGGAGAAGCCGGGCGGACGCCCCAGCCTCGCTCAAGGAGGGACACGTCGCGAAAGGCCTGATTGGCAATGAGAAGCGTGCGGAGAACAGATGGATACTTGCAGCCATTAGGACGGAACGTCAAGAATGTACGCGTCAAAGCATGTGAGTTGTTCTGGCCTGGCAGCAGCCATTTTGCCTGCCTTAGAAAGCAGGAATGTGCCGACAATTCCAGCGCCCCACGGGCACAGGGAGGTGCATACACAAAGCGCGAAGAATTCACGCAGGGAGGCGTTTGAAAGAAGCCAGAATTCTTAAGAAGATTTTTTGTCTCGACAGTTACGACTTTCCTTAAAAATCACGAACGCCAGCAAACTCTGTGACAAAGCCCAAACTTGAGCTCAAAAGTTTCAGATGGCTCTGAGCACTGTGGGACTTAACATCAGAGGTCATCAGTCCCCTAGAACTTAGAACTACGTAAACCTAACTAACCTAAGGATATCACACACATCCATGCCCGAGGCAGGATTCGAACCTGCGACCGTAGCGGTCGCGCGGTTCCAGACTGAAGCGCCTAGAACCGCTCGGCCACTCCGACCAGCTCAGCAGACTTGAGTCTGTTCAGGCCTCACGCAGAGACAGCGGTTACAAAGAAGTACTGTGTAGCTGCTCTCACAACGGCTTCGGAATGCAGGAAAATATCGAAAGAATGCGAAATCGACAGAAAGATGTCGATTACGAGGCACACACTATCCCACGCCTGACTGGAAATTTCCACTGTGCACAGAGAGGCATGGCTATGAAACGACGATCTGTCATTGGGCTGCAGTGAAAATTTTGTGAGCCAATAAAAACACCGAAAGGAAGAAAATTTCGAAGGGGAGTTGAGCTGAGACATGGATGAGGAGCGAAACAGGGCAGTCGGTGAGACGATGCGGAAACGAGAAGACATGAGGTGTCTTCCATGAATCTCCAACATCCGTCTTCAGACACCGTGATATCACAGCGTCGGCCACGCAACTGACTAGAGGCGGACAACGCAGAGATCTTATGTGGGCCTCGCCGCAAAGCCGCAATTGCTGATTAGGGCAGCCGACTCACTCCGCACAGCTCCGAAGCGACGCGGCGTTCCGACGCAGCGCCTGCCGCCGACGGCACTACATGGCGAATCGTCACAAATAATGGTGAGACGAATCGTCCCTCTGTCCTTCCCCTTACTAACTGAGTCGTGTCCACGCCCAATCAAATCGGCCCCGAGATTTGTCATTTTGTTTTGGTTTGTGTCAACAGCACTGAAATAAATACAATTCTTTTATGTGTTATTCATCTAAGGAGTCCTTTTACCTTGACATACCAACACTTAATTTCTTACTCTGTGTGTTTGATTTCATTTAATTATTGATATCAAGTAATTGTTAGCTCCTAATGTGGGGCAATCTCATTAGTCATCTACTCGTCATTGCATGTCTGACAGCAGAGAAGAATTCTCATTCACCACAATACTCAGGTCTCTAGCTGTAACTTTAGAATCAGTTGTTGCTGGAGGTAGAGAACAAAATTTTACTACTGATTTACTTCTATAGTCATGAATGTGAATAGAATTGAGAGTGGCGATTTATCATTTCTTTGTGTGTTACCAGTGGGATTCTTATACAACCTCTGTGTATCCTGTGTTACTTTTCCGTGGTATTTACTCGTTTCAGTATTGTGTGGTTGTAGAACTTGTTTGTGTCGGAATCAGTGCTTTGTTAAGCCCATGTGACTTCGTATCATGGTATGCCTTAAACTAATGTCTACTTTGAACTGTCAAAACAAACCGCAGTATAACATGTCCATTGTAGAGACGGCTGTGCACGCACGTTTAGACAACCAATGGAAATGGAAATGAGCGTTTGGCGTCGTTGGCCGGGAAGCCCCTTGCGGGGCAGGTCCGGCCGCCTTGGTGCAGCTCAGATTACATTCGACGCCACAATGGGCGACCTGCGCGTCGGATGGGGATGAAATGATGATGGAGACAACACAACACCCAGTCCCTTTGCGGAGAAAATGTCCGAACCAGCCGGGAATCGAACCAGGGCCCGTTGGACGGCAATCCGTAACGCTGGCCACTCAGCTATCGGGGCGAACAGAAAGCCAATAATACCAATTATAACAATAAACATCACTGATACTGACAATGTTATATTCATGTTACTGGTATATTAAATATTTTCTAGCCGGCCGGTGTGGCCGAGCGTTTCTAGGCGCTTCAGTCTGGAACTGAGCGACCGCTACGGTCGCATGTTCGAATCCTGCCTCGGGCAAGGATGTGTGTGCTGTCCGTCGGTTGGTTAAGTTTAAGTAGTTCTAAGTTCTAGGGGACTGATGACGTCAGATGTTAAGTCCCATAGTGCTCAGAGCCATTTGAGCTAAATATTTTCTACACAGACGCGAGGGAATCTGTAGCTCATCTTCCTATCGCATCTGTTAAGTGAGTTAAGGATACAATATTAGGTTATTTGTTTTGGGATAACGCCAGAGTGGCAGTACTACAGAACAATGAGTGTAAACTTCCGTTTACATTTGGTGTACTGATGGTATCATTCGGATACCCGTTTACGTAATGAAGTCTGGAGGATCGATACACTTTATAATTGTTGTATTATTCATCACTGTGTAGTGTTATAACCAATAATAGTTTCGTTTTGAGGGCATGGGGAAGCGTATGAGGGAGGTTGCGTGGAAGTGGGGCGGGGAGGGGGAATAATTTTGTCGCTAATGTGCGTACAGCCGGTCCTGTTCGCGTAGAACGGGCGTTTCCGTCATGCTGTTACGTAGCCACTCTCATTTGTCCATATGCAATTAGTGTTTGCCAATTGCATTGCCCTCCATTACGCTAATGCAGGCGCGGAAGCAACTGCAGCGTTTGAGTAATTTAATCCTATTAGGCGCTGTGAAGACGCGATGGCCTTTTCTGGCCTCGCTGGGGCACGCACAGCTGCGGGAGTTGTCGGAACGGAGTAAATAACGAACAATGGGGACGGCGCTATCAGCAGTAGCAACAGCAGCTGCGGCAGTATACACAGTGTTTGCCTCATTATGGTGGACCGCTGCGCTTGTGGACACACGCGGTGCGCCAGACGGGCACACAAAGGCCTGCGCGGAAGCACAAGTCCGCAGACCCAGCCGCTGTCTGCTTGCTCCTAACGTCCAGCCGAGCGCTGGTAAACAACAAACACTCGGCGCGAGGGTGCGCACTTCTGTGGAAGAGGAAAGGGGTGCGGGAGAAAAAACGCTAACTCGGGAAAACATTCAGCAAGATACGTTGTTACTGCATTTATACTGCACGAAGCTTCAAGATGCAAATCAGTGTTGTTGTAATCCCCTTGCTTCATTTTAGGTATGTGGTAATTTCATATATGAAAATTAAGGATCATGTAGCTGTGATGCGTGTGTGTGTGTGTGTGCGTGTGCGGGTGTGTTTGGGTGTGTATAAGACAGAAAAAATGTTAGTTATACGAAGGTTACTCCAAAAGAAATGCACACTATGTTTGTAAAAATACAGTTTTCATTCTGCATGTGTGAAAGTTTTACAGTGTGTAGATACATCCTTCCCGCTTGTTTTCAAACTCAGTTCAACCTGTTCCCGTGAGTGGCGCCGTCACAGCATGTCTTCAAGATGGCTGATACACTTGACGTTCGTCAGAATCAACGTGCTGTCGTATAATTCCTGCGCTGTGAAAACGAGACAGTGGGAAACATCCACAAGAGGTTGAAAAAGGTGTATGGAGATGCTGCTGTCAATCGCAGTACAGTTAGTCGGTGGGCAATCAGGTTACGAGATGAAAGCGGGCGCGGCAGTATTGAGGATTGTCCTCGCAGCGGCAGGCCTCGTACTGCACACACTCCAGACAATGTGCAGAGAGTTAATGCATTGGTGACTGCTGGCAGAGGCATTACAGTGAACGAATTGTCACGCTACGTTGGGATAGGGGAAGGAAGTGTTTGCAGAATACTGAAAGTGTTGGCGTTAAAAAAGGTTTTTGCCAGGTGGGTTCCCAGGATGTTGACAGTGGCTCACAAAGAAACAAGAAAAACGGTATGCAGCGAACTTTTGGAACAGTACGAGAATGGTGGAGATGAATTTCTTGAAAGAATTGTGACAGGTGACGAAACATGGCTGCATCGTTTTTCACCAGAGACGAAGAGGCAATCAATGGAGTGGCATCATGCAAATTCATCCAAGAAAAAAAAATTCAAAACCACACCTTCTGCTGGAAAAGTTATGGCTACAGTGTTTTTCGATTTCGAAGGACTCTTGCTTGTGGACATCATGCCAAGTGGAACCACCATAAATTCTGATGCATATGCGACGACACTGAAGAAACTTCAAGCTTGACTGAGTCGTGTTCGACCACATCGGCAAAAGCAGGATGTTTTGCTGTTGCACGACAATGCATGGCCACATGTCAGTCAAAAAACCATGGAAGCGATCACAAAACTCTGATGGACAACACTGAAACACTCGGCTTACAGTCCTGACCTGGCTCCATGTCACTATAATCTCTTTGGGAAACTGAAGGACTCTCTTTGTGGAACAAGGTTTGAAGATGACTCCCTTGTGCACACTGCCAAACAGTGGCTCCAACAGGTTGGTCCACAATTTAAGCGTGAGGGGATACAGGCGCTGGTTCCAAGATGGCGTAAGGCAGTTGAGAGGGATGGAAATTATGTAGAGAACTGAAAATATTGTTCCTAAAGGATGTATCTACGCACTATAAAACTTTCAAACATGCAGAATAAAAGGTGGATTAAAAAAAAGTGTGCATTTCTTTTGGAGTTACCCTTGTAGTTTAATATCACATCTCACCACGTCTCCTCTCTGACCTTTTTTTTTTAACACTGTAATTTGTTTCTCAACAAAATGCATGAGGGACATTACAAAATTAAAGAGATAATCTGATGCACGAATGAAGCAGTTTGTAGGAGGAGTTTTGTACTTTCATGACTTTAGGTTGGCATCACAGTGATGAATTGAGAACAGCCGATGGATGAAAACTGTTTTGTTGATAACCTCAATATTGCATTTGACGACTGCTTGTCCGCTTTAAGACTCCACATTACTTGAACAATACACAGGGTGATTTTTTCCATCATGCACAAACTTTAGGAACTGACCGATGAGAGGACCCAAAACAGAAAAGGTCTAATGACCTTATGTCCGGAAAGGCATGGT
Source organism: Schistocerca americana (assembly GCF_021461395.2). Classification (NCBI taxonomy): domain Eukaryota; kingdom Metazoa; phylum Arthropoda; class Insecta; order Orthoptera; family Acrididae; genus Schistocerca; species Schistocerca americana. The sequence continues at coordinate 298,118,918 of NC_060121.1, read as the reverse complement.
TTCCAAGCTAGATACCATTTATCGAATAATACTTTGTTACAGAACTGTGGTCTAATGTGCTCTGTACCATACAGCCACAGTTACAGTACGCATGCTTTCCTCCTAGAGGGTGGTACTGCTCCTCATACGTCATGCTCTAGCACCCTGATCAGCCACAGTAAGTGGTAATGCTGTGCCCGATACACTACTCTTGCTGACTCACCTTGTAGTGGGTGCGATACAGCGTCGTGCACAATTGTTCCGTGTTAGAATCGAGAGGTCGCCGACATGGTGTTTACTTATGGAAAGGCAAATGGCAATGGGCGGCAGGTAGCAAGGTTGTATCAGGAGACCTACCCAACCGACGGCAACTACAGCATTCAACTTTTGCAACAGTTTTTCGCTGTTTGTCTGACATAGGGTCGTTTCAGGAAGCAGGATAATGTGGACACCAGACCTGGATGACAACGTGATTAACATTGTGGAAGGTGACTGCCGTGTCTGTACCAGGCAGTTGGCTTGCCAGTAGGGGTAAGCCAGATGACCATGTGGAACATTCTCCATGACAGCTGTTAGTACCCTTATCAGTTACAGCGTGTGCAGAGACGTCTAGCGATAGACTTTCCATATTGGAAGCAGTTTTGTCAACGGTTTCTTCAACTGGCAACCACGATTCCGGGATTTGTGTCATCCACCCTATTCACATATAAGGCCATCTTTACACGGAGTGGCATCTTCAACTTTCATAACAGTCATCTGTGGGATAGTATGCAGAACTCCCGTGGTATGGCGACAGCGAATCATTAGCATCGGTGCATATGGAATGTGTGGGCCGTGATAATTGGCGGCCGTATTTTGGGACCAGTCTTCCTTCCACATCGCGTAACAGGCCGGAACTATTGGTGTTTTGCCTCCCCTGCTGGAAGAAGTGCCGCTGATGAACCGAGGGGCTATGTGGCTGCTACGTGATGGTGTTCCACCCCGCTTCGCCTTGGGTCTTAGTTGAACAACGTTTAATGATCCGTTTTGTCCAAGGTGAAACACCGGTTAAAATCTTTTCTCGAGCGAATTTACTCTATTGTATCATTCGAAGAAATTTTTATATGTGGGTAGAATAGCTCAAAAACTGTCGACGTCAGTGTCTGACAAGCAACATCTTGGCCGGCCATCAGAAGCGTCAACTCCTTCGCCTGAAACTCACGCTGGTGACGTTATTTGGACGATCAGCATACAGTAAGCCATGCCTGCCACTCTGACATGCCGACGAACATAGTGAAGCCAGCAACGAGGGAGAAACGTTGTAGATCTCAAAGAAATGGCATGATATTGCCACACAACAGTGCTCCCCCCCCCCCCCCCCCCCCGCACCACCCAACTGGGTCACAGAACCATCGAATAAGTGGGTTTGGGATACTACCTCATCTTCTCTACAGTACATATTTGGCTCCCTCGGATTTTCATTTGTTTGTTTCACCCAAGACGGTATTACATGGAAGAAAGTTCAGCAACAACAAGGAGGCCAATAATTTTGTTGTAAAGTGGCTCAAATAAGAATACAAAGACTTATTTGCATCAGATAAAAAAAAACTGCTTCATCTTTGGAACAAGTGTGTCAATATTGATGGGAATTACGTTGGTAAGTAGTAAAAGCCTTTTATTGTAAAAATACAACATTTTTATACATTAATTACTGTAAGTCCCTCTACATAGCGTAGACCTCCAAGGGGGTTCTAGTTTGTTGCAGTCTCAAAACATAAAGTGACTATCAGCTGCATGTATACTCGATTATAGTGTAGATAAGTTTCTCATTCAACGATTTTTCCAACTCAGATTACTTTCTGATGTTATGAAACACAACATGGACGTAATGCATACTGCACCAAAGAGTCGATTCCTTAAGAGACTGGAGGAGCTTGAAATTTTCGCGCTTCACTTAAAGGAGCCAGACAAACTGTTCAATATACAAAACTACTTTCAGATGCATAGCTTTTTTGTCACAGACCTCTTGTCACAGATCTTTCAGGGCTTTGTAAAATTATCCTTGCCGTATCACATTTTCATCTCATCTTTGTCTACGTCATCTTCCCCCGTTTTTACTGCTTTCAAGATCATTTTACTTGCAGAGCCCTTCTGTGTATTGCTTCCACCTTCCAGCTTTTCATTCTTTGCTTAGTACTGACTAAGCCATCTGATCCCTTGATATTTATACACCTGCTTCTCTTTTCTCCAACGGCGAAACAGCGCGAGATATTCGTTTTCGACAGCAGTGGAATCGTTGCAACTGAATCAGGCCAATCCGAACGAGTTCTTTAACCGTCTATGAAAGTAATAATTATGTCGAATCCACCGTTTTCGTTGCTAACATCGTTGTTGAAATACCCTTTGACATGTAAATCCATGTTTAATGGAACAGAATAAATAAATATCAAGATAAAAGCTGCACCTTTCTGTAGGTGTCATTCTTTTGTTGTTTCACGTTCGCCTGACCTTTCGATGGCGTGAAGTTCGTGGTTAACTGTCTCAGATTTCAGTTGTTGTTTGAAAGTGCTGCGAGTATCGTTTCGTCGTGCTCCTAATCATTTAAGTAAAGTGTGCCGTATTCTCTGAATGAAACGCTCTGTGTGTAGTTCATGCTTACATTAGAATTTAATATACTCGTGAAATTCTGGTCCTACGTAAAATTGCTATGCGGGTCGCATCCTTCTGTCCAGTTACTAGTTGAACAGTATTGTGTGACAACTGAAAAAGGCGAAAAGAAGGCTGAAGTATTAAATTTCACAGGAGGGTCGTCAGACCTACCGTCGTTCGATCGTCGCACACACTTCCGTATGGGGGACATGATAATAGGCACCCCTTGCGTAGAGAAGCAACTGAAAGTGTGGAAACCATGTCCAAACGTAATCCCAGTTTGGTTTTACAGAGAGTACTCTACGGCATTGTCCCCTGAGTTAGCAGTTTTCTGTCTCAAACTGTTCATTTGTAGATGCTGCTTACTATGGTGTTGCTGGGTGATGATAAAATAATAAAACAAATGGTTGTGAGATTGATCATATTGTCTGTCGCTGATTCCCAAGTAGCTGGAACACTTGGTCTCACATTCTATTCCGTTGTCTCGTCCATGCTGGGACTGGACTCCTTTTCGTCTTGCAGAGGTTTCTGGTAAATAAATGAAACTTTTTGTATGACACAGCTGTGAAATTCTACAACAAGAGACGGAGCTGAAAATAGTCCGAAAATATTGATCATAAACATAAGGAAGGCGACGTAATCTCTTACTATCTAATAACGATTACTACACACATAATATGAAACAGCTGCCTGATACAAACAGTTTCTTGCTACTATAGGTCAAGACAAATTAATAGAATCAGCGTTATACATGCTAGATAGTTTGAATAACTCATCTAGCCCCTGATTAGAGAAAGAGTGCAAGCCAAAACATCGCCGTTGACCGAGGCCCAGGCAGGGGCTGCACTAATTTACCTTTGGCGCAACAACTAATAGTTTCATCATGCCAATCCATCGAAAGCCTAGGGGAAGCATCGTTAAGAAATCATGACCGAATTAAGCACGAACCGTATCACTTAACAAAGTATTACAAGGTCTGCCCAGAAAGTAATGCACCGCATTTTTTTTCCAACAATTCTTTATTGAACATAATGAGAATTACACACACGGAAGAATGGTGTTTTATCTACGTACCCTATTTTTCTACGTAATCTCCATCCCGTTCTATAGCCTTCCTCCTGCGCGAAACAAGGGCGTGTATGCCCTGTCGGTACCAATCCTTGTCCTGGTGGCAGAGACAGTGCTTCACTGTGTGAACTTCCTTAGCTGATTGGCGTGCGCAATGCCAACTGTTGAGCCGTAATGCGTCTGTCCTGGCGAATGACAACACCAGTTCCATGCAACATGTCAGATGTGACATCCGTGGATGGTGCAAGTCGTGGAGCACCGCCGAACCGCCTGTGATGACGTTATCCACCGTGTCCAGGGACTAACTACTTCTGTCGACAGCAGATGCTCCATAGACTTAGCACAAGCGTTTGTGAATATTCCCCACAGTTTCGTTCTCTGCAGTGAGAAATTCAATGCCGGAACGTTGCCGATGTTGTGACATGTTTTCACAAATGACTTGGATTCTGAACAGATGATAAATGACATTATATTGTGCGCGTAAAATGTAAGAACTGGGCCGGCCGGGGTGGCCGAGCGGTTCTAGGCGCTACAGTCTGGGGCCGCGCGACCGTTACGGTCGCAAGTTCGAATCCTGCCTCGGGTATGGATGTGTGTGATGTCCTTAGGTTAGTTAGGTTTAAGTAGTTCTAAGCTCTAGGGGACTGATGACCTCAGAAGTCCCATACCGCTGAGAGCCATTTTTGTAAGAACTGAACATATTTGCAGTCAGAAAGAACATTATCTTTAGTTATAGAACTTCCTTTCTGCTGTAACTGTGAGTCAGGGCGTAGAAAGCATTACATACATTGATAGAATCAGTCTAACACTTGTGCTGAAATAGACTGTCGTTGATAATATTGTATTGTATTGTATTGTATGTTAACCGGGGGCCTAGAAACGACGGAGAGGCTCCATCACGGCCGCAGCCGCAGTGGTCCACAATCCCACGACTACTACCGCGGTCCACTTCACCCCTCCGCCGCCCCACACCGAACCACTCTTTCAGGGTTATTGTCCCCCCCCCTCACCCCCCTCCGCTCCCCCAGGGAACGTCTAACGTCTCCCGCCAGGCGAGTGTAGCCCCTACGTTTGCGTGGTGGAGTAATGGTGGTGTGAACTTGTTTGCACAGCAATCGCCGACATATTATAGCTGAGGCGGAATAAGGGGAACCAGCCCACATTCACCGAGGCAGATGGAAAACCGCCTAAAAACCATCCACAGACTGGCCGGCTCAGCGGACCTCGATACAAGTCCGCCTGGCGGATTCGTGCCGGGAACGAGACGGAACTACCCAGTCCGGAAAGCCGTGCGTTAGACCGCACGGCTAACGGGTCGGGCTGTTGGTAATATTACTCGAAGCACTGTTCAATAGATACTCTCTATCTTAACACTGTTTGTTCAATACAAAATTCACAAATATACGCAAAGGCCTGCTTACCAACTTGAAGAGTCTAACTTCTTGTCTTTAACTGTGTTGTCGCCGCGCACAGTAAACTTCTTGCTGTTTGCTGTGGACTAGGCGTTGACTGGAACGTAGCCTGGTGTAGAACTCAATTCGTGTCCGTGTGTCGTCTGTTTCAGGACTGACCGCCGACGGTGGCGCGGAAAACCTCTGTGCGCGTGTCCTGATACTTCCGTCTCATTAGCGTGGCCAGAAATGGGCGTCTCTTTGGTGTCACAGAAGGCACCACCACTTGGCCCACAGACTATGCCAGAGTGGGCATCCAGAGCTGTAGAACTGCATCATAACGAAAAAGATCTCTTCAGCTGTATGACACATATTTGTGAACCAACTAGTTTCCTGGCGTCAGAGCCACTTCTTCAGCGATAAATCTTTGTTACATAACTTAGTTCAACTGATAACCAATAGACTGCCTAATATTCTCTGTCGAAATGTAAAAAAAAAAAAAAATGTTCAACCATCGGGAGGTCGTCAGTCATGTTAAAATGGGGTAAAATGCAGGGAACATTATTCCAATAAAGGGAACCACTGGTGTAACTTCGCCGTGACGATTTGAGGCACACAGCGACCGCCAAGACAGCAACTGAGCTGAAGCGGGTCCGGAGCAGATACGGAAACCAGGCGCGTGCGTGTAAGAACGTATGCGTATACCCGATTTAGCAACACCGCCTTAAAAGCTAATATAGAAAGTATCTTCTTTTTTTCCTTTTTGCAAAGTTTCGCACGCTGCTCTTGTATTCGTGTAGAAATTAATAAAGAGGAAAGCTTCTCTTGGAGCCTAAAATATAAAGCTAGCTATGCTTTCGTTGCTTTCAGAGCTGTTACGCATATAACCGTTAGTGAAAATTCTGAACTTTAAGGGAACGAATGAAATTAATGTCGTAAATTTTCAGTGGCGGTAAAAGGAAACGATAAGATCTGCAGAACTCTAGAACTATGGTAGATGCCCGAAAGAAATATTTGCGGAAGCAGCAACACGCTGCTATAACATTCCCATACCTTTCAGTATGGTGTAAAAGTAAGTTCTGTGTGTGCCACTAAAACGATGGCATTAATTCAGGCAGGTTTTGTCGCGGTCGTAAAGCCAGACGTCTTGGTTTTGTTGGAAAGGCCGCGACGTCTCGTGAACAGCTCCTGGTATGGCGGTAAAACACAGTTGCATTAAAATTCGACCTAGTGATAGGAATGAGACGCGCGAAATATCCTCAGACTTCAAGAAGAACGTAATAATTCCAGTTCCAAAAAGGAACGGTATGAATATTACGAAACCATCATTTTAATAAGTTGTGAATGGAAAATACTGACAATTATTTACAGAAGAATGAAAAGACTAGCAAACGCCGATCTTGGGTAGGAGGAGTTTTGGTTCCGAATAAACGTAGAAACACACGAGGCAACAGTGGCTCTAGAACATACCTTAAAAAATTGGTTGAAGGAAGCCAAACCTATTTATATAGCATTTGTAGACTTAAAGAAAGTTTCTGACGATATTGATTGGAATACATTCTTTGAAATTTTGAAGGTAGCAGGGATAAAACACTGGGAACGAAAGGTTAGATACAACTTGCACAAAAACCAACTCGCGGTTGGAAGAGTTGAGCTACACGAAAGGTTGAGAAGGGAATGGGACAGGGTTGTGGCCTATCGCCGATGTTACAGAATCTGTACTTTGAGCAACTTGTGAAGGAAACCAAGGGGAAAATTGGAATTGGGTTTAAAGTTCAGGGAGAAATTTTAGGAGTTTTGAGGTTTGCCGATGACAATGTAGTTCTGTCAGAGACGGCAAAGGAATTGGAAGAGCAGTTGAATGGAATAAAATTTCTTTAAAAGAAATAAGGTAACGTCAATAAAAGCAAAACAAGGGTAATGGAATGTAGCCGAATTAGATCTCGAAAAGTTGTAGAGTTTTGCTATTTGGACAGTAAAATAACTTATGATGACTGAAACAGTGAGGATATAAAATGTAGACGATTGCAGAAATAAATGTTTTATGAAAAAAAGGAACTTGAAACATCAAATATAAATTTAAATCTTAGGAAAACTTCTCTGAAGCTATCTGTCTGGAGCGCAGCCTTGTACAGAAGTGAAACATGGACAGTAAGCAGTTTGATGTGTCCTAACACAGGAAAGAGGGAAGACAGGGGGGTTACAGGTCAATCTGCAATTTCCGAGCGGTTCGGAGTAAATGAAGAAGACAAAGTTCCAGTGAAGGCAGGCTGATCGTTTGTAGTAGCCCCAAGGCGCCCTCAAGACGTGCGGATTTTAAGAGCCGATAGGATGCTCGCTGCAGGAGACTCAAGGATACTCGGGAGTCTGATTAACATTATTAATTTGCACTGAGTCTTACTACTACACTTAAGGCTAATTCTAAACATTAGAAAAAGCAAAGGGTGTAATTGGTTGCACTGTGCAAGTCACTGTCTGAGCTAGTGTAGTGTAGGCTAACAGAAGCAGCGAATACTGGCAACATTTTAAGTACAAACTTTGAAACCAGAACTCCATGTGAGAGGAACAGACTTTTCGGAGGTTACCGAGGCTAGCAGCGAGTGACATGGAGTTGGCGTCCCAACAGCCTGACTGAGAACTCTGTCCGAATACAAAACACATGAGTCTTTAAAGGATTGTGGCGGCGCACTATTTCTCCCTTCTTATAGACGACCCACCAATCCACCGCCACTTTACAGGCTTCACGCGATCTGACGAGTGACTCTTCACCTCCAAGGTGCCTCTGGCCAACCACATTCAGATTCTTCCCCCTCTTCTACTCTGTAGAAAGAGATGTATCTGGCCTTTGCATTAACAAACTCCAGGTTTGGTAACAACAGCGTTCAGCTGACAGCTAAACGTCCCTGCCCGTCCTTTTATGGGCAGCAATAATAGTATTTTAGGTCACATGGTCCCGCCCGGAGGCCTTTCGTGAGTGAGGACCGCTGTTGTACCACTCTAACCATTCTAAATCCACTGACGTTTCGGCTCTCAGGGGCGACTACCAAGCTTGATGTATCTGCTAAGACGTGCCTTTCTGTGACCATCGTCTACTGTTACTCATTACAACAGCGCCTAGGTGACGTATGGAGTTACCAGTTAATTCTCTGAACTGAAACTTCTCTCCTGGGATAGCTGCTGAGAGCCTCTGCAATTCGCAGTGTTCTAACGTTGCTGTAGACCTCCAGCAACCTAAACGCTACCACTTTTGTCTACTCTCTGCATTGTGTCTCTGGTTTCACAAGGGGTTCGATGCATATTAGGTGTGGGGACATGTACCCGCCAAAAAACAAGAAATTAAATACATAACTTAGATCTGGAGAGGATAATTTAAATTTTATGACTAGTCCTCCTGTATATAAAACTCAATAATGGCTGCAGAGACTACGGAATGCAGAAATAAAGTCGAGGTCAAAGTAAGTTTCTCAGCAGAGCAATGTTGTCTTCTCTGCCCTGGTGATACGACATACCGATTGAAGTTAATTAAACCGCAACAGGCAATTCCGTCGCAGAAGGTGGCCGGCTTCTCCGAGCCCGTCGTCCCGGATTCCCGTCATTTGCCAAGTCGCTATCTAGAGATGCGCAAACTTCGGCGCCAGTTGCCGAAACGGCTTATTGTGCAGAACAGTTTCTCTATTGTATCTGAGGACAATAGATATTGTACTGCTGTCTCCTTTACCAAGCTATGACTGATAGTGAAAATATTCTAATTTGATTAGGAAGTACAATTAATAAGCTATCTAATTTAACTGTAGAGACCGAGACAAATTCTTTCCTGCTCGGTGAATTGGAGGTACTACATCGTAAATATTATACGAGTACCGAAATCGAGAAACAAAAATGTGAAGGAAATGTGTATGAACAAAGAGGAATTCCGAGAAAAGAAATGAATTTTTTAATGTGTGTGCCAAAGAGTAAGAGTTATTATTGTTGCTATTGTTGTTGCTGCGGTCTTCAGTCCGAAGACTGACTTGATACAGCTCTCCATGCAACTCCATTCTGTGCAAGCCTCTTCCTCTCTGAATAACTACTGCAACCTACATCTTTCTGAATTTGCTTACTGCATTCATCTCTTCGTCTCCCTCTACGATTTTTACGCCCCCCCTTCCCTCCACCGAATATTAAAGGTGATTCCTTGACGCCTCAGAATGTGTCCTACCATCTGATCCCTTCTTCTACTCAGGTTGTGCCACAAATTTCTTTTCTCCCCAACTCTATACATTACGTCATTAGTTACGTGATGTACGTATCCTATCTTCAGCGTTTTCTGTAACACAACATCTCAAAAGCTGATGTTCTCTTCTTGTCTATCATTCATGTTCTGTTTATCGTTCATGTACCCCTTCCATATATGGCTACACAGCGTACAAATACCGCCAGGAAAGACTTTCTAACACTTAAATCTGTATTTGATGTTAACAAATTTCTCTTCTTCAGAGACGCTTCTCTTTCCATTTCCAGTCTACATTCTATATATCTCTACTACGGCCATTATCAGTTATTTTTCTGCCCAAATAACAAAACTCATCTACTACTTTAAGTTTCTTGTTTCGTAATCAATTCCCTCAGCATCACTTCATTTAATTCAACTACATTCCATTATCTCTTTTTTGCTTTCGTTGATGCCTATTCCCATCAGTTGCTCTTCCATGTCGTTTGCTGCATCTCAAAGAATTAGAATGTCATCGGCAAACCTCAAAGCTTTTATTTCTTCTCCCCAAACATTAATTCATACTCCAAATCTTTTTAGTTTCTTTTGCTGTTTGCTCAATGTACAGATTGTATAACATTGGGAATAGGCTACAACCCTGTCTCATTTCCTTCTCAACCACTGCTTCCCTTTCATGCCCCTCGACTCCTGAGCTGCCTTCTGGTTTCTGTACAAGTTATAAATACCCTTTCGTTCTCTGTATTTTACCCCTGCTAGAATTTCAAAGAGTGTACTCCATCAACACTGTCAAAAGCTTTCTCTAAGTCTACAACCGGTATAAACGTAGTTTCCCTACCTCTTTCATTTCTTTCCTCCATTCCATATTCACCTGCTATAGTTCCATCGCTTCCTTTTTCCACAGTCGATGTCCAGTCCACCTTTACAATTAAGTTTTTGTCTCCCATAACTATCTGAATAATTTCTTTTATCTCATCGTCGATTTCTTTAATCTCTTTATCATTTGCGGAGGCAGCTGGTATATAAGCGTGTACTACTGTGGTCGGTGTGGGCTTTGTGTCTATATTGTCTAAGATAATGAGTTCACTATGCTGCTCATAGCAGCTTTGTAGCTTAACCGCATTGCTGATTTCTTACTCATTATTAAATGTATTCCTGCATTATACCTGTTTGATTTTGTATTTATAGCCCTTTGTTCACCTGACAAGAAGTCCTGTTCCTCCTGCCACCGAACTTTTCTAGTTCGGACTATATCTAACTTCAACACATCCATTTCCCTCTTAAGGGGAACTATTCAACGTCCATAATATTTTACCCAGTAGGACGCCGTCGTCATTTAACCATACTGTAGAGCTGCATGCCCCGGGAAGAATTACGGCTGTAGTTTCACTTTGTTTTCAGCTGTTAGCAGTACCAGGACAGCAAGCCCGTTCTGGCTGATGTTACAGGGACAGTTCAGTCAATCATCCAGACTCTTATCTACCAAAAAGGTTGCTGCTTCTCTTAAGGAACCAGACGTTTGTCTAGCATCTCTAAAGATACCCCTCTGTTACGGCTGCACATACGGTACGGCTGTCTGCGTCGTTGAGGACCGCAAGCCGCCCCACCAACGGGAATATCCATTGTTCATGGGTTAGGAGGATGGGGGAGTGTAAGAGTTATGTAAACTGAGTTCAGTGTTACTTGGAGGCAGTGTTTGGAAATAAAGAAAAGAAATCTTTAGTACTAGCATTCACTAAATCGTTCGAAGGATTCGGCCTAAGTTTTAAATAAACCAAATGATGATCAACAGAGAAGAAATGGTTCAAATGGTTCTGAACACTATGGGACTTAACTTCTGAGGTCATCAGTCGCCTACAACTTAGAACTAATTAAACCTAACTAACCTAAGGACATCATACACGTCCATGCCCGAGGCAGGATTCGAACCTGCGACCGTAGCGGTCGCGCGGCTCCAGACTGAAGCGCCTAGAACCGCTCGGCCACTCCGGCCGGCAGAGAAGAAATAAGCCTTATGATATTATTAGAACGAGGAGCAGCCAGTTTCAACGGAAAGTGACTGTAGGGCAACAGTTTGATTTACTATCTTTCCCGGCTGTAAAGTAGTAGCTGAATGGAGATAAATAACACATTTTGTGGACAAAGGAGTTTCCCACGCCCCCCAGATATGCATGAATGCACATTAACCTTTAATAAATCCTAATGGATGAAGGAAGATATGTTAGAGTTTAAATACTTGTCCTCGTGGACAGTACAGATGACGCATTATAATAGTATGAGAAGCACGCTGGCCTACTGGAGGCCTCATCGAAGTAACCTACCTAGTATCATACATCTATAGTATTATACAAGGTGGTCAGGGGGCGTGAAGAGCTTTTAATGGTGTTGTACGGTAGGCTGTGCTGAAAAACAGTTGTTCAAGATAAAATTCGAGACGTTACACCGCTTCCGAGTTAATCAGCAATCAAGTCATTCCGAGAACAATCGATCTACATCTACATGATTACTCTGCAATTCATCGAACCACTATCATACTATCTCTCTACCATTCCACTCCCGAACAGCGCGCGGGAAAAACGAACACCTAAACCTTTCTGTTCGAGCTCTGATTTCTCTTATTTTATTTTGATGATCATTCCTACCTATGTAGGTTGGGCTCAACAAAACATTTTCGCATTCGGAAGAGAAAGTTGGTGACTGAAATTTCGTGACTAGATCTCGCCGCGTCGAAAAACGTCTTTGCTTTAGTGACTTCCATCCCAATTCGCGTATCATATCTGCCACACTCTCCCCCCTATTACGTGATAATACAAAACGAGCTGCCTTTTTTGCACGCTTTCGATGTCCTCCGTCAATCCCACCTGGTAAGGATCCCACACCGCGCAGCAATATTCTAACAGAGGACGAACGAGTGCAGTGTAAGCTGTCTCTTTAGTGGACTTGTTGCATCTTCTAAGTGTCCTGCCAATGAAACGCAACCTTTGGCTCGCCTTCCCCACAATATTATCTATGTGGTCTTTACAACTGAAGTTGTTCGTAATTTTAACACCCACGTACTTAGTTGAATTGACAGCCTTGAGAATTGTACTATTTATCGAGTAATCGAATTCCAACGGATTTCTTTTGGAACTCATGTGGATCACCTCACACTTTTCGTTATTTAGCGTCAACTGCCACCTGCCATACCATACAGCAATCCTTTCTAAATCGCTTTGCAACTGATACTGGTCTTCGGATGACCTTACTAGACGGTAAATTACAGCATCATCTGCGAACAACCTAAGAGAACTGCTCAGATTGTCACCCAGGTCATTTATATAGATCAGGAAGAGCAGAGGTCCCAGGACGCTTTCCTGGGGAACACTTGATATCACATCAGTTTTACTCGATGATTTGCCGTCTATTACTACGAACTGCGACTTCCTGACAGGAAATCACGAATCCAGTCGCACAACTGAGACGATACCCCGTAGGCCCGCAGCTTGATTAGAAGTCGCTGGTGAGGAACGGCCCGCCAGATATAATTACTATCAGCTGTTCTCATAGCGTAGATGACAGCGCACGAGACTGCTGATTCTTTGGCTCGGATTCGACCCTTACTACCATCCCATGTCCAGTTTCTGTTTCGGTCTCTTGTTCGGTTTGCCGCTTGCAATTTTCTCGAAATGGCCTGACTGGCTAACTTGAATGCTAATTAACTCGGAAATAGTGCAATGTATCGAACGTTTTTCTTAACAATTATTTCTCAGCATTACCTGCCCTGCAACACCCTTAAAGCTTTCCAGAATGCTTCTCACCATCCTGTATAAAGTACTTGGACATCTATTACTGGAAATTAATAAGGTGTTCAAGCCTTTATGACGGCTTGAATTCCGCTGGGGATATTTTCAGTGAGGTGACTGAATGACTGAAGGAATGGCAATCCATTGTTCCTGAAAAACCGAAACCAGAGAAGGTAGCGATCTGCACATTGGGGCTATTTCTGTTGCTAAGGGACATTATTTGATTTCACCTAGGTACATGAATAAGGTGGGTTGAGATGCAATATTTAGATAGTACTTACACAATACACTACACTATTCTATGGAGGACAGTTTCTCAGCGAGAAATGAGTGTGTTCTCCAGACCATTCTCATGAATCGTTTATGCATGTCTCGTATGTTTACGTACTTAGTCCTTACAACACTGAGGACGTTGCTTTCGATTTTACTTGTCCTCTGCTGCCACAAGTAATGTATTTGATTCTGTTATCCAAAAACGCTTCGAATCAATTATCTGTCTGAAAGCATCTTATCTTTGTCATCGATCGTCAGTATGCGCCAACGCCTACTGCAAATGTAGAGAGACGGAATGCATCTCTCCACGTATGTCCCTATTCTCAAGATATCGTATTCGCCAAGAGTGAGCTATGTATCACACGGCCTGTAGTGCTTACTGAACGCGCAGACATGCTGTGAAAGAAACTTCCTTCACTTCTCTAGTGTAATGACGTTCCTTATTCTGATAATCTCCTGGGTTCTGCTATAAATAGTAGTTAGTGATGTTGCTTTGCAATTCCGTGAGTATGTTCATTCCCCTAAGTCAGTGCAAGGAAACAAAGGAATACCAAAATCGTGATTACCGAAGAAACAAGTTTGATTTCACTGCATCGGTCTGCGAGCCCAGTTCGAAGAACACTGCACCATCTTGTTCAGTAATAAAGCTCTCTCTACTTTGTTACTGGTATTTATACGGTATGTCATCTTCTAACAACGTTGTAAACACGGTTCTCCACTCACCTGTGCTCCCCTCCAGCCCCCCCTCCCCCCCTCCCCCCCTCCCTCCCTCCCCCCCCCTCTCTCTCTCTCTCTCTCTCTCTCTCTCTCTCTGTGTGTGTGTGTGTGTGTGTGTGTGTGTGTGTGTGTGTGTGTGTTTGCATCACTTCTATCTCATGTGTCGGGTTATAAACTTCATTTCGTCTTCTCCAGAGTAGCAAAGTAGCAACATCTTCTGCTAGGAAGGCTCCGCATGGAGCTATGTAAATTATTTTCTTTCTTACATGTTGATGTTCTCTTTTTCAGTTCCGAGTTCACCATTTTGTGCTCGCAGCTATTTTGAATTACTTGTCAATATCCACACAGAAATATAACTATGCTTATATTGTAAGAAGTGCTATACAGCTACTACGTGGTGAGTTTTTGCCGAATCTCAAGTTTCTTGATATTGTAAACTGTTGGTTCGTAAACTGGTGCAATGTCTCTTTGCTGACTATCGCACTGCATATGTAATCCCTAAAAAGTGTAGATGTCTTCCTGCTTTTAATAATAACCTCTGTTCATTTTACTGAGCTTAGCACGTGGGGGATGTCAACTTAATTTCCCCAACAGACAAATATCAAACGGATACGGCCGGATAGCACGCGCGTTAGCTCTCCGCTTCCGGGGTTAATGATGAGGGCCTGTGCCAGCCAATCGGTATGTGGTTTTTAGGCGGTTTCCCACTAGGCGAATACCGGGCTGGTATCCACGCCCTGTCTCAGTTCCACGATTCGGAAACATTTCAAATGCTTTCACTCAGATTCAAATAGGATAACACAAGAGCACACAGATGATGAATAAAAATTCAGTTCTGGGGATAGTGTTTGGGAAGGAATGGGCTGCACCTCAGAAGGCATCCGGCCGTGCTCTATATATCCTCCTGCATATTAAAAGACGCTGAAAGGTAAGGAATCAGCTGCGTCATTCGAACTTCCTCAGCACCTTCAAAAATGTTTGTAAAAGTTTTGGCATGCGAACGTATTCATGCTATTTTTAACATGCAACTCTCACCTCTCACTCCCACAAGCTTCCCTAACTGTAAACTACTCACATTAAATAGTCCATCCCTTTACGTAACTCACGACCACGCTCTCCCAGTTGCCCGTCCTCACTCACTCATTCAAGCCCACTCATTGTCGTTATCTCTTTCTGTCTCTCTACCTGTCACTGTCCTCTGTCTCACAGCCCAGCCTTCTTGGTTCTGTCCTGCTACTACTGTCTTCTTTCACTGTCATTGTCTCCCTCTTGCTCTCTCTTCCTACTACTATCTCATTCATTCCGATACCACTGTCTCCTTCACAGTTTCTATATCATAACAACCGATTACTATCTTCCAGTATTTATTATTTTCCGTCTCTTTCCCACTGCCACTGTGTCCTCCTTTCTCAGCGTAAAAAAGCTCGAATATGTTCGCATGCCAAAATTTCTGGCAAAATTTTTAATGATGGTGAGCAATGTAGAATGAGCAGCTGGTATCCCACTTTTTATTCGGAGTCCTTTAACAAACCGGAGTGTATTCTCAGTTTTTTTCCGGTGGTTCCCTTCTTTTCCCTGCTGCAGCAGGGCATGTCAGTTAAATGAAAAGAACTTTATGGAACAGTAAGATTTTGATTTACTTCTGTGAAACTGAAATAACGCAAAACTAATTTTACGCCTAAGGCCGTATTTTGTGCGCCCAAAAATTTTACATGTGCTTCAGTACTACAACGCAGGGTTCGCAGAACGCTTCTGACAATAATGGCGACACTTTACAGCATATTTCTCCGTGATACGTCACTTTATAAACTATGTTTTCGCCTCGACTCGGATTTTACGTGCGTATTTTAACTGGACAAATAAATTTTATGAACTACGTTTCCGCTTTGACCGGATTTTACGTGGCAAAGTAAACTTTATAAACTACGTTTTCGCCTGCAGAGCCGTCTTGGAATCCGCGGTTCGATTTTGATACCCAAACACCATTTTTTCGGGCTTTCTCAGGAACCGCCCATTAATTAACAGTCATAAGGTGCATCATAAACCACATCTTATTATAAAGGAACCACCGATTTTCTCCATTTTCCTAAGCTGGAGGACGCTGGGTAGGCTCATTCATGTCAGGAAACTTCGTGCTCGCATATTTTCACCTCAGAGACGCCGATTTGTGACAGGATTGGCACAGCCTATAATTACATGTCAGACTAAACCTGTGGGTAATTATATTCTAGTTTTTACGACTTATTTTTACGTTTAATTTAGTTTTTGTTTGTATGGAGCTGACTTGTCAAATTCAATTCAGACTTTGACCCTGTACTGTAGGTTAGTTACAGTAAGCCATTCCTTCTGTTGGGTTCACAAATGATCCCTAGCCCAAGGGCTATCCAAAACGCTTGGCCTTACCTTTCTATCACCAATGCAACCCGAGAAATGAGCGCCGGAAAAATCCTTATTTTATGGACGGCGTACTGGCGCATATTAAGTAGTGCATGCTGTCGAACGCAACCGATAAGTACCTTGCAAATATGTTTACTCAAAACAGCACATCTACAGATATACTCTGCAAACTACTGCAAGGTGCACGATGGAGGGTACTTACCATTGTTCCATCTGTATGAGATATTTTTCCCATGGCCTACTGTTTGCAGAAAGAATGACTACTGAAATGTAATCCTGGGCGTTGTAATAATTCTAATCTCACTTCGTGGCCCCTACGTGAGCGACGAGCAGGGGTAATATATCATTATTGGCTCAACCTATAATTACATGTCAGACTAAACCTGTAGGTAATTATACTCTAGTTTGAATTAATTACTTTTACGTTGAGAAAAACCTATCAGATGTAGTGTTTTGGTGGTGGAAAGGTTTGCCGCTGGAATATCTTCCAATGTTGCTCAGGGTACGCCCGATCACTTGGTTTTCCATTACATTAAAAAATTAATAAAATATATCATCTCATGGGCATAGCACCTCCACATATCAGAAGCAGAACAGCAGCACAAAAAGAGAAGCGGAAACAGGAGACAAATCCAAGACACCCCTTGTTTGGATGTGAATACCAACATTCAAGTTTAAGATCAAGAAAGAGTTTCCTCCGTTCAACAGAACCACGTTTAGCGTCACCTGCAAATCGTCGAATACAGCTTTGGCGTAACTCACCATCGGAGAGGTACTGGAACAACCCTAAAGAAAAACTTGCTAAAGAACGTCACCTCCCATAGAAAATATTGAAGGTCCTCAACAGCCTGAGAACTGGTGTATCCCGATGCAAGGTGAATTTGAAGAAATGGAGTTTCTCTCCAGGAGATGAACTATGAGAATGTGGCGAACAGCAAGATCATCAACACCTGCTCAACTGTAGAAACCACCCAGCCCCACGCCCTATGGACGATCTGGTTATCGCCAATGATAGAGCAGTTCAAACGTCGGAATTTTGGATGCCATATGGAATTTAATCATGTACTTATATTGTACTTGATGTACTTGAGGGCAATATTATGGAAATCGAAGATGATGTAGATGAAGATGAAATGGGAGATATGATACTGCGTGAAGAGTTTGACAGAGCACTGAAAGACATGAGTCGGAACAAGGCCCCAGGAGTAGACAACATTCCATTAGAACTACTGACAGCCTTGGGAGAGCCAGTCCTGACAAAACTCTACCATCTGGTGATCAAAATGTATGAGACAGGCGAAATACCCTCAAACTTCAAAAAGAATATAATAATTCCAATCCCAAAGAAAGCAGGTGTTGACAGATGTGAAAATTACCGAACTATCCGTTTAATAAGTCACAGCTGCAAAATACTAACGCGAATTCTTTACAGACGAATGGAAAATCTGGTCGAAGCCGACCTCGGGGAAGATCAGTTTGGATTCCGTAGAAATACTGGAACACGTGAGGCAATACTGACCCTACGGTTTATCTTAGAAGCTAGATTAAGGAAAGGCAAACCTACGTTTAGAGCATTTGTAGACTTAGAGAAAGCTTTTGACAACGTTGACTGACATACTCTCTTTAAAATTCTGAAGGTGACAGGGGTAAAATACAGGGCGCGAAAGGCTATTTACAATTTGTACAGAAACCAGATGGCAGTTATAAGAATCGAGGGGCATGAAAGGGAAGCAGTGGTTGGGAAGGGAGTGAGACAGGGTTGTAGCCTATCCCCGATGTTATTCAATCTGTATATTGAGCAAGCAGTGAAGGAAACAAAAGAAAAATTCGGGGTAGGTATTAAAATCCATGGAGAAGAAATAAAAACTTTGAGGTTCGCCGATGACATTGTAATTCTGTCAGAGACAGTAAAGGACTTGGAAGAGCAGTTGAACGGAATGGATAGTGTCTTGAAAGGAGGTTATAAGATGAACATCAACAAAAGCAAAACGAGGATAATGGAATGTAGTCGAATTAAGTCGGGTGATGCTGAGGGAATTAGTTTAGGAAATGAGACACTTAAAGTAGTAAAGGAGTTTTGGTATTTGGGGAGCAAAATAACTGATGATGGCCGAAGTAGAGAGGATATATAATGCAGACCGGCAATGGCAAGGAAAGCTGAAGATTAGATGGGTAGGTCACATAACTAATGAGGAGGTATTGAATAGAATTGGGGAGAAGAGAAATTAGTGGCACAACTTGACTAGAAGAAGGGATTGGTTGGTAGGACATGTCCTGAGGCATCAAGGGATCACCAATTTAGTATTGGAGGGCAGCGTGGTAGGTAAAAATCGTAGAGGGAGACCTAGAGATGAATACACTAAACAGATTCAGAAGGATGTAGGTTGCAGTAGGTGCTGGGAGATGAAGGAGCTTGCACAGGATAGATTAGCATGGACAGCAGCATCAAACCAGTCTTAGGACTGAAGACCACAACAACAACAACTTATATTGTTTGTAAATTGCTGTCTATCGGCTATATTTGTACGTTATGTATTGGAAACAAGGAAATAAAATTCATTATTTTTACGTTTAATTTTTTTTTCATGAAGTTCTCTTGTCAAATTCAATTAAGTGACTGTATGAATAAACCACCACCACCACTACAAGTATTCACTGAAATTATCCCCTTTTGAGATTTTACTTAATTTTTCCTCGGTGGTTCTATAACCGGTAGCTTTATCCTTAGCGCTGTCACATACTGCCCTGCAGGTGATAAATTTGGGTTCGGGTGAGCAGAGCCCTAGACTCTCGCAAAGGCAGAGGATCGTGGCTGCGCCAACAGGAGCCGGAATTCAATCTGTGCGTCTGATGGCGCGTGAGCGGCGGGCGACGGCGGGCGGACAAAAGAAGGCGAACTTCCTTGCCGCGTCGTGCCGCGCTGCGACTCCAATATCCGTGCGCCGGCGCGTCAGAGGCACGAGGACGCAGACGGGTTCGTGTCTTCGAGATCCAAACTCTTCTGCAACCTTCCCAGCCTTTTTTTCCTGCTGCTCCAGTGGTAACTATTTTCTCATCTCTATGGTCTCGACAGCCTCTGGATGACATGAAAACCTCTGTATGTTGGCAAGCTACCTACATTACACACTACCCGATCAAAAATATCAGAACTCTCATTATGGACATTAATTTGGAGTGCGTCCATCCTTCCAACTTACGGCTGCGTGAATTCTGCTGCGGACAGCTTCAATGAGACTTCTGAATATCTGTGGAGGAATGACAGTCCATTCTTCCTCAAGAGCCGAAACCAGAGAAGGTAGTGGAATTGTCCAAACTAACGAATAATTCCTTCCTTCGATTTCATGCGATTTTTTATAACCACACTCTGCAATGCTCGATTGTCTTCGTCCGTCATTATATGAGGTCTGCTTGGTCTAGGTATGCTGCGGAGTCGACGCTCAGACTCATTCCACAGGTATTTCATTGGCTACAGGCCGGGCTTCTGGGTAGTCTCATTCATGTCAGGAAACTTGTTGCTCGCATATTGTCGCCTCAGAGAGGCTGCTTTGTCACAGGATTTTTTTGTAATGCTGATACAAACAGTAATGGTCTCCGAAATATTCCTCTACTGTACACAGTGCTATAAAATGGGTTAGTGTCTCTGGTATCCACCAGTATTAAATTTCCGCAACGAGCAACGGCGCGCTCCATTACGCGCGCCCGAGAAATTCATCGTTGGCCGCACTTCTCCGTGCGCGGCACGCTGCTAACATCGTAGGCCGCCTTCGAGAGCGCGTGTTTCTATACAACGATTGGCTGCCCAGAACATGCAGCGACCCCACCCACCAGTTATGTTAACTACGGAGCCTTATTTAACGCCGCTCCTGTCATCTACAAGCCAGTTCTCTTCGTGCTACGTTCTACTCCATAACTAGGAAGTTTACTTGCTGTTCGACGTTGATTCGGCTGCGCTCTGGACTTAGAATCTGAATTCTGTGCTGGAACTTGGACTTCAAGATTCACTAGGCTTACTATGTCAACGGACTTGTGATTCCCGCGGGAATTCTGCATTTCACTTGCACTTCCTGGACTTTGGTACAACCACCATCAATTCATGGTGAAAAGCCAAAGAAATTGGTACACCTGCGTAATATGGTGTAGGGCCTCCGCGAGCACGCAGAAGTGCCGCAACACGACGTGGCATGGACTCTACTAATTTCTGAAATAGTGCTGGAGGAAATGGACACCATGAATCCTGCAGAGATGTCAATACATACGTAAGAGTAATAGGGGGTGTAGATCCCTCTTGAATAGCACTTGCAAAGCATCACAGATATGCTCAACAGTGTTCATGTCTGGGGAGTCTGGTGGGCAGCGAATGTGTTTAAACTAAGAAGAGTGTTCCTGAAGCAACGCTGTAGCGATTCTGGACGTGTGGAACTGCACACTGATCTGCTGGAATTGCTCAAGTGAGTCGGAATGCACAACGGACATGAATCGATGCAGGTGATCAGAAACGATGCTTACGAAGGTGTCACCTGTCAGAATCGTATCTAGACGTATCAGGGGGCCCATATCACTCCAACTGAACATGCCCAACACCATTACAGAGCCTCCACCAGCTTGCACAGTCCCTGCTGGCACGCAGGATCTATGGATTTATGAGGCTGTCTTTATAACCGACATCGATCCGTTCGATACAATTTGAAACAAAACTCGTCCGACTAGGCAAAACGTTTATAGTGATCAACAGTCCAATGTCGGTGTAATGGGCCCAGGCTTTGTGTCGTGCAGTCATCAAGGGTACACGAGTAGGCCTTCTGCTCCGAAAGCCCATATCCATGATGTTTCGTTGAATGGCTCGCAAGTTGACACTTGTTGATGGCCCAGCATTGAAATCTCCAGCAATTTGCGGAAGGGTTGCACTTCTGCCACGTTGAACTATTCTCTTCAGTCGTCGTTGGTCCGATTCTTGCAGAATTCGCATTGTTGCAGCGATGTCGGAGTTTCGATGTTTTACCGGATTCTTCATATTCACGGTACACTTGTGAAATGGTCGTACGGGAAAATCCCCACTTCATCTCTACCTCAGAGATGCTGCGCCCATCGCTCGTGCGCCGTCTGTAACACCACGTTCAAACTTAAATCTTGATAACCTACCATTACAGCAGCAGTAACCAATCCAACATCTGCGCCACACACTTGTCTTATATACGCGTTCCCGACCGCAGCACCGTATTCTGCCTGTTCACATATGTCTGTACTTGAATAGGCATGGCTATACCAATTTCTTTGGCGCTTCAGTGTAGATAATTTTTCATAAAGTGTCCATCTAAAACTTGGCGCTTGATAACAAAATTAGTTGCATTTGTTGTGTCAACAAACCATAGAACGGTGTTATATTTATTGTATTATTCGTTGTTATAACAATATCGTTCCACATTTAGAGTTTTCTTAAGCGCATAAGAGGACCACAGCCCAACTACCGATAACATCCCATTCCGTAACACCACCTCCTCCGTACTTCAATGCTGGTAGTATTTTGGAACTCACGAGTGATCCTTTCGGCTGATTTCATGCGATTTTTTACAGCCACATTTTGCAATGCTCGGCGGTCCGTCTGGTCTTCGCTTAGCTGTCGTTGTTCCTTCACGTTTCCGCATCACAGTCAAATCACCAACAGTGGACATCGGCAGCTTCATAAGAGTTGAAATGTCCCTGATGAATCTGTTACTGAGGTGACATCCAACGACTGGTCTACATTCGAAGTCACTGAGCTCTCCCAGCCGACCCATTCTTCTCTTACTGTTTCTCTACTTTCAACAAAATGCTTCCAACCTTCTTTTATCATGCCGGGACAGCCTCTCGTGGCATCTAATGGTCAACTCCGCATTACATAGGGCTGTGCGGGTACTTCTGATGAGATAGTGTACATTAGTTAACACCATCGTTTCGAATCCGGCTGGCTGTACTATTATTGGAAGCTGAATTTTTCAGCTTTTACTTGAAACTGTTCCATAATGAAACAAGAAGAAGGAAAAGATCAATGATGTATAGCATTTTGTTGAAGTGATACGAGAAGTTGACGCAGAAAGTGAAATAATAGGAAACACGTTGTTCCCTCTCAGAGTTAAGACAGCAACTCGTGATTATCTATTACCATTAATAAGAGTCTGAACATCACCGTAGAGAAAAACCAGTTGCACAAGTTCACTCAACAAAACAACATGATAGGCTCAGTGACATTAATCTACATCTACTTGAATATACTGCAAATCACATTCAAGTGCCTGGCAGAGGGTTCATCGAACTACCTTCACAAATATTTATTATTCCAATCTCGTATAGCGCGCTGAAAGAATGAACACCTATACCTTTCCGTACGAGCTCTGATTTCCCTTATTTCATCGTGGTGACTGTTCCTCCCTATGTAGGTCGGTGACAACAAAACATTTTCGCATTCGGAGGAGAAAGTTGGTGATTGGAATTTCGTGAGAAGATTCCGTCGCAACGAAAAACGCCTTTCTTTTAATGATTTCCAGCCCAAATCCGGTACCATTGCTGGGACACTCTCTCCCATACTTCGCGATAATACAAAACGTGCTACCCTTCTTTGAACTTTTTCGATGTGCTCCGTCAGTCCTATCTGGTAAGGATCCCACACCGCGCAGCAGTATTCTAAAAGAGGACGGACAAGTGTAGTGTAGGCAGTATCCTTAGTAGATCTGTTACATTTTCTAAGTGTCATGCCAATAAAACGCAGTCTTTGGTTAGCCTTCCTCACAACATTTTCTGTGTGTTCCTTCCAATTTAAGTTGTTCGTAATTGTAATACCTAGGTATTTAGTTGAATTTACGGCTTTTAGATTAGACTGATTTATCGTGCAACCGAAGTTTAACGAGTTCCTTTTAGCACTCATGTGGATGACCTCACACTTTTCGTTATTTAGGGTCAACTGCCACTTTTCGCACCATTCAGATATCGTTTCTAAATCGTTTTGCATTTTGATTTGATCTTCTGTTGACGTTTTTAGTCGATAAACGACAGCGTCATCTGCAAACAACCGAAGACGGCTGCTCAGATTGTTTCCCAAATCGGTTATATAGATACGGAACAGCAAAGGGCCTCTAACACTATCTTGGGGATCACTTCTGTTTTACTCAATGACTTTCCGTCAATTACTACGAACTGTGACACCTCTGACAGGAAATCACAAATCCAGTCACATAACTGAGACGATATTCCATAAGCACGCAATTTCACTACGAGCCGCTTGTGTGGTACAGTGTCAAAAGCGTTCCGGAAATCCATAAATACGGAATCGATCTGAAATCTCTTGTCAATAGCATTCAACACTTCATGTGAATAAAGAACTAGTTGTGTTTCACAGGAACGATGTTTTCTAAATCCATGTTCTCTGTGTGTCAATAGACTGTTTTCTTCGAGGTAATTCATAATGTTCGAACACAATGTATGTTCCAAAATCCTGCTGCATATCGACGTTAACGATATGGGCCTGTAATTTAGTGGATTACACCTACTACCTTTCTTGAATATTGGTGTGACCTGTTCAACTTTCCAGTCTTTGGGTACGGATTTGTCTCAGTGACAGTGTGGTCGAGACTGTGTTCATTAAGAATACTTTTTTGGCGATAGACTCATTGCAACTAAAATAACTAAATACTGATCAAGATGAAAACCTCTACGTACGGATCACATTAAAAACTGTTGACTACCAGCCTCCCTTCCCTACATGAAAAACATCTGACTGTATCTTATGAAGCAAAGCAATATACTGTTTTCAGAACAGCATGCAGTGTAGCGGTGTCATTTTTGTTTTGACTGGTAGGCTGACACCAGTGCTGCAGGATGGCCACTTCTGTCCACAGACTGGAGAATGCGGAAGGCAGTGAGGATGGGATCTTGCAGTAGTGCAGCGATCGCGGAGTCAAGAATCTTGAATCAATAAAACATTCTGAGTTATGCGACGGATCTCATACAGTATGTCGGCATCTGCTGCCGGTGAAATGTTGAGACATTGTAACCGTGGCTGGCGGTTCAGGCGGCCTTGCTGATCAGAGACTGTTGTGTGTTCCGCAGCGCAGCGTTCTTACGGTTGGACATGGATACCACGTCCACGGCCAATGCGGCCAGCAGGGGTGAGCAAACGCACCGAGTCTAAACCAGGACTTTCATGGGCCGGATCGTGTGTCAGGCCACGGCATGGGACTTTCATTGCTCAAGATAAACGTTTGCACGTTATACATTCTCTCACTAAATTTCCATTTCCCTGAGGTTACATCATACAAACAGATAAAACATCTGTTGTGCAAATACGCAATTAAACATTAACACTCAAATTCTCAAAAACAGAAAAATTAAGTAGATGACAAGTTATAGCTGATGTAGCAGGTAAGAGATCTGATTTGTTTACGCCAGTAAAAAAATATTCAGTCTGGAGCATTAGTTCCTTATCTCATTGTACATAATTTAGGATCTTCTATTGTCTGTATATAATTGTCACCCTACGGGTTTGAGATTCCATATACAGGGTACATCCGGTCTCAATCGACAAAAATTTCGGAGATTATTTTTGTGGTAAGTTACTACGGGACCGAACTGCTGAGGTCATCGGTCCCTAGGCTTACACACTACTTAATCTAACTGAAACTTACACAAGGACGACAACACACACACACACACACACACACACACACACACACACACACACACACACGAGGGAGGACTCGAAACTCCGACGGGGGAAGCCGCGCGAACCTGGCAAGGTGTCCCTGACCACACGGTTACACGGCTACACCGCGCAGCTCGGAGATTATTCGGGGATATTCGATGACGATGTTGACATAAGGGACTAAGGCTGTTGATATTTTTAAAAACATCGAGAATCCGATTCATCGATATTTAGAAAGTATCATTATCGGCCCTCGGTATTCGACGGAAACAAAAAATCAACGTTCTGGTCTATAAAAATATCGGGTTCACATTGTAAATATACTGCCGGTCTTAGAGCTGTATATTTAAGTATTGATCAATTACTAGATATTCTGTACATTAATAAGCTAGCAGCGTGCTTATCCCGCCTTAAAGCAAGAATTGAAAGGAAAGCAATACACGTTCAGGCTTGGCGATAGCCACTTTGATAATTACGGTAACTGCATGCAAGTGGCACAATAAAAGGCGTGCGGTCGGACCGTCGTTCAGTTTCGTCACATATCGAATTTGTCCGGAACATTTCATGTTGACTTCCCTGTTTTTTTCATTTCTGCAAACGCCAGCGACCTAGCAGTTATAACGTCAAAACTGCGTATTGAAGTGAAATGTTTCAGTTTTTGCTGGTAGCGCCGAGCGCCGATTACGTCAGCATTTCCTTTCTGACGTCTCCGCTCACCGCAAAGACCAGTCCAGTCATTTAGATTTTTGTTCACCACTTTCCGCAACTGGTTTTGAAGAATGCCAGTGTGGAGGACTAGAACACACCAGTGCAATCGGGCTTCTTCTTTTTGCCACCTGTACTTGCTTTTTCCTGAAAAACCATCGATGTACAGATATACCGATACTTTCTGAAAAAATATCGATATATCTACACTCCTGGAAATTGAAATAAGAACACCGTGAATTCATTGTCCCAGGAAGGGGAAACTTTATTGACACATTCCTGGGGTCAGATACATCACATGATCACACTGACAGAACCACAGGCACATAGACACAGGCAACAGAGCATGCACAATGTCGGCACTAGTATAGTGTATATCCACCTTTCGCAGCAATGCAGGCTGCTATTCTCCCATGGAGATGATCGCAGAGATGCTGGATGTAGTCCTGTGGAACGGCTTGCCATGCCATTTCCACCTGGCGCCTCAGTTGGACCAGCGTTCGTGCTGGACGTGCAGACCGCGTGAGACGACGCTTCATCCAGTCCCAAACATGCTCAATTGGGGACAGATCCGGAGATCTTGCTGGCCAGGGTAGTTGACTTACACCTTCTAGAGCACGTTGGGTGGCACGGGATACATGGGGACGTGCATTGTCCTGTTGGAATAGCAAGTTCCCTGGCCGGTCTAGGAATGGTAGAATGATGGGTTCGATGACGGTTTGGATGTACCGTGCACTATTCAGTGTCCCCTCGACGATCACCAGAGGTGTACGGCCAGTGTAGGAGATCGCTCCCCACACCATGATGCCGGGTGTTGGCCCTGTGTGCCTCGGTCATATGCAGTCCTGATTGTGGCGCTCACCTGCACGGCGCCAAACACGCATACGACCATCATTGGCACCAAGGCAGAAGCGACTCTCATCGCTGAAGACGACACGTCTCCATTCGTCCCTCCATTCACGCCTGTCGCGACACCACTGGAGGCGGGCTGCACGATGTTGGAGCGTGAGCGGAAGACGGCCTAACGGTGTGCGGGACCGTAGCCCAGCTTCATGGAGACGGTTGCGAATGGTCCTCGCCGATACCCCAGGAGCAACAGTGTCCCTAATTTGCTGGGAAGTGGCGGTGCGGTCCCCTACGGCACTGCGTAGGATCCTACGGTCTTGGCGTGCATCCGTGCGTCGCTGCGGTCCGGTCCCAGGTCGACGGGCACGTGCACCTTCCGCCGACCACTGGCGACAACATCGATGTACTGTGGAGACCTCACGCCCCACGTGTTGAGCAATTCGGCGGTACGTCCACCCGGCCTCCCGCGTGCCCACTATACGCCCTCGCTCAAAGTCCGTCAACTGCACATACGGTTCACGTCCACGCTGTCGCGGAATGCTACCAGTGTTAAAGACTGCGATGGAGCTCCGTATGCCACGGCAAACTGGCTGACACTGACGGTGGCGGTGCACAAATGCTGCGCAGCTAGCGCCATTCGACGGCCAACACCGCGGTTCCTGGTGTGTCCGCTGTGCCGTGCGTGTGATCATTGCTTGTACAGCCCTCTCGCAGTGTCCGGAGCAAGTATGGTGGGTCTGACACACCGGTCTCAATGTGTTCTTTTT
The DNA here is from genome assembly GCF_021461395.2 of Schistocerca americana. Taxonomy (NCBI): domain Eukaryota; kingdom Metazoa; phylum Arthropoda; class Insecta; order Orthoptera; family Acrididae; genus Schistocerca; species Schistocerca americana. The sequence goes on along the minus strand of NC_060121.1, from coordinate 298,091,487 downwards.
TCCATTTCCAGGAGTGTATAATTAACAATAACTCTTTAAGGGACCCTGATCTCCAGTGGCTCGTTACAGAGTAATTGCACTTCATGTGGACAACAATGCAGTGGTCGCGGTGGTGTCAGCGAAAATGACATCGACGTACTGCTTCTGCTGGGGTGGGGTTGGCATGCGAGGAGCCTGTTTACGAGACTCACATGGACCTCGTTGCTAGGACTTTCGCGGATGCAGTTCGCCAAACTCCTACGATTCTTGACCATGCAGGATAGTCGATAGCGCGTTTACTGTACAGTTGGCGTGATTATTGTTGTCGACATATTTAACATTACTTGCAGGGGAACAGTTCTGTATCTGTTACATTCGGTACTGTTCTGTAAGTTGATTGTCCCATCTGTTATTATGATACATATACAATAAGTGAATGTGCTTTATCTGAGGGTTGTAGCATTACTCTTTTTTGTGTTGTACATTTTGACGACAGTATAAGACAAGTGAAGGTGTTTTCAAAGAAACGGACATAATCGGGGTAAAAAAAAAGAAATCATTCATAGTTACGTTATTACCCTCCAACGAGTCACCAGAGACTATAGGTTCTTTACATCAAAGTTCTCAGAAAATACCACTCATCAACCTCCTAAATTCGCTGGAGTTCGAACTCACCCTGTGTGTAGTATGAACCACCTAATACCAAATGAATGAATTGTCCTTGCTTTTTCAAGTTTTCGATGGTCAAATCAATGCGGTTTGGAGGCCTGGCGTAGGATGTTCATACGTTTTAAGAAATATTCTTATTGTTTAAATGGGTGACTGTGTTGTCATTCATATTTAGGTTTGCTTTATTATAAACAGAAGTCACACAGCTTGACTAAATAGTGAAGCACCCAGAGGGAAGGGAGGAAACAAAACGAAACTTTACGATCTGAGGTGGTGTGTGATGTTACTTCAGTGTTCACAAAATCGAGTTAAATTTGCAAAGGCCTTGGCCGTGTGAGCACAGTTGCCCAGTATGGCGTTGCACCCCTTCTGACTAGGATGCGAGGGTTATTCGGAAAGTAAGTAGTGTTCGGTCGCGAAATGGAAACCACAGCGCAAATCCGATGAAGTTTTGCACAGGTGTGTTGGGCAGTGTCTCTAGTCTTCCCGTCGATCACGTTACGTCGTTATTTTTAGTTCTGAGCACACAGGGCGATCATAAACATACCTAGAACAACAGTGTCTCGCGCCAAGTACGAGGACCTGGTGAGAAATTTCGCCTGAAGCTATGCAGCCAACATTACATAACTGTCATGTGGTTTCCTTCAAGACAATTCTCACCCGCATCGTTTTCAATTGGAAATGTTTGATTACCCACAATACAGACCGTAACTGTCTTCCTCTAAGTTTCTTCTCTGCTCACACGGACCGCTGGCTATGAAGACAACATTTTGGCACAGAAGATGAGCTGTAGGCCATCGTAGAGAATTGACGGAAAGCACTGGCGGCTGCCTTCTATAACGAAGGTATTGGAAAGTTGGTACAACGTTACGACAAGCGTCTAAGTCGGATCGGCGACTATGGAGATAAGTAAGTTAGAATTACGTTAATAACTCCAGCTGCTGGAGGGCGTTGATATGAATCAACGGGAACAGGTGAAAATGTGTGCCCCAACCGGGACTCGAACCCGGGATCTCCTGCTTACGTGGCAGACGCTATATCCATCTGAGCCACCGAGGGCACAGAGGATAGTGTGACTGCAGGGACTATTCGTAGTGTCCCACCCCAACACATCCATATAAGTATATAGTTCTGGCAATACCGGCCATGACATTCTTTTTCTGTGCGGATGCACACATATTACCCGACCTCTTACGGGACTTTGTAAGAATGTCTTCCACGAGTGATGAGGGTGTTGGGGTGGAACTCTACGAATGTAGCGTGTGGACATACACGGTGAAAATGTGGGTCTCGCGGGTGGCGTGCGCGAGATAGTCCCTGCAGTTACACTATCCTCTGTGCCCTCGGTGGCTCTGATGGATGGAGCGTCTGCCATGTAAATAGGAGATCCCGGGTTCGAGTCCCGGTCGGGGCACACATTTTCACCTGTCCCCGTTGATCTATATCAACGCCCATCAGCAGCTGGATGTATTAATGTAATTCTAATTTCGTTCTAGATGGTTACAGTTCAACAATGGTGTCTGTTCTTTCGGACATCTCCGAAAGAAAAAGACACCATATCCATATAAGCATATGGAGAAAAATAGGTGGAAGTTGTACCTAACTGTTACAAATAAAACAGTTTAGATTTTCACTGTGGCTTCCATTTCGCGAACTATCGTTCCTTACTTTCCGAATAGCCCTCGTGCATACAATGACTCTGTTGCGGAGGGTGACATAAAGCCGTTGTACCCTGTCCCGGCACAAGCTGGCTCATAACAGTTGTAACTGTTTCTTGATATCCTGGACATTGCCGGGGGGGTGGGGGGGGGGGGGAAGGGGGCAGTTTACGTTCGAACTGGTCCCACCCATGACCCGTCGGGGACAGATCTGAAGATTTTACTGGCTGCCTGAGTACCCAAGATAACCCAGACAGTTCACAGAGATAGGGGTCATGTGTAGACGAGGATTGTCCTGTTGAAAAATGATACTAGGATACTGTCGCCTAAGAGGTAAGACATGTGAACGCAGGAAGTCCATGAGCCGCCAGAGTTCCCTCAGTCATTACTAGCCACGATCTGACGTCATACCCAATGGCTCCCCATACAATGAATGCTGTACCTGTCCAAAACATTGGACAAACGGGACTTCTCGTTCGGACGCCGTCATATTCGCCGATGGTCATCATCCGGAGTAATGCAGATCTGTGACTGATCGCTGAACACAATGCGACGTCATTCATCAGCAATATATTCTTCCCGGTCATGACACAGCTCCAAACGCAGCGGTCTGTGTTGCTAATGCCAGCCTATTCATGGGACAATAATTCCCTTGTCCGACTGCTACTAATCTCGGATCAGTGGTGTTGCATGACAGAGAATGATGCAAGGCGTCAGTTACTTGTTCTCGTATGGCAGGCGCACCTAGGAAGGCTTTACAATGTTCCTGGTACATAATAGCGCTTCAGAGGTGGTCAGCTGGAACCTCGACGTCGACTATGCTTGCCCTCACGTTCCAATACAGTCCCACAATGGGTCACTGTCACATCCGAATACAGCACAAATCAAGATATTAGACTATCAACTTGCCTAATGGAGACCACAGTGAGGCTCTTTTCAAACTTGCAGCTGCTGAAAGCGCTGTCTCATGCGAGTCCTTCACAATAAATAGTAATAATTTTGGGTGGCTCAATGGCCTTGTGCAAGTCTTTCAACTGGTCGCCACTTAGCCGATCTGCGTCTCCATAATCTGGGGAAAGGGGAGTTTTGCGTCGAATCCGGTCCGTGGCGAATCTCCATGCCATTGAGAGGTTACTGCTAGATTAAAAGGCAGGATGAAAAATGAGTGGTCCGACTGGGATTAGTACCGCGACTTTACGGTTTTCAGAAACGCACTTTACCGCTAAACCAGGCCCCACACCTTCACAGCGATCAATTAAACATGTGATGCAGTTCACGCCCCTTACATATCCTATCAGGCCTATTAACAACCCGAAACACGAAGAACAGTAAAACACCCTGTTGGCCGTTCTATTTGTCACTGATAATTTCAACTCTAATCATTTTCATATTTGTCGACGCTGTGTACGTATTTATATTCCGTTTCGTGACGCAGTTACCACGTTCTAATTCTTTATTGCCTCGCATAGAGTTCACCGATTTACAAAAAATGGTTCAAATGGCTCTGAGCACTATGGGACTTAACTGCTGTGGTCATCAGTCCCCTAGAACGTAAAACTACTTAAACCTAACTAACCTAAGGACATCACACACGTCCATGTCCGAGGTAGGATTCGAACCTGCGACTGTAGCGGTCGCGCGGTTCCAGGTTGTAGCGCCTAGAATCACTCGGCTACACCGGCCGGCGAGAGATTTACAGTCACTGGGTTTCACTGGGGCGGGTGTGGAAAGATGGAAGGCGTCAGTGTATCAGGCAATGGTGGCTCAGCCGTGTGGGCTATAGAAGCTGCAGCCTTCATCCTGCCTACAAAATTTGCTTCTGATTAGCAAGGGCGCTGGAATGAGTTGATGAGCAGCGGGGAGTGGAGTGTGGGGTGTAGCTGATGAGAGAAGCCCACGGCGCTATTGACTCCTCACCTATCTCGTCCCACCGAGAAGAACCCCTCACCGCCTGTCGACAAAGCGATCGCTCGCAGGCCACAAGTACAAGATCAACAAGCAGCTTCATGATGCACCGTGCTTCTACGGTTTACAATTTCATAAAAAAGTAAACATTTAAGAACGTGAATCAGCTTGAACTAGGACTTGTGAGAGTAACAACTAATTTATGCAATGTACACCGTCCGTCCAAAAAGATTCGAGGACGATTTTATTCTTGGCGTATTTGCGACGTCAGCACAGGAGGAGCTACTGTGTCAACTTGAACTAACAACTGCAAACTACAAGTTTCATTCGACCAGACAACTGTGAGCAGGGAATATTAAGTAATGGAAGTGCGACCGTGTTGTGTCAGCGACGATGTGTCACAAATCACAACGGAGCAACATGTCTATATCAAGTTTTCAAGACATTATCTAGGATGGTTTTTGAAGAAGAGAAAAGTGTGCGCAAAGTTTTTCCTGTACACCTTGACATAAGAGCAAAAGCAAAGACGCATGGATGCCTCCCGTGAATTAATTGAAATAAAAATCACTGAAAAATCTTTTCTGGAAAAAATCATCACGGGTGACGAGACTTCCTATCAGAACGAATCATCCACGAAACCACAAACTGTAGAAATTTACGTGAAGGGTCAACGCTTTGATGACATAACTGGCATTCAAGTTAATGTGACGCGCGAGTTGAAAAAAATCCCAAAGGAGGACTTTTCTGACAGTTTCGCCTGGTTGTATCATCGTTGTGGCGGAAGATTATGCAGAATGAGCGATGCATTAAAACCACCATCTTAACTTTTCTACATTTTTATTAACTTAGTCTCGAAACTTTCTACACTGTGTGTATATACACTCCTGGAAATTGAAATAAGAACACCGTGAATTCATTGTCCCAGGAAGGGGAAACTTTATTGACACATTCCTGGGGTCAGATACATCACATGATCACACTGACAGAACCACAGGCACATAGACACAGGCAACAGAGCATGCACAATGTCGGCACTAGTACAGTGTATATCCACCTTTCGCAGCAATGCAGGCTGCTATTCTCCCATGGAGACGATCGTAGAGATGCTGGATGTAGTCCTGTGGAACGGCTTGCCATGCCATTTCCACGTGGCGCCTCAGTTGGACCAGCGTTCGTGCTGGACGTGCAGACCGCGTGAGACGACGCTTCATCCAGTCCCAAACATGCTCAATGGGGGACAGATCCGGAGATCTTGCTGGCCAGGGTAGTTGACTTACACCTTCTAGAGCACGTTGGGTGGCACGGGATACATGCGGACGTGCATTGTCCTGTTGGAACAACAAGTTCCCTTGTCAGTCTAGGAATGGTAGAACGATGGGTTCGATGACGGTGTGGATGTACCGTGCACTATTCAGTGTCCCCTCGACGATCACCAGTGGTGTACGGCCAGTGTAGGAGATCGCTCCCCACACCATGATGCCGGGTGTTGGCCCTGTGTGCCTCGGTCGTATGCAGTCCTGATTGTGGCGCTCACCTGCACGGCGCCAAACACGCATACGACCATCATTGGCACCAAGGCAGAAGCGACTCTCATCGCTGAAGACGACACGTCTCCATTCGTCCCTCCATTCACGCCTGTCACGACATCACTGGAGGCGGGCTGCACGATGTTGGGGCGTGAGCGGAAGACGGCCTAACGGTGTGCGGGACCGTAGCCCAGCTTCATGGAGACGGTTGCGAATGGTCCTCGCCGATACCCCAGTAGCAACAGTGTCCCTAATTTGCTGGGAAGTGGCGGTGCGGTCCCCTACGGCACTGCGTAGGATCCTATGGTCTTGGCGTGCATCCGTGCGTCGCTGCGGTCCGGTCCCAGGTCGACGGGCACGTGCACCTTCCGCCGTCCACTGGCGACAACATCGATGTACTGTGGAGACCTCACGCCCCACGTGTTGAGCAATTCGGCGGAACGTCCACCCGGCCTCCCGCATGCCCACTATACGCCCTCGCTCAAAGTCCGTCAACTGCACATACGGTTCACGTCCACGCTGTCGCGGCATGCTACCAGTGTTAAAGACTGCGATGGAGCTCCGTATCCCACGGCAAACTGGCTGACACTGACGGCGGCGGTGCACAAATGCTGCGCAGCTAGCGCCATTCGACGGCCAACACCGCGGTTCCTGGTGTGTCCGCTGTGCCGTGCGTGTGATCACTGCTTGTACAGCCCTCTCGCAGTGTCCGGATCAAGTATGGTGGGTCTGACACACCGGTGTCAATGTGTTCTCTTTTCCATTTCCAGGAGTGTATGTGGTAACACAGAGTTGTTTACTCATAATGATGTACAAGGAAATTCAAAATGAATATAATGATTAGAAACGTTAATAACTGTTTAATGCATCGCGATAAAGCGTTAAGAATGACAGAGAATATGTAAGAAACCAGTTTAGTGCCCGGTGTTTCGCTCGCGTAGACTATATGGACTGCAGAGAAAATTTTTGTTTTATTTAATCGAATTTTTATGTTGTTCCTGAAGTGCAACACCTTATAAGCTTTTCAAGCTAATTACGGCCTTATAAGCATGGTCTTTTCCGAATGTACTTCTGAGCAAAAAGCGAGTCTGGTAGCTGGAGTCCAAAGTTTATATTAATCATGCCTTCTGTATTGTGGAGGTATTTCCCTAACAGCTTTCATCCCCTAACAAATATTTCTTTATATCTAACCGAGAAGTTAAATACCAATTTCCATAAATTTAACATTAAACTTGTTTTAATGTAATGAAATATTTTGTTAAAAATTTTCATTCCCAATTGCACTTCCTTAGGGGTTGAATTTTCAGGAACACTCAAACACGTATTTTTTTTAATTCCTGACCTAGAAGTCAAATACCAATTGTCACAGAAGTAGCCTTAAAATCTTTGTGTAGTACTTTAGTAATTATGTATTTAAAAAAAAACATTCACCCACTATTTTACCCCGTTAGTGGCTGAATTTCTAAAAATGCTGAAAGATGTATTTTTTATTGTCTGAATGAGAAACCAAGTATCAGTATTCTTAGTACTAGCTTCAAAATTCCCTTACTGCCGGCCGGGGTGGCCGAGCGGTTCTAGGTGCTACAGTCTGGAACCGCGCAGGTTCGAATCCTGCCGCGGGCATGGATGTGTGTGATGTCCTTAGGGTGGTTAGGTTTAAGTAGTTCTAAGTTCTAGGGGACTGATGACCTCAGTAGTTAAGTCCCACAGTGCTCAGAGCCATTTGAACCATTTTTTCCCTTACTGGCGACATACTTTCAACAAGCCTTTCGGCCCCCATTTCACGCCCTTAGGAATGGAATTTCGTTAAATCCCCTCTCAAACGACGCCTACATTAAAGGTTCCACACCTTCTTCAAATTTCAAGATTCCATTCTCAGCAGTTTGGGCTGGGCGATGATGAGTCAGTCAGTCAGACAGGACACTGCCGTTTATGTAGAGAGATTTCGATTTTTTTTACATATTTTGCAGATGTTCCACGTATTAAAGATCAGAAGTGAGCGGCATGCACTCGCTTTAAACTCGCCAGTCTGCTCTACGACGTCGTCTCCGAATTCGCCGTCTTCGCCGCTGCACGTTGAACCGAATACTCGTCACAAGAGAGTGTTGTCGGGTACAACTGAACTGTACCAGCATGGAAAGGAGTATTACATGTGTTTGAGCATTGTCCTGCAGAATGATGGTCAACTCCCGCAGAAAGTGTCATCACTTCTTCCTCTATGCTGTTCATTTTTGGAACACAACCTACGACCAGCTTAGAGACAGAAGTGATGACACTTTCTGCATGGTCTGACCATCTTTTTGCAGAACAGTGCTGAAACACGTACAGTGCAAGCTGTTACTGATATGTTTGAGTGATGGGGCTGCTAAGTGCTACACCACCTACGGCACTCCCCTGACTTAAGCCCTCGTGAGTTCAACTCGATTTTTGAACTGAAGGAAACACTTCACGGCATTCGCTTCAGAACTGCTACAAATTCGCCGGGCAATAGACCGCGCCGCCCAAACCGTCAACACAACTGGCACTGCTAAGAGCATCCTACGACTTCTACTTCGCTGGCAACGGGTTATACGCAATGATGGTGCCTACTCTGAAGGTCGGTAAAAGTTTGAAACACGTATCTATTTTGTACGAACTATAAATAAGTAGTTGCCAATATTAAAGTTCCAACCCTCGTAAATGGACTGTAGAATGTATTTATCAATTTAAGATGCATGACTATGTATACATTAATCTGCTTCTGTGCTCGTGTAATAACAAGACAAGAATGGGTCAAAAATATGATGTATCATACTTTTTATGTTTTTCGTTAAAGCCGCAAGTATGAAGAAAGTGGTCAGCGGCTTTAAAACTCGCACTTGTAAATCTCTGGGAAAAAAATCGATCTCGGCTATTCGCGCTACATTAGTTCACAATTTAATAATAACGTGATACTACAGCTCATGGACAATGTTGTTAGTCGGCCGGGGTGGCCGAGCGGTTCTAGGCGCTACAGTCTGGAACCAAGCGACTGCTACGGTCGCAGGTTCGAATCCTGCCTCGGGCATGGATGTGTGTGATGTCCTTAGGTTGGTTAGGTTTCAGTAGTTCTAAGTTCTAGGGGACTGATGACCTCAGAAGTTAAGTCCCAGAGTGTTCAGAGCCATTTGAACCATTTTGACAATGTTATTAAACCACCTTTGTTCTCTGGAGACGGCTTCCCGAAATTAAAATCATATATGGGGATTCTTTGCGTACGTTGGTTGCGTTTTTCAACATTAAATCGGTAGAACAGTTAAATTAAGCCACAGCAGAATAACCAATACGTACGGATTTCAGTAAGAACCTGGCGGTTTACAAGGAAACTGAGCCCGACAGACAGAAATTGATTATATTCCCTATTTCAGCCACAACGTATCCAGGATCACCATTCGCCTTCTTTGTGAAAAAATTCTGTTAATCAGTGAGAGTACAATTTGCGTTTAATAATTGAAAACAATGGAAATGGTATAATATCTAGGAGGGGAAGAGACATAAAGTGTATCAACTCCATACGGGTTGTGGAAAAGGGCATACACCACAACGAGATCATTGCAAGAATCTTCAGGAAACGTAATTTACAAGTGAAAGAGATGATCTATAAAATACTCGTCGATACGATTCTTCAGACTATTTCGTCAGATAGGCTTAACAGAGGCTATACACAAGATCTAAAAGCAGCAGCATGCGCCGTCACGGGCTAGGTTAGGAAGCACGAGAGCATTATGGAGACATACTTCCAACTCCAGCGGCAGACTTTAGAAGAGAGGCTTTCTGCATCGTCAATAGGATTTCTGTTAAAATTCTGAATATGTAGATTCTAAGAAGAATCACGCAGCAAATCACTTCACCCCATATACAGGACGAAACGAAACAAACCTCATGGAACTATACATTATCTGGTCAAAAGTCTCTGGCCATCTATTAGTGGACATTAGTATAGGGGTGAGTTCATCCTTCGCTGGACAATGCTGTTCGGTACGAAGCCGACGTTCTACCTCATTTCACATGTATTCAGTTGTGTTCAGGATGGGATTGCGAGAAGACCAGTCTATTTCAGAAATGTTATCGTCCGCCTTATAGCAGGATGTATTCTCATATTCACAGAATCGTCATCGTCTCGGGATTGTTCCACTATTGTACGCAGTACACAATGCTGCAAAATGTGTTCAAATCCTTCCGCTTTGGCGTTTTCTTAAGTTAACTAAGGGGATCACACCCTTGTTGTTGTTGTGGTCTTCTGTCCTGAGACTGGTTTGATGCAGATCTCCATGCTACTCTATCCTGTGCAAGCTTCTTCATCTCCCAGTACCTACTGCAACCTACATCATTCTGAATCTGCTTAGTGTATCTATCTCTTAGTCTCCCTCTACGATTTTTACCCTCCACGTTGCCTTCCAATACTAAATTGGTGATCCCGTGATGCCTCAGAACATGCCCTACCAACCGATCCCTTCTTCCAGTCAAGTTGCGCCACAAGCTCCTCTTCTCCCTAATCCTATTCAAACCTCCTCATTAGTTATGTGATCTACCCATCTAATCTTCAGCATTCTTCTGTAGCACCACATTTCGAAAGCTTCTATTCTCTTCTTGTCCAAACTATTTATCGTCCATGTTTCACTTCCATACATGGCTACACTCCATACAAATACTTTCAGAAACGATTTCCTGACACTTAAATCTACATTCGATGTTAACAAATTTCTCTTCTTCAGAAATGCTTTCCTTGCCATTGCCAGTCTACATTTTATATCTTCTGTACTTCGACCATAATCAGTTATTTTGCTCCCCAAATAGCAAAACTCCTTTACTACTTTAAATGTCTCATTTCCTAATCTAATTCCCTCAGCATCACCCAACTTAATTCGACTACATTCCATTATCCTCGTTTTGCTTTTGTTGATATTCATCTTATATCCTCCTTTCAAGACACTGTCCATTCCGTTCAACTGCTCTTCCAAGTCCTTTGCTGTCTCTGACAGAATTACAATGTCATCGGCGAACCTCAAAGTTTTTATTTCTTCTCCATGGATTTTAATACTTACTCCGAATTTTTACTTTGTTTCCTTCACTGCTTGCTCAATATACAGATTGAATAACATCGGGGAGAGGGTACAACCCTGTCTCACTCCCTTCGCAACCACTGCTTCCCTTTCATTCACCTCGACTCTTACAAATGCCATCTGGTTTCTGTACAAACTGTAAATAGCCTTTCGCTCCCCTGACACCTTGAGAATTTGAAAGAGAGTATTCCAGTCAACATTGTCAAAAGCTTTCTCTAAGTCTACAAATGCTATCACACCCTTAGAATGAAAAATACCCCCATAGGCTAACATCGCCTCCTTTTTACTTCATTTTTGGCTCTTATAGCCTCCCCAGTGAAATAATAAGAAATTACTTAAAAACAGTATTTATAAAGAAGAGACATTTAAAAATTGAATAATTTACATTTTTCTCATCTATCCGTATTATAATAATTTCTCTGCGTAAGTTTCGAGGGCAAAGAAATATAACAAAATGATCTAAAGAGACGACAAGATACGCTCTTTTGTTAATTTTTTAGTCGTCTTCACCTCTTCTCTTGTCTTGCGGGTTGACGGACATCTTGCGAGTGCTGGCAAATGTAAGCATATTTGTACTAGTTAAGCAGATATATGGATTTAATATTATTGTTCGCTTTTAATTTGTAAGAGGTGATCCAGATTTCATGTCCGCCTTCCTTGAATTAACCTGCATTCGAGTAATTTACAGTGCAACAATCGCAGCGGCCTATGCAGCCAACGACGCCATTACGTGGCGATATTAACTTATAAAAATTAGCGGAAGCGAAAAACGTTCCCGCTATTAACATACTATACATTTTTCTCTACAGCCGCCCGACGTTGCAGAAAATACGTAGCTTTAAGAGTCTTATTTTCAGTACCACAGCCGAGAGCCAGAGTGGACTCCGACGACAATGCAATGGTTAACGGAGGTAAGAAAGAATACTCTCGCACGTGTGTGGGCCGCAATTGTAATTAATAACTAAAGATTTTTTGATTTAAAGTGAGCTGACTAGCCGAGGAAATTAACATGAAAAGTTTATTCTATTGTTCAACTTATATGCTCATGTTTTAAGATTCAGAGTGTCTAACGTTCATTAACGTAACAAATAATTTATACTGAAGATTAATATTGTTAAAAAAGAGAACTTCACAAAAGCATTTAATTGTAAATCAAAATTGAATGAAATGTCATTTTGATTAAGGCCCACCACGTAAGTCGGTAACAATCAACATTACCAATAAATATATTAAATTACGTTGGCCGACGGACGGGAGACTCTACATACGATAGCAGGTAAGGTTATCCTGGTTTGCCAAATCCAGATCCCCTTATAGGATTGTCATAGGATATAACGTGATGCACCATTAAAAATCATTGGTCTCCAAATTTCTTTTAACTACCTACGCACAGTCAATGTGCTAGCTGCATTGTTGATAGTCCTTTGTTTGTACTCTTGTATTTCACTTTCACTCCATATTCAAGGATTAAGATGGTGATGGATGATGGTCTATTTAAAAGGTTCCTAGCCTGTAGGAATCTAAATGGTCTGCAAATGCCGATATGCAAGTGCTCTACATCCAGATTCGGAACTAACGGCACACGACACTTTCAAAAGTCCACACGTAAATATCTGAATCCCCTTAATACTCCGTTGCTACCAACAGTCAGAGATCGTACACTACATCACTTTTAATCTCCGCAATATTCTAACAGGTCAACGTGAATCTTAACACGATCAAGTCCAATATAATTATTGCCTCGCTGACGGACACGGGTTCCCCGCCCTTTAACTAAATAATCAAGGAAAAAAGGCCGCAATAATGACGGTGAGGCCTTTTTTTAGGTTTTTCATCACAAGAGTTTAACGTCACTGCCTTCTCCATGACGGAGCTTCCGTGGCTTTGCTGTACTTAGACGTTAAACTACTTGCTGATATACTATAATTTTGATCTGCAATTACCGAACTCTGATTCTACACTATTTTCCCTTCGAAAAATTCTATTCTTAACTTTAAATTATTCTTTCTATAGCTTTTATCACTGTAAACTGAACCGAGGTGCTACAGCTGGTCACTGGAAATCACCTGAGTGACAAATCCATCATGGATATTTCAGTTGTTCTGAAGCTGCCCAGGCCGACTGTTGGTGATCTGACTGGAAAGTACAAACGCGAAGGAACAACCACAGCTACACAAAGACCAGGCAGACCCCATGTATTTGTACTGATAGACAGTGGCGTCCAACGATGCGAAGAATGCACTGTGTCCTGCGTACAGTCGAGAAACTGTTCCGAGGCGATGATTGATTGTTTGAGCGTGACAGTGCATTCTGTCATTAAGCAGCATGTGTCAGGCAATGGTTTGTGGACGACACTTTGATCCTGTGATGCTACTGAGCGTACACGCTACAGGGGTCAAAGCGTGTCGGAAGTTAACGTGCATTCTTACTCTGCCGAGCAGCAAGCCGAAATATCCATGTGGGCCTGACAGTTTTCGTTTTGTTACGATGTCAGCGCAAGCGCCCACGGCTGTTGTGACAACGCTGGGGAGCGGACAAGCTCGCGTTTGCTGTCGACATGGTGGCCTACCTTCAGGCGACGGCCCGTACATCATCAGCACTCCGTAGCGCTGGTGGACGAGGTTTGTGCACATTGCTTCCTATCCTCTACACGTACCTCTACAATAGCTCGCAGTTTATCGATATCGTTTCTTTACACACTGTACATCCTGGTCACACGAAATTTTAGCAATGTTAGCTGTTCTCTGACAGTATTTACAAACGGAACCGGAGAGGGGATTGTGTGCTGACAGTGGTACATCCACCTCTTCAGCCAGACATTTACTTCACAATGCAGCTGACCATGTGTGGCGGAGAGGACTTTTTGTACCACTATCTGATCCCCGTTTCCCTGTTTCACTTGCGAATCGCGAGTAGGAAGAATGATTGTAGGTAAACCTCTGTATTAGCTGTAATTTCTCGAATTTTCTCATTGTGTTCTGTAGCGCATCTTTCGTTTCTCGCGCATAAAAATGAGAGAATACTTAAATTTTGATCAAAATATTGCAGTGGATGAATAAATGTGAACCTCGGGAAAGACACGCTAGAAATGCGATGGCACGATGTGGTTAGTAACATCACACATCGAAATACAATCAAATGTCCTGTTGTACGGAATCACCGTCATTCAGATCCCAATGTCATCGCGCATCATGATAAAAAATGTCGTGTGACTAGGGCCTCCCATCGGGTAGACCGTTCCCCGGGTGCAAGTCTTTCGATTTGACGCCACTTCGGTGACTTGCACGTCGATGATGATGATGATGATGATGATTAGGACAACGCAACACCCAGTCCATGAGCGGAGAAAATATCCGACCCAGTCGGGAATCGAACCCGAGCCCTTAGGATTGACATTCTGTCACGCTGACCACTCAGCTACCGGGGGCTGACTGTCCATCATGGTACACACATCAAAAAAAAGTTTTGCATCACCTTTGTTCCGAGAGTTCAGGAACCTGTACACAAAGTTGCAATAGAGATAAAAATAATAATCATTTCCGCCAATTTTTCTTGCTCATAAAACCCCACATTCCATGTTGTACCACTATACAGCGAGACCTTCATAGGTGGTGATCAAGACTGCTGCACACACCGGTACCTCGAATATACAGTAGCACGTCCTCTTTCATTGATGCATGCCTGTATTCGTAGTGGAATACTATCCACAAGTTCATCAAGGTACTGTTGGTCCAGATTGCCCCACTCCTCAACGGTGATTCGGCGTTGATCCCTCAGTGTGGTTGGTGGGTCATGTCGTCCATAAACAGCCCTACACAATCTGTCCCAGGTATGTTCGACAGGGTTCGTGTCTGCAGAACATGCTGGCCACTCTAGTCGAGGGATGTCGTTATCCTGAAGGAAGTCATTCACTAGATGTGCACGGTGGGAGCACGAATTGTCGTCCATGAAGACGAATACCTTGCCAATATGCTGCCGATACGTTTGCACTGTCGGTCGTAGGATGTCATACACGTATCGTACATCCGTTACGGCGCCTTCCATGACTACCAGCGGGGCACGTCGGCCCGACATAATGCCACCCCAAAACAGCAGGGGACCTCCACCTTGCTGCACTGGCTGGACTCGCTGGACAGTGTGTCTAAGGCGTTCAGCCTGACCGGGTTGCCCCCAAACACATCACCGACGGTTGTCTGGTTGCAGGAATATGCAATACTTATCGGTGAAGAGAACGTGATGCCAATCCTGAGCGGTCCATTCGGCATGTTGTTGAGTTCATCTGTACCGCGCTGCATGGTGTCGTGGTTGCAAAGATGGACCTAGCAATCGACGGCGGGAGTGAAGTTGTGCATCTTGCAGCCTATTTCATACTGTTTGAGTTGTAGCACGACGTCTTGTGGCTGCACGAAAAGCTTTATTCAACATGGTGTCGTTGCTGTCAGGGTTCCTCCGAGCCATAATCCGTAGGTAACGGTCATCCAATGCAGAAGTAGCCCTCGGCCGGCCTGAGCGAGGCATGTGATCGACAGTTCCTGTCTCTCTGTATCTCCTCCATGTCCGAACAACATCGCTTTGGTTCACTCCGAGTCGCCTGGACACTTCCCTTGTTCAGAGCCCTTCCTGGCACAAAGTAACAATGCGGACGCATATATGAACTACTGACAACACGAGGTGTGTACCTCCTTACTGGTGGAATGACTGGAACTGATCGGCTGTCGGACCCCCTCCGTCTAATAGGTGCTGCTCATGCATGGTTGTTTACATCTTTGGGCGGGTTTAGTGACATCTATGAACGTCAAAGGGACTGTGCCTGTGATATAATATCCACGGTCAGCGTCTATCTTCAGGATTTCTGGGAACTGGGGTGATGCAAAACATTTTTTGATGTGTGTATTTTGATGGGTCATACTCTGATGGCTATTGAACTAAATCATTATTTGAAGGTTCGTTGACCGTAAAAATACAATGACGATTTCCATGGAAAGAGTGACAATAAACATTAAGTGGACTTCACAGAAACAGATCTGCAAGTCATACTTGTGGAGAATACAGGGTTTAAACGACCGACGCGATAAGCAATCGGTCGTTCTACCTTCGAAAAATGTGTGCGCATTTTGCTGCTGCATCTACGTGGATCATTTGAGATCATTAAATAAAATTAGTAATGATAAAGGTTTCTACAGTAACTGCAGATACGCGTAATAAAGGATATAATGATTATCATTCGATAAATCAGATATGACACAGAGCTAACAGCACGTACCTCCTAATACATAGACATCTGAAACAAAAGCGAGTAGCCAGAATAGGAAGTCTCAGCTTCCTAATAAATCGTTTGTTTCTCAAAAAAATAAATGTAATACAGATGTTACTTCTTATGCCTTATGCGTGCTGTCTATGAGCTATAATTAACATCTGTTCTTCTATCGGTGATTTTGCATATACGTCTGCCACACGTTTCTTACAGGTTAACGGTTTTTTTTAGTAAAAGTCACAAAAAATAAAACATATTTCACTAGTATATAATACGCTTCAGTAAATTTGCGAGACTTGTGTGGGCGGAAGTAGTACGATGTCTGACACTTCCCGGAATCTACACACTCAGAATTTTCTATATAGAACCTCTTCGTGACGCAAATCACCTCTTTCGTAGGGTTGAGCATTTCTGCAAACGCTCTGGCGCCGACTACATGATCCCGCGACGAAATGCGGATCTCTACGTTGTATCTAGCCTTTCTCTTACTTCAAACTGGAAAGGATCCCAGACCGATGAGCAGTGCTCAAGAATCGGCTGAATGAATGCTCTGTAAGACACTGTTGTGTACATAGTTCCGCGTAGTCAGCACGTGCACAACTTTCCCATTAGAGCGCGCCCCGCTAATCACAACAGCGCAGGTGCAGCGCTCGTCCGTCTCTGCACTACGAGATGGCGCTGCCTTAGAGACGGACCAAATTCTGCTTCCACTGATCCGCGTATTAATATGTAACGCAGTCAATGAGATTGCTGCTAACGTAGAACCTTTTCTCCTCGCGGATCACACTCGCCCAGTGATACATGAACGCGCGAGGTATTGTAACGAGTGTACAGACCTCCAATTAGTCAGTCTGCATTTGTCTGCACTAGTCTGTACCAGTCTGCATTTATCTGCACCTGTCTGTACCAGTCTACATTAGTCTGTACCAGTCTATAGTCAAGTTTCAGTCTGCCTAATAAGATTACCATATTCCTGTACATAGCCATGAAGATAAATGAATAGACACTTTGTCAAGTATCAGAGATATGTGAGAATAAGATTAACGTACCAAGACCAATGGAATTTCAGACTGTCAATTGTAAACAGCATCCAGAATCAAGTTGCGTAATGTCTATGCTTTTTATTATTGTAATAAATGTGTGTGAAATTTAATCAAGTTCTGTTTAAAGTTCGTCACCGCCAATCTGCTACTCTAAGCATGCAAGTGGCATTTCATTCGTCTGACCTAATGGCAGAAGATAAACACGCCACGATAAGACCACGAGACATATTGCTGACACTCACCTACTTCGTTAGAGCGACAAGTCAAATAATCTGATGGGTGTGTACCAAAGGTCTTACAGTACACACACCACAGGCACTTACTACATCGATGCATTACATTTCCTGAAGACTATTCCTATGAATGTCAATCTAGCAAATGGTTTTTCTGCAACTTGCTTATTACGCTTCAGGTCGCTCCAGATGGTTACTCCTAAATATTTTAAGGTAGTTATTCTTTTCAGAAATTTATCGTCAGTAGTGTAGCTTTACAGAAGTGGATTTGTTCTATTTACGATCAGTATCCGGGTCACCTGCCAGTCCCTGCACCGTTCATCAATTCTCCGCAGCAAGTCTTCCCGCAAATCGCTACTGTCTTCTGGATTTGATATCACCTGCGATCAGCCTTACGGAGCTTCTGACGTTATCTAATGGATTTTTTTTACATATTGTGAACAGTAACGGTCCTATCACACATCCGTGGGTTACTCCTGAAACTACTTTGACATCTGTCAATTTGTTCCGTCAAAAGTGACGTGCTGAATTCTGTCTGCGAGGAAGTTTCGACTCCAGTCGCAAATCCGGTCAGATAGGCTGTAAGCTCGTATGTTGTGCACTAAGGAGCAGTGAAATCCGCCCGGCTAGCCGCCCGAACTAACGCGCTGCTTCCCGATTAGGAAGGCGCGCCGGTCCCCGGCACGAATCAGTCCGGCGCATTAATGTCGAGGTCCGGTGTCCCAGCCAGTCTGTGGATGGTTTTTAAGGCAGTTTTCCATCTGTCTCGGCGAATGCGGGCTGGTTCCCCATATTCCACCTCAGTTACACTACGAAATTACAATGAAATCCAGACCTTTAGCTGTTTACAGGCCTTGATAAGTATCAACGGGGACAGTTGAAAATGTATACCCCGACCTGGACTCGAACCCGGGATCTCCTCCTTACATGGTAGGCGCTCTATCCGTCTGAGCCATCGAGGACACAGAGGACAGTGCGGCTGCAGCTACTTATCTCTGGCATACTCCTCGTGAGACCCACATTTCCAGCTTACTGTCCTCACACTATAGTTGTAGTGCCCCAGCCCATTATACTCACAACTCGCTGCAGCCAATCTACCGATTCCCGTAAGTGTTCGGGTAATGTGAGTGCATCCACACTGAAAAAGACCATAGGGCGCCAGAACAGATACCATCTTCGTATGAGTTGCATTATGTCGGCGACTGCTGCGCCAACACTGTCGCCACATACGCGTACCCCATGATTACTCTAGCACGCAAACATTTGGGGTTACACTAGTTTGGTATGAGACGTTGGACTGCTGTAGCCTGTTGTGGAGTTGTGTACCACTGAAGGCTACGGCGAGGCCAAAGCCTCTCCGTCGTTTTTAGGTCCTCAGTTCAATACAAAAGACACAATACACAAGGAGCAGTGCAGGACGGAGTCAAGTACCATCCTTGAAGGAACACAGCGTCAACCTGAGCGCCGATGTCTACAGTGTTGTGGATTTCACCGAGGAGTAATGCGAGCTGAGTTTCGTAATATCTCTGTTTGCGGAATCCAAAGTGATTTTTATAGAGGAAATTTTCGTTCTCCAAAAGCGTCATAATATTCATTAGAAAAAAATGTTTCAAAATTCTACAACATATTGACGTCACCAATACAAACCTGCAGTACCCTCCACCACATGCCGTGGTGTGGTGTGCTATGTGTGCATATAGGTGTCTCAGGAATACCCACGACACTAATTATAGGCGGGAAATGAAGCACGCAAGTAAGGAAATGTAGGCCTGTTCGCTACTTGAAGTCTCCATCGAATTGGCCCAGTGGCAGTAAAAGATTGGCACTTGTACAAATTGCTTGCACTTCCAGTTACTGATGACAGCAATGTTATGCTGCAGGGGCCTTCTCAGGCAATTGCACGGTTATTGGAATGAGTGACTAACATCTAAGTACAATATACCTATGATGGACAGAGAAATGCAGAGAGATTTCTATACGATATGTCTCCTCTACAGTCTTATCGGCGCATATAATCTCTCACCTGCCTGCCCGCCATTAGCCCTCATGTCTGAGCAAAACAGTTGAAATACTTGTTTCCATTAGACAAAAATAATTTCTGTCTCACTGTATCGCCAAACCGCCTTATCTAACGCGTTTTAATTATCATGAACTCGGGTCTGGAATGATCTCCCTCATTGTATCACGGAACTGAAACACATCCCCAGCTTCAAAAGACAGTTCAAGACACGTCCACTAAAAGGATACCTGCATCTGACCTTCTGCATTTATCACTCATGTAATTGATGTTTCATTCTGCAGTTCTGTACGCCTGCAAATACATTTTGTATCTGCTACTACCACTACTATCTTTAGAAGCAGCCATTATAGTAGTAGTAGTAGTAGTAGTAGTAGTAGTGGAGCCACTATAGTTAGTGCTATTAGTTCTTAGTCAGTACCGTCTTCATTAGATACGTTCAAATGTTTCAAATCTATTAATACTGTTCCTCACGTTTAAGTTGTAATTTGTTCGGCAACTAAGACGTACACTACAATGTACAGTATGTGTAAAACCCCAGTAGGTGTAAGAAAGAGCCTGAAGGCTTTAAAATGATTAGGTCAAATGAATAAATAAATTATAATTGTTTAATAAAAATGAATTTTTAATACACCACATTTCAAATTCTGACTAAAAAGTACAAAATAATTTCTCCAGGCCCCCTAGTGATTCCTAACCCCACATATACAGTCCTGAAAATTTTGTGATTATGAGTTTTTAATATCCTTGAAAGTACTTGTAAGACTTGAAACGAAAAAGTGTGGCGCCTGCAACAGCTATAAGTAACGGGGTGAACTATTTATGCGCCATTTAGTAAATAGTGTAATAGTAACGAAGTGAACTACTCTTGTCTCTGTTACGTAATGGAAGTGTCCAACGTTTTCCGTTTTAAATCAGACAATCGTTTTCATATCTATTAAAAATTCACAATCCCAGATTTTCAGGGCTATCTGTATGGGGTTGGCAACGGCCTTGCCGCCGTGGATACACCGGTTCCCGTGAGATCACCGAAGTTAAGCGCTGTCGGGCGTGGCCGGCACTTGGATGGGTGACCATCCAGGCCGCCATGCGCTGTTGCCATTTTTCGGGGTGCACTCAGCCTCGTGATGCCAACTGAGGAGCTACTCGACTGATTAGTAGCGGCTTCGGTCAAGAATACCATCATAACGACCGGGAGAGCGGTGTGCTGACCCCACGCCCATCCTATCCGGATCCTCCTCTGTGCATGACACGGCGGTCGGATGGTCCCGGTAGGCCACTCGTGTCCTGAAGACGGAGTGTTTTTTATCTGTATGGGTTTAGGAATTTTTATGGGACTACGAGTAATTTTTTCATACTTTATTATCAGGTTTGAAAATCTGTATACTAAAAATACATTTCTATTTCAATTCTTATTTTTCTGGTTTTTAGTCTTACATGAGTGTGTGTGTGTGTGTGTGTGTGTGTGTGTGTGTGTGAAATTGTTGTAGTACTGACAGTCTGATGGCATTACAACACATATGTAGTAAATTTCAGGTCTACTTCAGTTTCTCGTCGCCTGATTTAACCATTATATCGCTTCTTTCAACGTGTATCTCGGGAAAAGATCATAATGGTAAAGATTATAGAGATTTCAGCTCTTATGGAGGCTTATCAGCAATCGTTCTTCCTGCGAACCATTCACAACTGAATCTGGAAAGAGGAGAAATGGCAATGATACACAAAGCACCCACCGCAACACATCAGATAAGAAAGCGAATTAATATTGCATTGTCATCCAGTTCTGACCAGTGTTTAACATGTGAAGTCACTAAGTTCATGTGGAAGCTAATTTAAATTTAACGGCAAAAGTTGTACTAAGCAGACAAGAAAGCGACCTAATGAAAAATACAATAAAATGGAAACTACTGTGTTGGACAGGAAGTGCGGGAAATCAAACGTGGTTAATGAAACATATTTGGGGAATAATGTACACACAAAATTCCTGCTCTTATCACAAAATCTGAGATGGCTTATTATAATGGAATGAATGAGCAGCTATTGTTTACTAGACACTGAGGTGGCGAAAATTATGGGATAGCGATGTGCACATATACAGATAGTGTTAGATTCACGTACGCAAAGCGTAATAAGGCAGTGCACCCGCGGAAATGTGCTTTGTATCCAGCTGATTCGTGTGATAATGGCCACACGACCGGAATCAACAGACTTTGGAAGCGGAATGGTAGTTGGAGCTTGATGCATGGGACACTCCATTTCAAAATCGTTAGGGAATTCAATAGTCCGAGATCCACAGTGTCAAGAGCGTGCCGAGAATACCACATTTCGGGCATTACCTCTCACCACGGACAACGCAGTGGCCGACGGCATTCACTTAACGATCGAGAGCAACGGCGTTTGCATAGAGTTGTCAGTGCTAACACACAAGCAACAGTGCGTGAAATAACCGTAGAATCAGCCTAACAACGAACGCATCCATTAGGACAGTCCGGCTAAATTTGGCGTTAATGGGCTATGGCAGCCAATGACCGACGCGAGTGTCTTTGCTAACAGCACGACACAGCCGGCAGTGCCTCTCCCGTGCTTGTAGCCTGCTCAGATGAGCCCCGATTTCAGTTTTTACGAGCTGATGATGGGGTTCGAGTGCAGCTTAGATACCACGAAACCAGGTACCGAAATTATCAACAAGGCATTGTGGAAGCTGGTGGTGGTTCCACAATGGTGTGGGATGTGTTTACGTGGAATGGGCTGGGTCCTCTGGTCTGGAGACTATTTGCAGCCATTCATGGACCCCATGTTCCGAAACAACGATGGAATTTTTATGGATGACAGTGTGCCATGTTACCAGGACACAAGTATTCGTGTTTGTCGTGAAGAACATTCTGGACAGTTCGTGCGAATGATTCACCCACTCAGCTCCCCTGACACGAATCCCATTGATAGAACATAATCGAGAGATCAATTTATGCACAAAATCCTGCACTAGCAACACTTTCGCAATTGTTGATGGCAATAGAAGCAGAACGGTTCAGTGTTTTTGCAGGGGCTTTCAACGACTTGTTGAGTCCACGTGAAGCTGCAGCACTGCGCCAGGAAAAATGGAGATGGGTCAGGATATTAGGAGATATCCGATGGTTTTTTCCACCTCAGTGTACAACGGTTTAGCAGCGTTGCGACATGTATCAATGATTCAGCAGCACAACGAAGGAACACACATGTCAGGTTGTTTTATGCCTGCTTGCAATATTTTTTCCTTCATCCTGCCCCTTGAATGAACGAGGAGTGAAAGTCACACCGCAAGAAGCGCTCTCACGTCCGCAGTTTGCAATGAGCCAATTTTCAATTGGGGGTTCAGAACTCTTCATGTAGCATGTTCACTCTGACGTAAGAAGTGTACACTGCGCAACACCATTAAAATACCACTTTTTCAAAACCCCATAATTCTCTCTCATTGCAAAACAGAAGGTTGGAATTTGGATCAGAGATGCCTACAAGCGTGGCGCCCTGTGACGTCACACTCAGACTCGGCGACACTTCAAACAGCAAGGTGTCGCGAAAAAAAAAAGAAAAAAACACCGCTGGGTTTACACCTGATTGGCGTTCCATTGCTGTTCTAGCGCCTGTGTGCAGGCAACCCCTTCGAGACACGCCTTAAGTTCCGTATGACTGCAAGCAGGTGCCAGAGAAAGAGCAGTGGGATGCCTCTCTGCTGAGTGAGCGTCGAGGTCTCTGTACAGGTACATTTTGAAAGTTTTCAAAAACATGTAATACTTTAATCGGATTGCATAGCATATTACAACTTCAGCTGTAATTTAGCAATAGGAACGAAATCTGTAGGTGGGATGTTCGGAAACGATTGTTATTTCATCTGTATTATTCGCGACTGTTATAAGCTGTGAAGCCTAAACGCCAATGTTTGTGCGTTCGCAAACAATTTTTTTGTATCAATCAAACATCCTTGACCGTGTCGTCCTCAGCGAGGAACCAGTAATTCATCTCGATAGGAGGGTGTAAGACAGGGATGCAGTCTTTCGCCCCTACTGTTCAATCTGTCCACGAGGAAAAAAAAAAAAAAAAAAAAAAAAAAAAAGTTCAAGAGTGGAATTAAAATTCAAGGTGAAAGGATATCAATGATAAGATTCGCTGATGACACTACTGTCCTCTGCAAAAGTGAAGAAGAATGGAATGGAATGAACAGTCTCAAGTGTACAGAATATGGATTGAGAGTAAAGCGAAGAATGAGGAAAGTAATGAGAAGCAGCAGAAATGAGAACCGCGAGAAATTGAACGTGAGGACTGGCGATCACGGAGTACATGAAGATAAGAAATCCTGCTACCTAGGCAGCAAAATAACCCATCACGGACGGAGCAAGGAGGACGTAAAAAGCAGATTAGCACTGGCAACAGGGCATTCCTGGCCAAGAGAAGTTTACTAGTATCCAACATAGGCCTTAATTTGAGGCAAAACATTCTGAGATCGTACAGCTCAAACATAGAATTGTATGGTAGTGAGACACGGACTGTGGGAAAGCCGGAACAGAATAGAATCGAAGCATTTGAGATGTGGTGTTACAGAATAATATTGTAAATTAAGTGGACTGATAAGGTGTGCAATGACGTGGTTCTCAGCAGAATCGTCGAGGAAAGTAATATACAGAGAACACACCAAGAAGAAGGGACAGGATGGTAAGACATGCTTAAGAGATCAGTGAATAAGTTTCATAGCACAAGAGGGAGCTGTAAAGGGTAAAAACTGTAGAGGAATACAGAGACTGGAATACATCAGGCAAATAACTGCGACGGTAGATTGCAAGTGCTACTCTGAGATGAAGTGGATGACACAGGAGAGGAATTCTTGACAGGCCGCATCGAATCAGTCACAACACTGATGACTTAAAAAAAAGTGCAGCTTTTGTGGAAGTTTTCATGTCTGAAAATGGGCTGATGGTAATGTATGGCAGCCGGTATTCCAAAAAATTTGATGCTTTTCTGATAATATGACAAGTGTGATTTTTGGGTTGTTTTTCGTTGTTAAGGCAAGTATGACTAGAATTGCTTATTTTAATTACGTCTCTTTCCAGTATTGCAGCACTGAGCATGGTCACTTTTGCTCGGAAACAAGAAGGGGCACATTATCACTGGCACAACTCTGAAAAAGAACAGTTAAATAACATTAAGCACAATGGTTCGGACAAAAGAGCTTATTTGCCATTATCTTCATGGATCTGACACTACGCGATTTCTTTCTCTGATGGGTTTGTAAAGACGAGTTGTAAGTGTGCATGCTAATACCTGACCAGCCCGACATCAGATCCTCGAAATGAAGCATCTTCCGGATGAATTACTTCAGTAGAACTCGCCTGTAGATTAGATTTGTCCCTTCTGATAAATGATGCCACCATAGAAGATTTGTAGGGTGAAGTGTTAGAGTTTCTTTCGATTTCATGTATTTTTTATGAATGTAAGACAAATTTAATGCAATTAATCAGCTTTAGAAACCGATATTCTTTTAGAAACGCCCTTAGTGGTAGGAAAGATAGAGCGGAAAATACACTTTAAGAGATGACATGATCTTTGTTTACATATTTGGAGTGTGACCTAGCAGCTGAAGTACTTACATTTGCGCAGCGGATCTGACAGGATGAGTGTTTGTCATGAAAATGGATAAAGTTTCAATATAAACTGATTTTGAGAATCTTATTTGCATTCAAATAATAGCTAGTTACGAAGATTTTGTATGATTTGTCTTTTTAAAAATATTTCGTTCGTTTGGAGTTTTCTTACAGTAAAACATGCGTGGCAAGTATTCTTTATTGCTGAAGCACTGTAAAATTGTAATTTAGTTACAAAAATATTCCCTTTTTGATTAAAATGTTGGTACCATAACTTATACTGGTTAGGAAACTTGTAATAATAGGTAGTACAAATAAGATATTGTGTAAGAAATTGTAAAAAGGATTAACTACATTTTTAATTCAAATTATTTAATGCCTAATAAAAATTATGTAAAGAAAATACGATTAATTACGAGAGTCACTCTGTAACTAATTATCATCCTTTTTGGGAAATCGTCATGCGTAATTTATGTTTACCAGTAGTACGTGTAGAGTTTGGTCAAAAATGTGTGTGAGGTAAAAGATGTACAGGCATGTGATTGCATTGAGTAGCAATGGAGATGATGTTTATATTAACTGATATAAAATGTATTAAATAATAACTGAAGAAACAAGGTGTCTTGATGCTACTTGTTTCAATGAATACCTGAAGATATGAGAAACTGGAAGTGGTTGAAATCATGTCTAGGACAACTTTAGCGAAACTGACGGCAAAGACCAATGCAGAAATAAACATGACTAAAGATAATTACAAAGCTGCAAACTTATTTTGATTTTCCATCATAATGAATGGAGGTTTCAAAAATCACTAACTGTTTACCTTCTTTCTTCCAAAGCATTAAATACTGATCAACAACGTACCTCTTAAAGCGGCAGTATGAGGACTGCTTAGGTAGACGTTCCATTATATGAATCTAAAAATGTTCTCAGTATCTGTGCACGAAACGTCAAAGGATGTAACGTAAATTTGTTGGTCATTCCGTACGCAATCCCTTCGTGAAGTGTAATACAGTGGTAATAAAAATTTTCACAGTGGACTTGCAGTCCCTCTACATTTAATAAGTTGTCCCTGACGTCCTAATTTTTTGTACTCCTGCTGGTAGCCAATGGCTTTTCTTTCGCGCTTGACTACTTTTATTGCAAGCCTTGGCTTCGCTGGGTATTTGTTTATCACCAAAGTGATACTTTTTCTGTGGCTTTATGCCTTTCCTGATACAACATCGTTACATAAGCTTAGAGAGAAAATTGTTATGGCATCTTTCCGAGTCGCTTAAACCCTGAACTGTGTGTTTCAGCATTTTAGGTGCTTGAGCAGTCCGAATTTTGGATAAACAGGAGTCATAAACCATATGGTAGGTCTGCCTCATTATGGTTCAGTTTATTACTATTATTTATTTTATGGCCTTCAAAAATGGTTCAAATGGCTCTGAGCACTATGGGACTTAACTTCTAAGGTCATCAGTCCCCTAGAACTTAGAACTACTTAAACCTAACTAACCTAACGACATCACACACATCCATGCCCGAGGCAGGATTCGAACCTGCGACCGTAGCGGTCGCGCGGTTCCAGACTGTAGCGCCTAGAACCGCTCGGCCACCCCGGCCGGCTTATGGCCTTCATTGGACCACTGTAGTCAAAAATACAAAGTTCTAAACAAGTTGTTACACATGGATACAATTTGGTTCGACAATAACTTAATATATTTAGGTAATATAATTATTAGAGGCTATTATTATATGATAGGTGTTTTGCTCTTCTGTCTCCCCAATATTTCTTCATTCTTTCAGATATTTTCTTTCCTTCTTCATCTGAGACAACTCTTCCTCTACTCCTTTTATTGATTTTCATTTGTAGTCTGGTTTGCGGCTCTTGCAGTATTCTGGTTTTCTCTGTCTTGTTTTTTAGGTCATCTACTGTAATTTGAAGTTCTTTTATATCTTCCTTAATTTCTGTGATCCATTTAATGTCGCTCTTGCTATTCCACAATTTTTGTATTATTTTTTTACTAATTCTCTTTTCTGGAGTTCTCATCAGATGTCCAAAGAATGAGATGCGTTTCTTCCTGATTGTGCTCATGACTGGTTCTATTTTCTTATATACTGTTTCATTTGATGCTATTCTCCAATTTCCATTTATTTTATACTGTTTATTTATACATGTCCTAATTATTCTTCTTTCTATTTTTAGTATTCTGTCAATTTCTGCTGTATTAGTTGTTTTGAAGATAGTTTCAGCTGCATACGTTATTTCTGGTTGTGTAACTGTTTTGTAGTGTTTTAATTTTGCATCTATAGATAGGCTTTTTTTGTTGTATGTAGTTTTGGTAATGTAATTTGCATACTTCAGTTTTTTTATTCTATTTTGCCATGATGGCTCCTCATTTAGATTGTATGTTATTATTTCGCCTAAATATTTAAATTTATCAACAATTTTGATTTCTTGTTCTCCTATTGTAATTTTGTTTGCAAGTGGTGGATCAGTTAGCATAATCTCCGTTTTTTTCAAATGATATTCTAAGGCCTACTTTCTGTGCTATTTCTTGTAGTGATTTCACTTGTTGCCTGGCTTCTTGAACGGTGTTGGCTAGGAGAGCAAGATCATCAGCGAATCCCAAGCAGTTTAAGCTAATATCATCTTTTGCACTTCCAATTCTTATCCTCTTTGGATTGTCCTTGTACCATTCTCTCATTATGTATTCCAGTGCACCGTTGAAAAGTAATGGTGATAGGCAGTCACCTTGTCTTAAGCCTGTTTTTATGAGGAATGGTTTCGAAATTTCTCCTCTAAACTTCACTTTTGATTTGGTGTTGGTTAGAGTGAGTTGTATTATTTTAATTAGTTTTGGATGGAGTCCTAGATTTCTTAAAATTTTTAATACTGAAGGTCTGTGGAGACAGTCGTACGCATTCTTAAAATCTACAAATGTTATTGCCAGAGGTTTGTTCCGTTTCTTGTAGTATGCCATAATCAATTTTAAACTAGTTATCTGCTCTGCACAGCTTCTCCATGCTCTGAAACCTCCCTGATATTCCCCTAACTCCTGTTCTAATTGCTCCTCGATTCTTTCATATAGGATCTTGGATAGAATTTTATATGTGCAATCTAGGAGAGAGATTCCTCTGTAGTTGTCTGGGTTGCTCTTATCTCCCTTTTTGTGTAGTGGGTGGATGACAGCTGTGGTTCAATGTTCGGGAAATTGTTCTGATACCCAAATTTTTGTTAGAGCCATGTGTAAGGAGGTCTTGACTGTGTCACTTGCATATTTCCACATTTCAACAAAAACCTGATCTTCTCCACATGCCTTATAATTTTTTTGTTCTTTAAGAATTTCTTCTACTTCTTGGAAAGTTGGAGGGTCTAGTTTGTTAGGTTTGGTTTGGTTTTTATTGGGGTATTTATGTTGATTTGTAAGGGTTCTTTGGGTTCCTCACAATTCAGAATTTTGTAAAATGCTTTTGCCATGATTTCTGCATTTTCCTTGTTACTGTGTGTCATTCTTCCATCTTCATTCTTCAGTATTGGTGTAGGGGCCTCATATTGTTGTAATTGTTTCCCAAAGATTTTATAGTAGTTCCTGGAGTTGGTTTTATGATAATTACCTTCTATAGCGTTTATAATAGCTTTATGGACTCCTCTCTTGATTCTTCTAATATTTTGAGTGAATTTTTTTCTTTCATTTTTTAGGTTGATGGCATTTTCTTCAGTTCTATGTGTTTGAAACTTTAACCATGCTTGGTGTCAATCTTCATGTAATTTGTCACATTCTGATGTCCACCATGCATGTTTCTTTCGTGGGTTCAAGGGAGCTAGATTCTCTGCTTCTTTTTTAAGATTAGGCACTAGTTGTTCTAGATCATCTGTTAATTTGATGGTTTGTGTTATTTGTTGGTACTTATTATTTTTAATTAGCTGATGTGGGTCAAACCTCCTTTTTATTTTATTAGTTTTTCTGGTCCTCTTCTTTAACGGTGTGAATTTGATTTTAATTTTAAGCATATAATGGTCTGAGCCTGTGTCTACTCCTCTCAGTACTTTAACATAGTGGATCTCCTTATGAAAATTTTTGTCCATACAGACATGGTCTAGCTGCCACTCGCCCTTCCTCCAGTCTGGATGTTTCCATGTTTTAAGTTTACTTGGCTTCCTCTTAAAGTATGTTGATTTAGATATAAGGTTGTGTTCTCTGCAGAGTTCTACAGGTCTTTGACCGTTTTTGTTTGTAAATTTATGTGGACTCCATTTTCCAATTATATCTTTATATTTCCTTTCTTTTCCCAACTGAGCATTGAAATCTCCCAATAAGATTTTTACATTATTTTTATTTACTCTGTTCACAGTTTGTTCTAGAAGGTCCCAAAATTTATCTACCTCTTCCTTTGTTTTTGTTAGACAATTTTTTTCATTTGTTGGGGCATGAGCATTTATTATTGTATAGGTTTTATTCATTGTTTTAAAGCTTAGAGTCGCAATTCTTGGTGATACTGCTTGGAAATCCGTAACTGAATCTATTGATTTTACGTTTACTAAAAACCCTGTTCCAAACTGGGGACATCGTTTCATTGCCCTCGGTCCTGGTTTCCCATTATAAATTCTGTATCCTTGTGATTCGATGGGTCCTCTGTGGTGTTTCTCATTTCTTGGATCCCTGTTATTAAAATTTTTTGTTTATTTAGTTCATCTGTGAGCTCCTTGAGTTTTCCGGTCTGAAGTAGTGAGTTTATGTTGTGTGTTGCTATATAATTTATTTGATCATGTTTAATCTTCTTTTTGTGTTTTAGTGTGCATTTGGATGGTTGCAAACGCTCCGATTCGTTGCTGTCTTCTAGTTGACTACCCACCGAATCCGATGTAGCCTTTTCCTGCCTTTTTGAGCAGGACGGTGGAATTTTTTTCCTAAAAGACCTTTCCATTTTTGACTGTCGAAGGTTGTCAACCTTAGTTGGAGCAAGCTCCGATTTACAACTCCGGTTGATAACCGCAGAGGGTGTGTTTGGTCCGCGAGAGCTGTTTTATTTCACTCAAGTCCGCCAGTAAGCCGGTGAGGACTTCCCTATCCGCCACCTGGGACGCGCCACGTAGGAGTATCACCTCTCCTCCTACTATGACAGCATAGTAGGTTCAGTAATACGTCGCGCGAGTACAATCCCAGTGTTGTTCACCTAAACATTCCACTGCTGTCGTTCTACGTTTTATCCGATACGGGAAGATCGAGTTAAACGAGAATTAGCTGGTGAGTAGTTTTTATCTATAAACTGTGTAACAGAATTCGTATAGAAATATGTTAACTTTTTGGCGTGAGTTTCAATTAACTAAATCTCTGTCATACACATTACGTATTTACCGGTGGTTTGGCAGGAGTCACCACTGAATGGCTATTTTTGTAATTTCGGATAGATCTAAAAATGGATCAAATGGTTCTGAACGCTATAGGACTTAACTTCTGAGGTCATCAGTCCCCTAGAACTTAGAACTACTTAAACCTAACTAATCTAAGGACATCACACACATCCATGCCCGAGGCAGGATTCGAAACTGCGACAGCAGCGGTCGCGCGGTTCCAGACTGTAGTGCCCAGAACCGCCCGGCCACCCTGGCCGGTCGGCTAGATCTGCCAATTATTCTTTCTTCTGTGATACTTTAACATCCAACATATTTTAACGAAGTATCAAAATCTATCCTCATTTCCAATTTTCGACTGACGCACAGATGCGAAAATAACTCATAATGGAGGGGGAAAAAATGGAAGCTTGACCTGATGAGGTTTCTGATAGCTTTTGTATCGAATATGCCCAGGATATGATCCTATTTAAAGCAACAGTCTATGGTCTATCCTCTAAAGTAAATCTATTGCTCGTAATTAAAATTGGAAAATGATGAAGGAAGCATGGAACAAAAATCACATTGTATGAAGTATACACCGTGCTTGGTTACGCACATAATTAGCGTTTTAGTACAATCGCATGCAGTAGGTAGTAGTAACCCCATCTATATTCTGTCTATATGGAAAGATTACGCTGCTGGTTTATCAATGTTTTATCGTTCTGAGTTTCTACAGCTGTTATGTGAATACGGAAGCGATGGTTTCAGAAGTGCTATACACAGTCTCGCGAGTAGAGTTTAGGACGCCATGCAGGATCCAACAGCCATATCACGTACCTTGAGTCAGGGAATTGGCTTGTTTGTAGAAAGACCAGTATTCAGAGGGGAAGTGTGATGACTTGTGGTCAGCACGCGATCATTGATGCCCCGACACAGCTGACAATGGAACATCCAAAGAAAACATTGAACACGAAAGCGACGCTATGTCATCTTTAGAGTTTGGGTCTGAGTCTGTGTACCGACTCATTATGAACCTATCCCTCTGTGAAGGCATCGTTGCCAGATTGTTTTTGTCATTTTCATACAGGGCTAAAATAGTTTGGAGTGCCCATCACCTCTGGTTTGCATAGCTGGTAACCTCGACAGCAAGCATTGCATTTCTAACTTGTTAAATCCGATGGTTGTGCCCTATCTTTGATGTCCCTGTAACGTTATCTTTCAATAGGATAATGCGAGACCGCATGCTACCCTGAGTCTCCTGATCTACCTCGATACTACTACCCTGCCAGCACGTTCTTCCTATCTCTCACCCACTGATAACATCCGATCACAGGTTGTGCAAAGACAGGTATGCCACCACTCACCAGTCACTACGACTGACGACCTCTGGCACACACTTGGAGAATCACGGAATAACATACCAATACCTGCCGTTCAAGCTCAATTCGAGTCGATGCCCAGCCGAGTGAGGGATATATTTGCTGCCAAAGATGGCAGGACTGTTCACTAAATTTTTCACCAAGAATACCTCCAAACTACCTATACATTTAATCATGAATTCTTTCAACTATACTGTAAACACTAAAAAAGCAAAATTATTTTATATCCTATCGTTCCTGGTGCTGCAATTTCAAAGATCAGGCTAGCGAAGTATATTCTCAATCACTGCAGAGTTTTCGAAAGTATGGCTGTTGCGAAATTCTTAATGTGAGGCCAAACATTAACGTAAAGGCTACTTGTACTGGAGGGAAGTTTTTTTTAAGGCGCTCAATTCACCCTCGAAATTATATGCCGAACACGAACTGCGCTTAAAGCGATGACCTCATCAGCCTCTGTCCAGCTGTAGCAGAATAATTAAAACGGAACGCCGAGACTCTCTCGAAATAAAGAAAAATGAACGCTGTACATTTAAATCTGCAAAGTTTAGCTGTAGGGTTAATTATTCACAGAAAACCAAGAGGAAAACACAGTGTTATAGAGATGTGCGTCAGCGAAGCGCAAAAAAACACACACACAAAAATGTTTTTACCTCAGGAGACAGTGAGATCATGTGCTGCAATGAAATGGCATTTCTAAGTAATATGGAGCACCTCTAATTGATTCTGCGAACCTCTGTAGTTCCAATTAGTTTGGAACATCGTCGAACAGGCCTAATGTAAGCTCGAGAAATTTTCTCTCATTTTGTTCTCCCTTTCTCTGTCAGGTGCTTTTATGTTTTTATTCTCTTCTTTTACGGGAATAAATCGTAATCAATTTAGCCTCGATTTGCCGCTCGTACGGACTCAGTTTTTTCTAATGAGATTTCGACCCCTCTGACTCTAGGTCCGTCAACTGTATTTCTTTGAAAGCGGGGCCATGCGAAGCTTTCATATAACAGACAAGATATTCTAAGATCTAATTCTAAACACTGAAATTTAATATTGCAGATAGAGTAGTCCAAGAGGATCAGCTGGTGTAGTTTCCTGTAATAGCTGATTATTTATCTAAAATTAGGATTATGTGTCAGTATGTATTATACATCAGTATACGTGCAACACTGAAAGATCTAAACCGAAACAAGGCACCTGTTATTGACATAATTCGCTCAGAATTATGGAGACTCTTAAGAGAACCAAGCGTGACACAGTCACTCGATGTGTTAAGCAGCATAGATGAAATAACCTCATAGGTGAAATAACCTCAGTTTACAAGAAGAATGTAATAATCCCAATTCCAGAGAACACAGGAGCTGAAAAGTGTGAACAGTACCGAATCATCAGATTAATAAGTCATGGTTACAAAATATTGGCACAAATTATTTACAGGAGCAGGGGAAAACACAATAGGGTGCCCTCAGGGATGGTTAGTTGGGGCTGTTTTGTCAAAAACTGACATTTTTAACCCGTGGCTGTGTACAAAATGGTTTGTTAGGGTTGTGGAGAAATGAAGGAACATGAAACGCAATGCTCAGTTTACGACATATTGAAGAAGATAGGCTGAAGAAGGGGGAAAGCAACAATTATTGTTTAATTTCATTCGTTACTGCCAGTGTTTCTTCTTCAACTCTGTTACTTTCGTAAAATGAAAAACAACCACCTTCAATCACACTCGTGATTTTATTTCGTTCCCTGGGGACTCATATCCAGGTGCCTCTGACAGTCTGTATCTATTATTTTTCCTGATTTGTTGATTCTCGTCCTGGTAAGGTTACAAAGGTATATTCACAATGCGCCCACTTCGTAATACACCATTGTATGTACGGCCATCCTAAACCACAATGAACAGATGGCATAGCACATAATATTAATGGAGAAGAAGAGAAAAAAGTAAAACAATGATCCAATACAATCTTTGAAGAAAACAAAGTGTTAAAACTGTCGAAATGTCAACTCCCTGAATATGATACTGCAGTCGTTAAGGTGGCTGAAGGAAACTACATCGTTGTCTTTTACAAAGATGATTACATTAGTAAAGCTCTTAATTTTTGTTCTAAAACAAGAATACTGAGTTGAACCATGACCCAAACACTAAATTCCAGAACAAATTACAGAAAATGCTTAACATATAACTTCCTGCTGTCTGATAAAGAAGTAAAAAGTAACACATTAATGAACACCATTGCTCCTAAACTTAGAGCACAACCAAAGGTACAAAAAGATAACGCTCGAGTTAGACCGACTGTTAACTCCAAGAATACATCAGCATGCAAACTTTCCCAACTACTAAACATTATCCTAAGGGTATTTTACACTTTTGAAACTACATAATCAATAAAAGATACACATGAATTAGCAGTGATCATCAAAGATATAAAAATCCATGGAGAAGCTAGATTTGCCTCATCTGACATTGTTAATTTATTCACAAATGTACTGTCAAAGAGACAACTGAATAATTTATTCACAAATGTACCGTGAAAGAGACAACTGAACCTCTCAGAAAAATCCTTATCAGACACACCAAACCAACCATAACCGAGATTTCAGAGTTTGTCGATCTGCTTGAACTAGTAGTAACCCATAACTGATTTTTTTAAATGATAAAATCTATCAGAAGGCTATGGGTAGCAACAGATCAATTCTATTGGCTGACATATTGATCAACCACATGGGCAATAAATTTTCTCTAGGAAAAAATAAACTTAGTTAAAAAATTGTTTATTACAGAAGAACCACCGTTATTTGGGACTCAGTGGTGTCAAACGGGAGCTCGTTTGGGGACAGGGTGGAGGTGTGTTCTGTATTCTGATGAAAGATGGTTCTGCCACGGTGCCAGAGATGGCTGTGTGTCGGTTAGGAGACGGCAAATTGAGGGCCTGCAACCAACCCGTCTGCGTGCTACACGCACTGGACCTACACCTGAAGTTATGGTTTGGGGTGCGACTTCGCATGACAGCAGGAGCGCTCTCGCGGTTATCGCACGAGCCCTGTCTGCAGATTTGTATTCAGTCTAGTGATTCTATCTGTGCGCAGCCGTTCATGAAAAGCATTGCAGGGGGTGTTTTCCAACATAGTATTGAACCAAATCGGGTAGAAAAAAGATATTTATGATACATCTTGGCTAAAAGAAGGGGTAAGTTGACAGGAACATTTTGAGATACCATAGAATAGTCATTATGGTAATGGAG